>NC_092862.1:97967365-98278027 GCF_032062135.1 Pyxicephalus adspersus
ATATATATATATATATATATATATATATATATATATATATATACACACACACACACACACACACACACACACACACACACACACTTACTTTATTTACACAAACTTAAAACATTTATTTGCAGTTCCAAATCCATACTCTGATACACGTTTTTAGATATTATATCTCAAGCAAAGAATTTGCTGTCTCAGACAGGGTTGTGTGTTTTTAATGTTTTTTTTTAATGTCTGTTTATTTTTAAGGTAGTAAAGAGTTTTTTAAATTACTTTCTTTTCTATTTGAATAAAGAACACTTTTTTTAACTCATGTGGTTTTCTATGACGAACAGCTCCAGTAGGGAGTATATTAATAATGAATGAAAGTAAGAAAATACATTTGTAAACTGGACAGCATGCAATATTTTGTTTAAAATAAAACCAATCATATGTAAAGAGGGACAGAGTTTCTTGAAGTCCTAACAATAGTAAGTTACTATAGCTATAAATGAATACTATAAATAATAATAATACTATAAATTATTCTGGGGAATAAAAGAAAATAATGAGTGTCTGCAGATTAAACTTTATGGCAATTTCAGTAGGAAAACAATAATAACAATACTGCTTTTGATGTTAATTAATCATCATTAAAAAAAAATGAATAAAAGTTGATAAATTACATAACACATGGTGCATACATTGTTACTTGTTTATATAATAGAAATATACATACAATATATACTGGACTGTTATTTGGAGAGTATGAACTATATCACAAACCATAAATTGCTGGTTTAATAGTTTAAAATCTGTAACAATTATCTTTTAGCATGTTTATGCCAACTTTAAAACAGGCAGAAGCATTCTTTTAAATATTGCTTTGGTGTAGGACATAAATAAGCTATTTGTGCGTGTACATTTCACTTTTTGTGAGACATCAAACAAACAAATTCACACTTGAATAGCGTTATAATACTTCAATATGTAATGGAAGTACATGTCAATGCCCCAAGGCACCTCTTCATCAATGCAGTTAATAAATAAATATAAATAAATAAATACAAAGTTTTAGGAGGGACATTATTCTCATAACTTGGAAAATAAAGCATAACAAGAATGAAGTTTGATGCAAGGCACTTATGTTAGGTACTTGTGTTATGGTAGCTCAGAAATAATGTATACAATAAGCAGAGTAAGCAGGACAAAGCAGTACCTCACAAGACGCTAAGGCACTTACACCATGTTATTTAATTTCTGTGGTAAACCAGAAGTATAATTTACAACGTTTGTGTCTGATTGATGTCACATGCCTTCCATTTTCTCATTTGGAATACACAGCATGTAACCCATATAGATATACATAGAGTAATAAAAGGTACACAAGAATTCAGCAAAATGACCTCCCACTCAGACAGACTAAGAAAGAATTTCTACTTTATATGACGGATTTAAAAGAAAATCTCTAATTTGTATATCTGAGAACGGAAGAATACACAAAATAATTGAGAAAAAAAGATCTACCAAATACATGGGGCAAATGCATATATATTTCCCCAAGAAATCAAAACAAATTTATTTTTGGGACTTTCAGACATAATTCTACACATTGGTTACAATAAACATTTACCAATAAAATTAAAAAATCCATTTAATTATGACAATTAAAATCCATAAGATTCACATCAATTTTATGTTTAACAAAGTATGTACATTTACAAGCGGTCTCTTTATATTGCTTGTTTACGTGTTTTGCAGATCAATGCCCACTTTCTCAGGAACACAGAGACCTATTATAATAGGTTTAAAAATAAATATCTACAAACTATTCATTGCCATTTATTGAAAATACATTTTTTTTTAAATTCATCAAAAAATAATTTCCCCAAGAAATCCCCTAACTAGATCTGAACAACATACTAGATTCTAATTTATTTGGGCATGGAGATAGAGTTTTTGTGATGTTCATGACAGTCGACCAATACAATATAGTAATGTCCATTCCTAACCTCCCCGACGGGGATGCGAACCAAGGGGACACAGATTCCGGGCATCACTAAGGGGACACCGATGCCGGCCAGACATTGCCAAGGGGACACAGATGCGGGGCTGGCATCAAGGAGGACACCGTAGGCTCGTGGGGACCAGGTAATCCCTCAATTACACCCCAAGTGTGGCTTGGGGTTACCGCTTTTTTAATGAAATTTTAACCCCGAGCCACACTCGGGATTACCGCTAGGGAGGTTAAGGAGTGAATCTAACATAATTAACATGTGGCCGCCATCAAGGAGGACACCGTAGGCTCGTGGGGACCAGGTAATCCCTCAATTACACCCCAAGTGTGGCTCGGGGTTACCGTTTTTTTAATGAAATTTAACCCCGAGCCCACTCGGGGTTACCACTAGGGAGGTTAAGGAGTGAATCCAATAGATACACAGTCAATAATGAAAAAAGTTCTAAACCTTTGTCCAAAATGGAAAAAAAAAACATCTTGGCTGTAGTTGGGTTTTAATCAGGTTGAGAATACGACAGCATGTATCCTTATCAAAAATTGTTTTTGCTCCTCCAAAGCACACACTGATTTTTTGCAGCTGGTAGAATTATTTGCTTAGTTTAACATAGAAAAAACAGTACAGTAAAACTACAATGCTATATTTACATAAATTATTTTAAAAGTGAATTAAACCCAAAATCTCTAAACAAAATGTAAATCCCACAGACCCAAGATATATTTAAGATATATACCAGCCAAAACTTTGTTTTAGATTTTAATAGCACTGTGAAGGACTAGACCTAAGTCAGGTTATGGCTGTCTAAATTTTTCCATGAAAAGGTTTCTATAGACTATCTGACTTCCTGTCACAGTGACAATGATCACTGGTGTAGGGGGTGAGGAGGAATCACTTCAATAGGAACATAAAATTAAAACAAATATTTTAGAATTGAGGACTAGTTAGAACCTTTATTAAGGTGTACCTGTTTGAGTACTGTATATACGTGAATAAAAATAAAGATTTTTTTTTGGCTTCAAGATGCCATTAAAAAAAGAATTTTTGTTTATGCTCCAGTCATCCCAGTAGATGGCACCACATCCTTATGTAAAGTGTGTAACAAACTATCACATACATGAGACACAAGTTTGTTACAAACTTTACACGAGGACACACTACTGGGGGCCATCAATAATGTACAAAATATCAAAGTGACACACAATCATCATTACTGTTTTGAACGTTAGCAGTAACAGCTGCATTTTGTGCCCTAGGTATATATATATATATATATATATATATATATATATATATATAGCTATGTGCCTTTTAGACAGTTAATGTTAGAAAAAATGTCCCTACTAAAAGATTTTCCCAGAGCTTCTTTTCCTGTGATAAACAAAAAGAAATTAGATTTCCCAAAACTTTCTGAACTGGAAACATCAGTCACAAGGACAAAAGATGGTGTAAGACTTTTCCAGGGACAAACGGGATACAAAATCCTGACAGAGAGTTTCAACACTTTTTAATTATTTAAAAAAATAAAAGGGATTTACTTATAGGTATACGTAAATTAGAAAAAAAATATACACTAGCAAGTACAAATTACATTTGTACTCCTCTGATGCAAGTTACAAAATCAAAGCTAACATTTCAATGGCTGCAAATAAAAAAAAATCAATAACTTCCCTTGGTTCCAACAGTTAAAAAAATTCTTTCACTATGGTGTTAGGAGTAAGTGGGCAGGATCAGACCTTCTTCTCCATTGAGCAATCCCGCGTGGCTCCTTTAGGCTGGTACCTTGAAAACAACTTGATCATTCACACTGCAGCACTTTTCAGTGTCTGCACATTTGACAGCTGGTGGCAGTGAGTGAACTGCCACCCCTATTCATTTTCAAAGGAGCATCCGCTAGGAGAAGCTACAGCTGTAGCGTCTTCCAAGAGGCAGCGGTTTTCTGGCATGAGTAAGTGGTAAACGCACAACAACTTTATCGCTAATGTAAACATAATCTAAAGCTTGCTAATATCATACCAAAGCAAAAATAAATTTGATAAAAAATTAAACAAAACAAAAAAGTTGTGACATAAGCATGCCACTAGATTCAGCTACTGCATGTATGTTAAATTATAGATATAATTATAATGTATTTAAATAATTAGACTTTAAAATGGGGTAAAGTTTGATAAGCAAGAGAGTGATGTTTAATATGTTAAAATTATTAGAATGAAACAGAAAATGTATGACATTTGCTACAAACCTTCAGAGATTGGGGATTTAAAAAATACTGGCACTAAACCGTACAGAATTATAGGCTAAAGTAATATTAAGTGATGTTTCCAAAACCACAACCATTAACTCTATATAAAACCCTGATGAGAAGTTATTATTTGATTTCCAGGAAAATTTTAGCAAGTCTTTTAATATGCCTATCATCACTAAATATTCGGCAAATCATTAACTTATGTATAATGAAAAAGGGCAGGAAACAGCCAGTCCTCAGGTTGCTAAGTGAGAGTTCATGGCATGCACATAAATCTTACATTTCTTTAACTAGCTTCCAAATTAGTTTTGGGCTATACTAAGTAGGTTTACTTGGCATAATTAATTTTAAAATACTTCAGTCTATTGCAGCAAAGAATGGAAGACAAATACACAATATAAATAATATATGTGTATTAACAATATAGAAATCATGTTTCAAAGCAATAGGCATTTGAGTCCAAGTCCTGTCCTTTACATTAGCATTGCTTTATCTGTTTTTTTTTTTTTTGTTTTTTGTTTTTTAATCTGACCATTATTTGTTGTAAAAGTGCCTACAAACATTTGATCTGTCTTCCAATCTAATAGTTTTGGGATGACTTGTGGCAAGATTATGACCTATTTCAAGATGCATGACGCACAATAATTGGTCTTTGATGTGAAAATGTGTGCATTTTTCAAATTTATTCTATTTATTGCTCAAGCAAATCCATACATGAGAAGGTTGGAAAATAATTCCATTGACAAAAATAAAACAAATAAAAACAAAATAGCAATTATAATTAAAAACACATGGAATAGCATTTACCATAATGCATCTTTCCATCATCATTCTTCAACAATTTCCACCATCTAAACACTGTTTCTGCACTATCATATTCCCTTTGGTAATTTACGGGTGGCATGCCATTTGTCCCGTTTAGAGCCGTTGTCCATATAAAAACACTTTTAAATGGATTAGATTTGCTTCAGTCCTTTGAGAGCAATCACAAGGAGAGGACTACAGGGTTGTTTTACTGTCTGTTCCATCAGCTGTGACCATGCTGATTAGACTACCTAGCATATATGATGCTAAAAACGTAAAGCAATATGAAGCAGCTGTTCATACCAAGGATACTGCTCAGCTCTAAAACATTGAAATGTGTAAAATACGTCTTACATACACATAAATCATCTACAATATCTACAAAGCTATATTGTTTGTGATCCTTAACCCAGCACATATAAATACATTTTCTGAAGAATATTCATCATTGCTGAAATTCAATGGAGGTATATATATCTATGAGAAAAATTAGAAATAAATATCTATATATATATATATATATATATATATATATATATATATATATATATACTGAATGTAGATCTGGTCAGTGTATACCTTACTGATGGGGACAAAGGTAGCAACAAAACTGACAGAGGTTCTTTTTTCTCATTGTTCTTTACAAATCTAAGTTATGCGTTAATGATTTGTCTTAGATTGTTAGAGACGACTTTAAAGTGGAAAACTTCAAATAGATTTGGTTTTGGATAAACTAGGCAAGGGTTAAAACCTCTCTATAATTATTGTTGTCTGTATCCCCCAAAGGGCATATGAACATTTTCAGTATGTACAGTAATGGATACTATATAGATACTGAATGTGTTTATTAACCATAAAGCAAAAAAAGCAGAGCCAATAGGGATGAATGTGACCTTTTCTTTTGCTTCTAAGAACATTTAAAACATTTTTAGCTAGAGCTTGAGTTAAATGCTTATGCTCTTTATGTAAGCTCCTTTGGACAACCAGTTTATTTATGATATGAAAACACTTTCATAAGTATTCTTCTGCTTGAGATTTGTTTGAAAGCTTGTGACATGTTATAAGATCCTGCACATACACATGCTAGACCCACCTACTTTGCAGCAGTGTTTATTACTACTTTAAAATATAAAAAGAATAAGCTGCAACTTATCCTTTGGTTAGATAAAAGGATTATATTTATAATTACCATTCCAATCATTAGGAGTATAATTACACTCAAATTACTGAACTCTGCTTTCCTCATTCATTTCTTCTCCTGACCTTTTGATCTGCCAATCCCTCCACTTCAAACTACTATCTCTCACTTTCAAAGCACTCCATAACCTGTCCCCTCCTTACATATCCTGACTAATTTCCATTTGTACTCTAGATGAAATACCTATTCTTCACTCTGATCCCCTCCTTGTATTCACGAGGGGCTGTGAAACTCTATTCAGCATTACATCCATCATGCCCATAGCTTGAAAACCTTCAAGTGCACCCCTAAAACACACTTCTTTAAAAATACATGGAATCTTTCATTATAACTATCCAGACATGCCTGCATACTTACCTCCCCTAATGTCAGCGGTAAATTATCTGTTACACCTTCTGTTCTACCCTTGTAGCCCTATCTTGTGTTTTTATTGCTTTCTCCTCTACATTGTAAGCTCACAAGGGCAAAGTCTTGAGCATATTTTTGTTAAGCATGCAACTTTATTGCTGGATACTACCTTTGCTCTTGTATTGTTGGGTATTCCAATTGCACGAACTGTTAGGGCAAGTTCAGATCTGCCTTGGGATTCAGTAAGCCTGCACAGCTTCCGGCGGCTGGCACCTTGCCAATTACTTGGTCACTTGCACTGAAGCAATGAATCTTAAAAATCAGCTGGTGGAAGTGAGCACTACTGGTACTACTTGTTAATGCCACTGTTCATTTTCTATGGGGCTGCCATGGGGATAAGCTACTTGTAACATGTTCCCCAAGACAGTGGTTCATTGGCACGAGGGAGCAGTAACAACACCACAACCTTACGGTTTGAACAAAGCCCAAATATATTGTTACCCACAAATTTCTATATTCTACAGTGTTTCAGAAGATGATGGTGCTCTACAAATAAAAAATAATAATAAATACATAATACCAATTAAGAATGGTAGGAAAACAAGTTATTAAAAAAGAATCAGATTCATTTAGTATACATATATACAAATCATGATGTGGACAAAACAATATTAACAAATATTTGTTTTATTGGTGAGATGTGCTTGTATAGTGACTAAATCAGATATAGTGGTGTCAGACTTAAAAGAAGAGCAAATGATGTCAGAGTTTCCCAGCATCCCCCCATTACAAAGAAAACCATGCAGCTTCTTGAGGAGAGGCCGGACTTGTAGTCATAGGAAACAGATGGTGATAATTAACTCAAATGCCTTTTAGTTTAGCTACAGCCATGTATAGCTATACAATGGGTAAAGTTAGTTACTTAAAGTTTATACTATTTAACATGGTTACTTTGAGAATTTGCCTTGTTCACTTTCAGGTTTAGTTGGCTTGAAATTGCTACACAATTTGATAGCAGGTAACTATTTTGTGTCCATTTAAATTGTCAAACTAAGAATTTAGTGGCCACTGACCTTAACTGTTTACTTCCTACTTCTTTATATGCCATAGTGTAAAAAAAAAAAAAACGCTGCTTTAATGGTAAACTTTTGAAAGTACTTTTAACTATAGAATAACACCCTAGAATAATTCAATAATTTTATTATAAATAATATACTTAAATTATATCTCAAGTTAAACAAAGCTGACAGGCTGTACATTTGTGTGCAATTCCAATTAAAATAGGTCATTGTTTCTGGCAGGAACATCTTGAAATATCAAATAAGCTTATTAGAAGACAATTTGTTATAGCAGATAACCCTTTGTTTTCACCAAGATCAAATTTGTAATAAATACTTTTTGATTAGATCACTCAAAGAATGCTATCACATAATGTAATTATTATCTAACCAGAAAAACATTTAGAAAATGCAGTTAGAATAAGATTTTGATCTTGTAATACTATCTTGCTTGTTAAGGGTACTTTCCGAATCAATTTACAATTTTAATTGGAAACAAGCAATGACATCACAAGTTACTTGACATTTAAAATTAAATTCAAGCTCATTTATCGAGTTAGGAAGTATAGTGTTATAACAGAACAGGATCACCTGCAGGTCTTTTATAGGCTTTTCAGTGTTTTTTTTATGTCTGACCCTCTGTAACCTTACTTGATTTAATAAATAGCCTGGCTCACACAAAATGGATTTAAAATGAAGCAGAAAACATACATTCAAATATGGTGCTGAAACAGAATAAACAAAAATATAACTCGATTTCTTCTTGGGTTACAGACGTTCGTGGCAGGCTTCCTATTCGTCATTCTGTCCAGTTGGCAGAGAAATATGTGCTAAGTAGCAGTTAAGTGTATGTAGAATACAAATAAATTGGAACCTCTGGCAGGAAAAAGTGATTTGCTTGAGACACACGTACAAGCCTATATTCATTGGTGGAATTACTACTATGGAGTAAATATACAGATGAGGGAAAAGTAGCCTAGTGTTGTGACCCGTACGACTGGCAGGTTGTTCTGTCCTTTGAAAAATGACAGCTGTCCTCTGAAAAATGACAGCTCGGCCTCAGTAAGCTGGAGTGGAAGCTTACTGAGCAGTGCCATCTTGCATCTGCAGTCATTTAGAAGTGTTTTATCTATGCCAGAAATCAAAAATCATCAAGCAACCAGTGTATAATTATTTTGTATCCAGGAAACAACTTCTGACTCATTTTGGGTCAAGGAGTGATAGCACTCAACAGGCAGAATATGAACAAGAGGATGTATGGTAAAACTATTCCTAAAGGCCTTAAGTTTCAGCTTTTCCATTATATGATATTCCAAAACTTTATAACACCTTCAGTTACTGCCTACAACCAGGATGATTTATAAAAATTGGAAACAAAACAGAAACTTTTTATTTCATTCAATGGAAAAACAAAACATGAAATCTGGGTGCCACGGACAATAGCTTGATTGTTGTTGCAGAATTCTTTCTATATACTATAGTACTATATAAGCTAACATATATTATAGAACTACTGCATGCCTCCTGATTGTATTAGACTGTACAGAAAGTCGCAAAAGGACCAGGCTCATCAAAAGTGCATGTGATCAGTCAAAATGCTAATAAATCCATCCAATCAGGATTAAGTTTTTCTTAGTATTTAATATGATAAGGTTGGTAGGTGTGCAGCAGCTTTAGAAACCTAATTTTCCACCCTTTCACTTGCAGCCAACAGCAGAAAGATTAGGTCATGTAACATCACCTAGAAACATTTGTGTGTTTCATCAAGGTAAGAGTCAAAAATTATTTTAGTTTTTTTTTTTTGGGGGACACCTTCCACATGATTTGGGGATACCTTTAATGATTCAATTTCAATCTGTTGCCATTTCCATTTTCTAAATCTGCCAAAAACCATGTAGTATGGCATTATATTAAATGGCATTTTGTATGGCAATGTAATTATATTATTTATACATACAGAAAGCCCCCCAGAATGTTATTTTGTGCTTTTGGAATTGATACACTGATTTTCAGAAGACTGCATAGGTAAAACATGTAGACTCCCCTGACATTTAGGACTGTAATTTAAGCTAAAGCTCCACTCTAAAAAAATTTTGATTAGGCATGGCTTTATTGCAGAAAAGGACAGGCAATGTCCCTCCTACATTAAGCATTCTTATCTGCCTGATCACTTCCTATAACTGTATGTGTAGGTTTGCATTAGTGGCCTGGATACCCAGAAGTTCCTGTGCGGGAGTTATATCCTCCCTGCCTGGACAATCAAAATGGTCAAAGATTGGAAGGAGAAAGAAGAAAGAAGATGGTGGCACTTGCAAAAGAATGGGACAGGTGAGTATAAACTGGGTTTAGTTCGGCTTTTAGGATTAACAGCATCTAAAGAGATGCAACTTTCTTCATTCAGCCACTGAAAGTGCACAGGATAGGTAAAATACATTAGACCCTTCCTTTCAGAATTCATTCTGAACATAAGGTAAGAATCTGCAGCAAAATACAATCCTAAATACCTTTGCAATATACAGAGATCACCCAGATGTGATGGTTTTTTTCTGGGCATACATACATTATGTTACATTATGTTAGTATGATTTTACCTTTATCTTTTAAGTATGTACACTCAATCACTAAAGTTTCACGTAGGCTTTGAAATATTTTTTCTTTCAAAATCTGCAACTTTCATTATAAAACATTATGTAGTCATGACCCACTTTCCTTATTACTGGGAAACTAGCTTTGAGAATTAAATGCAGGTAGGCAAAAAGTGGCTGCAGGAGATCAACAGCACTGAGATAAAACAAATGAAAAAAAGAAGGTGAAAAATATTTGTAAAAAGCAATTGCCTAACATACAAAGAAGCTCCAGGGAATAGACAGTAGATAGGTCTTTGTAAGTTTCCAGGAAGAAACCAGGGGCCTTAGGGCCCTGGAACCGGCCAAGGGAATGAAAGGGTGGATTTCTTGGCCGAACCCAATCCTGTCTGGGTTAATATGCACCTGCACTCAGGTGTAGGGTGAGAAGGAAGTTATTAGCCAAAGGGATTCAGGCTGAGAGTGAGCCAGAGGGATCCAGGCTGAAAGAGAGCCAGAGTGTTCCAGGTTGAGAGGATCAGCACTGTGCTGCAAGCTGGAGGGTGCTTAGCAGGCAGCTCAGTTAGTTCCCAGAGCTGTGGGGGAACAGAGCTCGGCCTTGCACCAGCAAAGATTACATGTGAGTGGAAAATGCTTGTTTTGTGATCCAAAGACTGCCTTGTATTGGTTTTGCTTAAACTGCATTACTGTTAGTCAGGGAGGGACTATCTAAGTAAAGGTATGTATTTGCTCAGCCGAGCCATTACTTTTGTTTTTTGTTTGTTAAAGTGCTAATAAATAGCAGGAGCCTGTTTTCAACTGCATCTTTGAAGTCTGCTGACTGATTCACTGCTGTCTTCTGACCCCGTTGCTATGGACTATCCCACAATATATGTAAATATAAATAAATAAATATATATATATATATATATATATATATATATATATATATGTATATATATGTATAAATAACTAACCCTGTAGAATAATAGTAGGAAATGAAGAGTAAGTTGTTTCTAAAAAGCAACAAGCTTAAATATATTTTTGAACAGAAAGATATTATTCATAGTTTTATTTCTATGCTGTTGGAGGAACAACACCTGTCAAAACCAGTAACTTGCCCAGGGAGGAACCAGTGTTGGGTGGTCAGCAACTCAAATTAGTAAGAATTTACACAAATAGTAACTTCTGGTTTTTGCGGCAGCAGATAATCTAAATCAAGCCGTCAGCAAATACTTAGCAAAATAAAGAATACCCATATTTTCTTTCTGCCAGTTGGCATAGTTCTTGGCCCACACATATTGTAAGCATTCTTCCAACCTCTATTCAAACTATCAGAAGGATTCTGGAAGAACAGTTTCTGAAACTGAACAAGTGTAGCTTTCTTAACCTCTTCAAGCACAGAAAGATTAAAAAAAAACATTATTTATGCAGCACATATAAACTATTTTAGAAAAATATATTTAACAACATTTTGGATTTATAATTTCAAAAATATATACTGAATACATTTAGGACAAAACACATGATTAATTGTGCTTTATACTCTAACATACTTCTTTAAAGTGACCCTGATCATAGGGTAATGTTTACAGAAGGGAGTACCCCAAGGGAGAGGTTTTACACACTTACACTTTAGCAGTTAATGAAATTAAGGTCAACACATTTTGGCCTTTTTTTCTGAAAGTATTCAAACCAGATACGTTGAAAACTTACCCCTACCCCTTTGTTGTCTCATGGGGTCTGATTTGTTAAAGCTTACCAAGGCTGGACAGGATACACTTTTATAAGTGAAGCTGAGTGATCCAGCAAACCTGGAAAAGATCTGGACCAGGATTTAAAACATTTGCTACCAAAAAGCAAATAACTTTTAAGAAATCCATTCAAGGTTTGCTGGATCTCCCAGCTCCACTATTCAAAGTGTGTCTTCTCTAGTCTTGGTAAGCTTTAACCTCCTGGGCGGTAACCCCAAATGTGACTCGGGGGTAGGTAAACCTATGGGAAAAAATAGTGAATCGAGTCTTACCTGGTCCGCCGGCGTCCCGCGTCGTCTTTCACTTCGTCTTTCACGTCTTCTCTTTTCCTTTGCATCTTCTTTCTTCTTCCTCCGGCGTTTTCCTCACCCGATGAGTCGCCGAGGAGTTCCCAGTAACGCTGGTGCATGCGTACATTGTCAGCGGGGCGGGAAATTCAAAATCTATTTGTATTGCATTCCATACAAAATAACTGTATTGATAGTATAGTGATATAGTGGATTTATATGTGTAAAAGCAGTACATTGTCTTGCATGAACATTTATTTTACAGTATAATAGTAGGAGTATAATATATTTTTTCTTTATTTTCAAAAAATGTATTTATTTTATTTATTTAATTTATTATTTTGACATGATTTTGTGTTTCCAACTTTTTTTACACTCATACTAATACTATTATACTGTAAAAAAATTTTGTGAAAAACAATGTACCACTTTTAGACATATAAATCCAGACAGAAATGAACCGCTCAGGAGGTAATAAATCAGGCCCATGGGCTTGTATGTCACTACAGAAGGGTATGAGTGAGTGGGAGGAACTACAGGGGCCAGAAGAGGAACAAGTATTGAACTCATCCAATGGCTAATGGAAAGGTAATATTATAAGCGCTTCTTTTACAGGTGAGGTATCCTGTAGATTGACAGTGGTAAAAAGTATACTACGCAATTACAGGACTCCTATGTGCAAATTTATCACTGTCTGGTCACCCCCTGGACTTTCTAGACACTTTTTCTTTCTCCCCCTTCCAACTACTCTTGACTCACCCC
The DNA here is from genome assembly GCF_032062135.1 of Pyxicephalus adspersus. NCBI lineage: Eukaryota > Metazoa > Chordata > Amphibia > Anura > Pyxicephalidae > Pyxicephalus > Pyxicephalus adspersus. The sequence continues at coordinate 97,980,368 of NC_092862.1, forward strand.
TACTGAGGGCCAAATGGATTTTCTTAAGAGTTGGTACAAGCTTTTTCCACTACACAGCTGTGGCTATTTACTCTGCTCTTACTTTAACTGATCCTGAACCACTTCTGTTCTCTGTATACTGTTTTTTTGCTATCTTTTCTTATTAGTTGATATTTTGTCTTTGTCTCCGAAAACCCGATTGAAAACTATTTTCAAACAATTTCTAAGCTGGCAACACTTGCTGAGGTTTACACTTACATTTAATCCATAAATATTTGGACAGACACAACCTTTTTCTAATTTTGGTTCTGTACATTACCACAAATAATTTTAAATGAAACAACTCAGATGCAGTTGAACTGCAGACTTTCAGCTTTAATTCCGTGGGTTCAGTGGGTTGAACAAAAAGTCTATTTTTAACACAACCAATTCATTTCCGGAGCTCAAAAGTAATTGGACAATTGACTCAAAGGCTATTTCATGGGCTGGTGTGGGCAATTCCTTTGTTATGCTTGTATGTGGAAGATTTTGCTGTGAACAGAAAACATGCGGTCAAAGGAGCTCTCCATTCAGGTGAAACAAGCCATCCTTAAGCTGCAAAAACAGAAAAAACCCATCCGAGAAATTGGAGTGACAAAATCTACAGTTTGGTACATCATGAGAAAGAAACAAAGCATTGCTGAACTCAGCAACTCAGAATCATTTCCATGGTGAAGAGAAACTCCTTCACCACAGCCAACCAAGGGAACAACAATCTTCAAGAGGTAGGCAGCCAGACATCCAAGTCTACCATAAAAAGAAGACTGCATGAAAGTAAATACACAGGGTGCACTGCAAGGTGCAAGTGACACAGGACAGAAGCAGCCGAATGAATTCTGAGGTGTTCAAAGGCATACTGTTTGCTCAAATCCATCTAAATGTCAAATTGATTGGGAGGCATTTCATAATACAGATGGACAATGACCCAAAACATACAGCCAAAGCAACCCAGGAGTTTAATAAAGCAAAGAAGTAAAATATTCTTGAATGGCCAAGTCGGGCACTTGATCTGAGCCCAATTGAGCATGCATTTCACTTGTTGAAGACTAAATTTCGGACAGAAAGGCCCACAAACAAACAGCAATTGAAAGCAGCTGCAGTAAAGGCCTGGCAGAGCATTAAAAAGGAGGAAACCCAACATCTGGTGATGTCCATGAGTTCAAGACTACAGGCTGTCTTTGCCGGAAAAGGGTTTTCAACCAAGTATTAAAAATTAACATTTTATTTTCAGCTTTTTATTTTTGTCCAATTACTTTTGAGCCCCTGAAATGAAGTGATTGTGTTAAAAAAAGGCTTTAGTTCCTCACATTTTTATGCAATCTTTTTGTTCAACCCACTGAACTAAAGCTGAAAGTCTGCAGTTCAACTGCATCCGAGTTGTTTCATTTAAAATTATTGTGGTAATGTACAGAACCAAAATTAGAAAAACGTTGTCTCTGTCCAAATATTTATGGACCTAACTGTATATTGATCTTGACATTTTTCCTTCTGTTTTTCTGGTAATTCCTTCAATCTTAAGATCACCCCATATTAAAATTAAAAGCAACCCTTCTAGTATTCCAGTATTAAGTCTCACCCTGCCATTCTGTCAAATAGTCTATTGCCCATGGGCATTTAAAAACTTAAGTTACAAGGGGTGGGATTTATTTCAATTGAGTTCCCTATGCAAAACAAAGGAATAGCATTCAGTGAAGCTCACCAGGGACATGAGGACTAACATAAAGACCAACACAAGATGCCTGCACTTCTGTTTTCTGCGATGTTGCTACATTAATCATTTTTGGGTGACATGAGGTTCTTTTTTTAAAAAAAAGCCAACAGCTTTGGGGTTCAAAACAGGATGCTCTGGCATACCCCAGGAAATAGTTTAAAATGATCAAATTTTCAGTTCCTAAAGCATATGTGATTTGTAAAATTTGTTAAACAAATTAAACAAAAAAATCAGGTATGGGTAGGCTGACCCTTTAATCAATTTATTTATAATTTGTCTCTTTAAATTAGGTGCAGTCCAGATATGAAATCTTTGAAATTAACAGTCAAAATTACATACTGTTACATCCTGTGGAAGGTTGGGCAAAAAAAATAAAGATGTGGAAATAGGCAAAAAATCTATTGCAGTGGAAATATTTACACCATACCTTTCTAGTAAGGCATAAAAAGTAACGATCAATGGTTTTGTAAGCGTTTGTCATAAAACAGTCTTTTCTCCCATTTCTTTTTCCTAAGAAAATTAGGTTAATAATAATATTATTAATAATAAACAGTATTTATATAGCGCCATCATTACGCAGGGCTGTACAAAGTCCATATTCATGTCACTAACTGCCCTTCAAAGGTGCTCACAATCTAATGTCCCTACCTTAGTTATATGTCATTAATGTAGTCTAAGGTCAATTTTTGGGTGGTAGCCAAATAACCTAACTGCATGTTTTTGGGATGTGGGAGGAAACCGAAGTACCCGGAGGAAACCCACGCAGACACCGGGAGAACCTGCAAACTCCATGCAGATAGTGTCCTGGCCGTGATTTGAACCTGGGAACTAGCACTGCAAAGGCCAGAGTGGTGCCCATTGGTGGTGTCAAGTGTAGGCAGCACTATGGGAAAGGATCTATCTGTCTCCCTTTCAAGAGTAATTACAATAACTGGTACAAAAAAAATAATTATAGTAGACAGGATTATTCTTAAACACATAACTTTTTTTTCTAAAACTAAACATTCTTTTTTTCAAGAGGGCCAAAGATGATTTCTTAAAACATCTTTATATATCATTTTTTTATATTTCTTTTTTTTTAGACAAAAAAGTAAGCAGTCTTATAATTGATCTGCTGTGAAATTTTGATGAATGACACCAGACCTTATCTGACTAAGCATAAAAGCAGTCTATGCATACAAATAATCCTGTTCAAGCAGATTTTAGTCCACTAAACAGCATACCTGAAAAGCAAAGGAATGCATAACGTTTGTTTTCCGGGAAGGGGTGGATTTAGGGAGGCAAGGGGGAACTCCGTCTTAATGCAGAGAGGTAACAAATTAACTAAAGTTTCCCAAACCACATAAATAGAGATCAAAGTAAAAAAAAATGCAATTTGCCGCACTATAAAAAAAACAGCCAAAAAGATAACTGACATGCAGTTTTAACAAACAGGACTACCTAAATATACTGACAAAAGTGCATTTACTCTTTGCTCACATCAAACGAATATTAATGAGCTGAGAAAGAACTAGGGGAGGAATAGTTAAACTGAACAAGGAGCAGTACTACAGAGAGATCAGGTTTGCAATAAAAAGAGATTTCATGATCACACTGTTCCCAGTATTGAACCCCTGGCCCAGAATAATGAAAGCCTATTCTTTTTGGATATTGTTTTCAGAGGATCACATAAATCAATACGCATGGGGCCTTCTTTCATTGCTTGATTGTTCATTTTGATTTAGAATGACAAGAGCACAGGCAGGTGTGTATAAATCTTACACTTTCTTCATTTATTAAACAGGTGGTTAACATAAGAGTGACAGTGATTCATTGCACAGAAGGGAGGGAAATCACATGGGATCCATATCTTCCTTTGAGTCCAAAAATCTGAATTTTTTTTTCATCAGTGGTCCTTTACCTCAGTATCCTTTGGCATAGTAATTCTAGCCTCCCCAAGCTGACTTTTTTATATTAACTGTGTAGTTCTCAGGAAAGTTGAACTCGTTTCAAGGGATTATGTTTCGGAAAATTATCGCAATTATATGTACTGGGCATTTGGAGGTAAAAGGACATAGTCTGCATTGTATAGGTAAAGACTGCCTTAAGCCAATTTACCCCTCTTCTAGAACAGTTACCTGCTGGTACTATTTGCCATCTGAATATTTTTCTTTGATGGAACTTAGAATATTCTTTACCAAGTTACATGCTGAGGTTGCCATTGCCTGCCTTCTTAAAATGTTAGCTCCTTGGCTGTCATGCTGGCTCTCTTTTTTCTGTTTATTGAGTCAATGACCAAAAAGATTGCAGATAAGGACTAAAGACTTTTCTCTCTAATATATGTTAAAAGCACACACATATAATCTTCTTGCTGTTGGAATGAGTGGCCTGGTGACAAGACATACACCTATTTTCAGAAATAATTCAACTCCGTATAGGATTTTTTCAAGTCAGAGTAGAAGGCTAAGGCCACTATAGTCTAAAAGGTAACTTTTCACCCCACAGTCATGCTTTAAAACAGAACTACAGAAACAAACCCCTATAAATTTGAATTACATATATGAAAGCTATTTACATGACAAATTATTTGCCTTTCTTTCAAATTATATCTTAGTTAGTTAGCCTTGCCAGACAACAACAATTGTACTACACAGCAGATTGCTGCTTCTCTGACAAATATTACAAACGTTATGATGACATAAGCTATGCTGCTCAGATCCAAGAAGAGAATCATATATTTGTTTTTCATTGATAGAAATCCCACAAATTGTAATACAAGTTAAAATTACCAATAACAAAATTGGTAAATTTACCTTATTTTCAGAGAATCCCTGACCTACACATATAGAGATCACAACAGCAGATATTTTACGCATACTCAGGATCTGAAGAAGGTGAATTCTGTGACCCCCAAAACGCATTGGCTTTCACCTTTTAAAAATATGATTGTAAAGAAGCTTGAAGGTGACACAGAAAGCTACAAAGCTGCAGACATTAGGTAATGGTGCCAGCCAACTGCATTTCGATCATTTCAAAAGAAAATATGCAACGGTCAATAAAGATACAACAGTTAAAATTCACTCAAAGCTAAAAACAAACAATGCTCAATAGCCAGCTATAGCCAAAGTTTAGTAATATTTTTTCTGCAATTTATTTATTGGTGTTTGTGTTTACACAAAGACATCACAACTAACTTCCTATCTTAGTGTCAGAAGAAGAAGTCAGGGTAAAAGATGTAGTCTGGATAGAAAGGCACAAATGGCAAAAAAACTCAATAGCAAAAGTTTAACAGTTCCTACTTTAATTTGTAAAGATTTTGCAGAAGTCAGGTTTTGACCAGGTAATAAATACCTAATATATTGCAATAAAAATATTTTGTCTTACCTGTCTATAGGTCCCATCCAACAAGGTATCTAGATTTTGGAGTGGTGCAGGTGTCTTGTCTTTAAACCTGGTTAACAGAAGTCTCTGGATAGCACGAAACTGAACTGCACGCTCTGATAATAGATTTTCATATTTCTCTGTATTCATTCTAAACTGGAATTAGGAGTAATGAGAAACAATGGTTACATTTTTGTGGTATGCCTTGGCCAGATAAATTATTACCTGTGTCCAGTGGTAGGGCAGATATATTAGTCTATCTTCTTGGCAGCTATATGCTAGGTGCTGGTATTTCTGGTGGAAATCGGGGATTCCTTTTGCCCCGGTACAATGTAGCGCTCGGTACCAGTGTAAAGAATTGCTGAGCCCAAGTGATGTCACATGTGGTGGGGTGTTTGTTCTATTATCCTTGAAGATATACCCTACCTAATAATCTGGGAAATCTAAGGGCTATAAATCTGACACAGAGAAACCCAAATTTTGCCCAAGTTACTGTGTACAAACTACAAATGTAAAAAAGAAAATTAAAGCAAAAGCAATTTTCATAGACGTACAGTTTATCCCATTACTAAACCATTTAATTCTATGTTGCATTTTACTTGGCAGTTCACCCAGAACTAAATTCCCAATGAGGACCAGAAAACTATTTCTAATGAGTGAAGAATTTCAACTGGACTTCCTCTGGAAATATGTGCCAGAAAGTAGTAAATGTTTTAAGTATTTGACATTCCATAGATCAAGATTTATGTTTTGTGGATAGCTGATAACCATTTTTACAAGCCCCAAACACACAATGCGAGCATCACTCCAATATGTTTAAAATTTATTTTGCACTAGTCACTAAGTCTCCTAGCTATTTTAAAAAATAAATCGAATATGGAATTCACCAGTACAAAAAGCTACCAGTAGGATGGAACAGTTATGTAGTCAGCCAATACTTGGTTTAAAAGCCGTCAAATGAGGCTTTTCTTTATGCAACTCAGTAAGTCAAAGACTATGTGTGCATACATATATATATATATATATATATATATATATATATATATAAAATATGTATACACACAAGGTATATAAATAACAGGGTAGACTACAAAACTATAACATAAGAAGAGAGCATCCAAAGCATCTCTGACTACCAAGCGTTCGGAATATCCTAGTATTGCACAGCTGTCTAGAACTTCAGTAAGCTGAACCCTCTTTAACCTGGAAAATGTATTTTTGGCATTACCAAATGACCACAGAATGGATATAACATACCTCAAAATGTTGATCTACTAGTTCAAAATATTCTTGCAATGGAACAGGTCCAGAAAAGGAGCATGTGAAGTCTTTAATTCCTTGTTTCAAGAAATATTCCTCAAAACGTAAGATAAGCTCTTTTGTAATAAGCCATAGATCCTCAAATTGTTCACTCTGGATCCTATATCTCTCTGAAGGATACAAAAAAAATTAAAAAAATAAATATGTTTAATGGTTATTAAGCTTTAATAAAGAATTTCTTACTTTTTTTAGGGTAAATTGTCACCTTAATTGCTTGGGATGTCCCAAAAGAAGAAAATATAAAAATGTACATGATTTTCTCCAAAAGAATGTTAAAATGTAAGCAGGAATATCCAATTTTTAATTGTAGGCTATTCCAGGTACCAATTTTTTATGTTTATTGCAGAGCCCTTGAACAGGGCAATGGCACCCAATGCTGAGGGGGAGGGGAGTCGGGACATCTATAGGAGCATTTGTCAATAGAAAAATATTTTCCAAAGCTGCCCTATTTTATTTTGCTACACAATTTGCATTCAATTTTTTTAGTCTAACCCTAAAAATAAAGTAAGAGTTGAGAAAATACATAATAAAGTCCTGAGTTTTTGCAAAAACTGCACACTGGGTATCATATGCAACTAATTTATTACAAAAAAGTGACTGCACTATAAATTGATTTAGTCAGCAATTTATCAAAAAAAAAAAAAAATCAGCAGCAAGAAAACAAGATGTCTGTGTATTTGAGTTCAGTTCCAGTGTAGTAAAAAGTAGTTGATTCAGCCATATAGCAGTTGCTAAAGGGAAAAGAAGAATATGGAAGGTGCTGCAAGGCTTTTAGACTTTTCAGAACAAATTTAAAAGCTGTATGCAAATCCATAGCAAATTATTATGCTTCAGTTCCTTCACAAATAAAATCTACAGAAGCTAGCTATAACAGCTGCCTTTGCAGAAGCCGTTAAACCTCCTAGCCATTCTGATTGGCCAAATAAAACATGCAGTCTGTGTCTTAACAAGTTTATTAAAATAAACTGGTATAAATCTAATACATGTAACCTTCCATTAGTCATAATTTAAACAGTTGGGTACATTCCTTCATTTCTACTATAACACACTTGATTAGCTTAGGAGTTATGAACAGAAAACATGTTGGACCACAATTTGTGGGACTTATTACTTAATATTTTGGGACATGGCTACAGTATTTGTCGTGCAAAATACATTATAATGTGTAATACATAAATTACAGTATTTATATTATTATTTCTGTATGTTTATATGCAGCGTGCTGACTGGATATAAAGATTTACTTAACTAATAAGAAACAAAATATGAAATGTTCATTTATTTAGCCCTAATTATTACAAATCAGTAAAAATAAAATGAATATTTATAATAGATGCTGAATATATATTTGTAACCATGTGTATGGTCATGCTTTAATAAAGCTTTCCAAGGCTGGAGAGGATACACTTTCCACAGTAAAGCAGGGTGATCCAGCAAACCTGCAATAGATTTTTTTAAAGACATTTGATATTTGTTAGCAAATTTTTTCAATCCTTGACCAGATCCATTCCAGGTTTGCTAGATCACCCAGCTATACTGTATCCTCTCAAGGATTGGAGAGCTTATAAATCAGGCCCTATGTGTCTTACTATAAGTCAGCTTAAAAAAAAGTCATATATATTTAAAAAAAAAAAAAACTTTTTACTCACGTGATGTTTTGGAAGCAAGAAGTGTGACCTTCTGCCCAGCAAGCAACTGGAATCCTAAAACACTGACCTGGTCATCCTCTGTACGCTCTATAAAATCTGAAAATAAATTAAAGTTATCTATGTGATTAAAAAAATCCTTAAAAACAAAAAGCTATTAAAAAAGCAAAAAATAAAAACAATTCATGAAATGATTTTTTCCATTGAGCAATCACGACAATTGTGCTTTCAGTAGGCCTGCTATATATCCCTCAGTTTGTGTTTATGCTATGCTCTGCAGCCAAACTTCACAAATATTCTAACATAGAATATAAGGTGCTCTGTTCTCAAACTTTTATGCAGGTTTAAATCTAATTATTTGCTGTGAGATTGTTTGCTCTTGCTTTCACACACCAGGTTTGCTGCATTACGAACTATGAAACAAAATGGTTCACATATTACATACAAAATGTGGGGTGTGGGGTGGTGCAGGTGGGCTACAGTAAAGTGATTCCATCATGACAAAACTACAGGGGTTATCATTGCCTTGTTCTGCAAATGTTAGAGAATGCTCATTATGTTGCAATCACAGACCTTAAACAAGCATGCTGTAAACAAGTGAATATCTTTGTTCTGGGTCAGCAATTCAGACAGTACTGATATGAAAGTGTTGAAAGAACAACCATAAAATGAGCATTCTAATTAAGGAATTAGAGTCTCTATTAATCTCATGGTAGAGCCTCTATAATAAATTATGTAATGTGAAAGAAATGGTCCTCCTCCTACACTAATAAGCTAAATGTACATATTTCAGAATTCTATGGTTTTGTCAGCCTAATAAAGACACGAGTTCATGCACCAATGTCCATAATTATGGTTCACGAATGTGGGTATACCTAAAATAGACACCGTGCATGCCCTCACAAGCAGTCGCTCTGTAAAAGCTACAACCTATACCTTTACCCCTTTATTTGTCCTTTTCCTTTTTCCTTTCCCCCACGCTCACAAAACCTCATGGTACATGTTTTCTATTGCTTTCTCAGACTTAATAAATCTTAAAAATTCCACAACCCAGATTTACACCTACACCACAGCAATAGGAACTTCAGTTTTATTACTATGGTAAAGAACAGCTTTCTGAAACTGTTTTGAAATACTAGTGTTTCTCTGTCCTCTGTATTATTTTAACCTATTATTATAATTATATTACCCGACTAGTTATGAATCGTGAGCAAAAAAAACGTGGCTCACCTGGAAAAAGATTGATAAGATTGACAGGAGGTTTGTTGGTATCAATGGTAAGTTTATGGTTTGCTGCTTTGGATGGCTGGACAGGGGAACAAACTAACCGTAAGGGAAGACGAAATTTACACTGTGCAACTCTGGGAACACCTGGAATGAAAAAAAAAAAAACGATGAGTTTACATACACAAGGCAAAATCTGATCAGTGAAACGGCTTAACTGTATGGTGTTATTAGCTTGGTACATAAACAATTCTAATACGTATATATGCTTGTATGTATGTACAGTATATGAATGCTAATATGTGGGTATCAAAAAGTGCAGGTATTAACTAATGATAATATTATATCATATCACAAATGTTATAATCAAGAATAATTAGAATTTGTAAATCTAGTGTATTTTTAGTAATAATGAATTTAGCATTTAAAAATTTTAATAGCAATTTCACATTCTCTTTTTTTTCTGTATTTGTGTCATCTGACTTCAGATGATTAATAACAGCTTGTTAACAATGCCCATAGGCTAAATGATTTAGAACACTGTAATTATTGAGTGTTAATACTTTTGAAATACTGCTATTATTTTTGTGGCCTTGGGAAGACACCCTGGTCTCCTATTGTTTGTTTAGTCTTAGGTGTCAATCAATGAAAAAATATTGTGCCACGCTACATGTATCTCTTTGTACCTAACTACTACTAAAGGCATCTATCTGTAGCTAGACAGATGAGTTTGCTGTAACATATGCAGCATAATTTTGATCTGAGTCACATTTGCCAGCAGCATTTATTAGAAGTTCTTTCATCCCATCATTAGGCATGTAATGAAGGTCACTAAGGAGCAGAGGTGAACTCACAAAATGCTTTGAAGAGAGGAAAATATTTTACGTATTGCTAATTTTTGACTTGTGCACATTTTTTTATGTTTTTTATATAGAAAACATAAAAAAATAGTATAATTTAGTAAATATAATGTACCTTGCAGAAATGGCAACAGATCCGGGGTACACACTTTTGGTTTACAATAGTTCTAATATAAGCTGTATACGCACAAGAGAATCAAAATGGTAATGAGAAATTGTTTAGGCCAGATTTCCACATACTCCTGCACCCTTTTTAACACCGAGTGGCAACATAAATTATGCACATTAGTGTGCTGAGGTGCCGTTTATTTTGATTGGTACCACAAAGTATTTGTACTGCAGTGCGGCACAATGCGTGATAGCATACTGCCTCCAGAAATAAAATCCTAGTTTGTTGCAATCTGGTGCATTAGGATGATCATTCAAAAATGAGCTACCTTAACACAACGCTTTTTAATGCACAAAATAATGCAGTTTATTATATAGGCATAAACACCTAATGATGTAATTGAGCCTTTAAAGGATATAGGTCGACTTCACACATGGTGAAATGCATTTTGCTAATTTAGTTCAATGCAAAGTATAATTGCAGTGTGTTACAATACAAAATGCAAGCATGTTTTTTTCTTTATGTAGCTCAGGGTAAGCTTCACCCTTGGCAGCTGATAGTTTGATTACATTTTTACATTTCTCTGTCAGCTTTGGAAATGTAATTGCCCCCTGATCACATCTGTTGATCTGGTAAGGTGCCAACTCTGTTGGCAGCATTAATTGAATGCAGAGGTGACATTAAAGATCCTTTTAGAGAACCTATCTTTTGCAACAAGCTTTGGAACCATTTAGTCAAGTTTAAAAAAAAATTTCAATAAAATTAAAATCAGAAAAAACACCCCACGTGAAATCACACGTGTATGTATATATGCATATGTATTGTGTTTGTGTGCACTAAAACTAATTTGGGTGTATGTTTTACATTTTTTTAATAAACAGTTGCATTATATTGTATGACATAACATTTGCAACTAGTGATTACTTACTTTTTATGTTATCTGAAAATATTAAATGTTTTGGGGCTTTAAGCCTGGTTTTTATGTAAAACAAAAATGTGGGTTTTAGAGTATGTGAAAAAAGGGGAAAAAAAAAAAACAAACAAAAAAAAAGCCCAGACAGCTAAATAGTTAATACTTTGAAACACTGACCAACAGCAAGTAAAGTATTCCTGATTTTCACTAACTTTGCTGATACACATACATTTTTGGGGGGGATTACAGGTTACACTAAAGGATGTATACAAAATAATGCCACCCTTGCTGCTCCTCTAAATGGCATAAGCAAAGTCTTAGCTGTGATTAAGTGGTCACCAGAAGATGAAAAAAGCACACCAGATTCTAAAAGAAGCCTTGTATATTCAGACTTCTCTAGATTTCAAAAAGGAGTTCATTGTCCAAACAGACGCATCCAATATAGGTGAAGGAGCCGTGCTTTCACCAGTCTGAGATGGGGAGGCGAAACAGTCACGAAAGAAAATAAGCAGTTGTTGAGCAAGTATGTCTGGCCATTAAACAGGCACTGGAGGTACTCCAATACTGCGTTCTGGTATGGCACATTAATCACACCCCTTTAAATTGGATGAGAACAAAGAAAAAAAACAGAAGGCTCACCAGATGGTCCATAATCTTACAAGACTACAAATTTACAGTGGCGCATAAGCCAGGTGTCCATATGGGATATTCTTAGGAACTTTCCTGAGAACACTGCTTACTGTCACATTGTAGGCCAACCACAAGGTTAAAGAGGAAGGATATTGGCAAAGTCTTTATACTCAGCAAGAATGTGGTTACTTATATAGCTGAGTATATAAGATATTTGTAAAAGTAAAAACATATCATCATGGGTCTGCCTTGTCAATATTAGCTGCTACTTCTCATTTTGAGTACACATCTATCAAATTGCTTTTAAGGCACCCATACAAGTCAGGCAAGTACTTTGGCTAGCTGTAGTGGGTGCAAACAGGTGGGTTCTCAATCCAGAGGGACAAGTCTTGGTGCTATAATGAGATGAAAGTACAAAAAAGACATTAAATGTGGGTATTGGAATATACAGGATAGCCAACCTGGAGCAAAGCATATAGTATTGACCAGTGAGACTCATGTTAATAGGTTTCTTCTTTTATATATAGCTTATGCAAATACTGTTTTATTGTATTGTTTTAATTGTGCTATTTGTATTTTCATACTGCCACTGAAATATAGGTCTTCACCATATTTTTATATCAGATATAAACATTTTATTCAATTTTGTTTTCTAAATTATTATATATGACTGCTTCATGCTATGTCTGTGTTTGTATTCAATGAACAGTGCTAGATAAAAATATTATTTAAATGTAATCAACGCTGGGAGTATGAAGAAAACACTTTGGCTGCATTTTCCTTGCATAAATTCTCTGTTTATATTTTAAAACAAGATTTTACTGAAGACATGACTTGTTTACAAAAAGAAGTCAGTAACCTAGACAGAAATCATTCCTTGGATATCTGAGGACGCCTAAAAAATGGAGCAGCTGTTTCAAAGAAAAACTCCACTTAACATATTCACTAATTTTACAATATAAAAACCATGAGGATTTGTATCCTAAGATCTGTGGTAACTTGTATTCTTACCCTTACATGTCTATAGCAATTCAAAGAAAATAACAGCACATTTTTTTCATGTGTCATGTAGTTTTGAAAAACGTTTCACATATGGATCTGCAGCACCCTCTAGTGTACTTACATTGTGAAGCTTAACCCTTAAATACAAGAGATAAAATGAATGCTATTGTAGAATGTTAAAAAAAAAAAAAATAGGGCAAAAACATATATTTATGATGAATACAAATGTGTCAAATAAGCTTGCTATCCACACAAAGCTGCTACCCAGTTTGTGAGATCATACACTTGATTTGGTACTCTACAGCTGGGGTGCCCACACTTTTTTGGCTTGCGAGCTACTTTTAAAATTACCAAGTCAAAATGATCTACCAACAATAAAAACATGGACTTTATAACTCCTGTGCGCGGTAGAGTTTATTTTGAAAGGCAGGGCTCTGCAATCTACTCGTGTTGCCTTTGCGATCTACCGGTAGATTGTGATCTACCTGTTGGCCACCCTTGCTCTACAGTCTGCCTTATGTTGACATTCATCATTTTTTAAGGGCCATTTATACAAAAGGATGTAATGTTCAAACTTGGAATAATGAAAAGATCTTGTTTATTCATGGTATGGTTGTACTGCACACTTATCAAAGTTGGTATGGCTTTTAAAATGTTCCTAAAAGTAGTTAGGCTTTAGATGTATTAAAATGATCATAAATGTTGCCATTTTTCTAGTGTTCAAGCGTTAAAGGTATGCATACTTTTACCTTATGGATCTGGTGTATGCATATTTTGACAGAAGCATCCGAATCTAAGTTGGGCCAGCAAGCTGGAACATCCAAAAATTTTCCTTTTTTTTCCAAGGCTCTATTCAAAACCATGACTGTAGTGTATTTGTATTATCTGCAAATGCTTAAAAAAATGCAGGGCTACATGTATATATACTTGTAATAATTTTGTTTTTAATTCGGATACTTGAATGATTTTCTCCTCTGTCTCTTTTCCTAATAGAAAAAACATGTGATGAAACAACACATAGAAAATTGTGTTTCCCAGTGCTGCCGCCGAGTGTTCTTAGTGAGCACTTATTGAGTGTTCCTATTGCTGCTTTTCAAGGCCAGAAGATGATGGTTTTTGCTTACCACTGGACCTCAGCTGTCATTGAAAGCCATTCATTTTAGCCATGCAGTCTGCCAGAGCTGTTGACAAATAAACTGCAGCCCACTGTGCTTGAGACCTGAAATAATGTTTCTTAGTGTCTTAAAATGACACATTTTCCATGCTTTCAAGAAACATGTTAAACTTAGAGAAATGCCCATAGCAACCAGCAAATAAATGTATATGTTCCAGTTAGAAGCGATACTGCCTTTAATTATAGGTGCTAACTATTTAACAATACAGTTTCGCAATTCAGCACACAACTAATGTCCAACGCTTATTCCTCTTACCTTCAGGGTTCAGTTCTAAAGTCACAGGCAGCAAATAAAGAGAAAATAAATCAGGAAAAAGTTAAAAAAAAATGTTTCATAAAAATACAGCTGTGTAAACTTTTGGGCACTTTTGCTGGAAAATTGCTTATACTGTTGGAAGATGGTTAATCCAATAAAGATCAGCAAGTTAATGGAAATTTAATAAGTAACAGCACAATAAGGTAAATAGGTTATGAACAATTTTCGCCTTCTTCTTACAACATAATCTTAGGTATTTCCAAAGTCTGGCCCTCTAGCCACAAAAAAAAAATGCAGCAAATTATGATCCCATAGCATATTTATTGACATGTGGACTTAAGCCTGTTAAATGCTTCCACGGAATTATTAGAAGCATACACTTCTATTACGTACACATGTGATCGTGTAACAGCACTGAAAGCACATTTCCATATTATTGTAATACTACATTTTCAAGAGTAGCTTTGATATATATCTGCTAAACAACCCTTTGGCTTCTATTTGAACTTTGACCTCACATCACATTTCAAATGTGTATGTACGTATGTATGTATATATAAAATTTACACTTTGGATTTTTTTCTAACCTTTATAATTATAAAGCATAGCCAGTAATATGCTGTGTTAAAAACATCCTTTTTTTATCTCCACCCCTGCTTTTCTCAAGGGAGAACTGCACACATCAGAAAATGGTTCTGCATAGCAATATAGAATCACAAGTCCAAACCACAAGTGGATGCTACTGTTTATACATTATATATCTTGCTGTTTGCTTAGAAATGCCATGGACATAACCATTGCATAAAAAAACAAGAAAAATATTTCTGTGAAATTGGGATTCAGTGACTTAACTGAGGAGTGCCTAAAACACACAAGTAAATTTAAAATAAAACATTTAAAACAGGCATTAGTTTTGCAGACATAAAACAATGTTTCAAAGGTCACAGAATAATTGTTATAAAGTAAACTAAGGATTACTGTGTGGCAAGAAACCATTCTGCAAATGGCCACATAACTAAACATTGAGGTAGATTGGCTTCTGAACGAGAATGGCAAGAACACCTTGTGTTCATAAAAGGTAATAATACATTTAATTTTAGTCTTCCAGCAGTACAAACATATTACATTGCCAGTGTATAACGATTTTGCAGTTTGGCACTCTAAGTTTCTCATACAGTTATAGTAAAAGCTCATTGTAAAGCTGAAGTCAACAGATACTGAAAACTGCATTAGAAAAAAAAAAGCTAATGGCAAACAGTTGTGATCATAAAAGCAGAACATGGGAACTAGGTGAAAGATGTCAAATTTATTATACAACTTCAATGTATTTGATTTCAACTGGTCAGCAAGCATTATTTTATTAAGGGGGTTGAACACTAAATAAAATACTGTTTTTTAAAGGTCTACTGGTGTGATTAAGGAGATATAGCCACCCCCTAACAAAAGTAACAAATTGATTTGCTTTTTTCTTCTGGTTTTAAGGGCTCCTGAGATGAATTTCTGTTATCAAATAAATAATTTCTAATGATAAGGCACCAATGCCTTATCGCTATCTATAAAGATTCTCAATGCATGCCCTAAGTGAAATGCAGAAGCTATTATTGACAACCCCGAGGCAAAATATAATATTTACCTGGTTGTCAGATTTAGTGTGCATAGCAGGCAAGGTTGCATTTACATTAGGAGAGGTAAGCAACAGCAGACTCCATACTTCCTCAGTAAAGAATTTCTTCAAAGAAATAGCTTATGAATTACAGATTTAACTAAACATCAAATTGTTTTTTAAATCATTTCATGAAATGCTCAGACCATAAAGAATGCTCAAAATACAAACACAGCTGCTTACTGGATTTATCCTATGTAATATTTATTAAAGGCGATTTAACTTGTAGACTCGGGGGAAGCATTTGTAAGATACTTAACATAACCAAAAGGAGGATGTGATGCCAAAACAAGATGCTTGTTGTGCTTTCACCCACCACAGGTCTCATCAGCCTGATAAACTGCTGCGCTCAGTTTAAAAATGCAGTCATAATTCTCTATAGAATGATGCTGAAAGCAATAACTTTATTTCTTTTGGAGATGGGGAGGGATTGTTAGTTTTGTTGGAAGGTGATGAAAAAACAAAGCCAAGAATCTCCTTACAAAGCTTCTCTTGCTTATTTTGCCAGACAAAACAGAAGATGTCTTTGAGATAATAAAATGAGAAAAGGTTTAATGCACTTGACCATTTGCCCAAATTCTAAGTTCTTCTCAGAACTAGGTACCAGGACTCCTAAGTACAGTTGTTTATAAATGTAGTTACAATTTTAATTAAGATTCTTTTTTAAGAGATAAAATAATTCCAGCACTATGGTTGGATTTAGACTTCATACCCCTAGGCCAACAATCTTCTGACTTGAGCTTCCTGCTGCAATTTAGGTGCAGGGGTGGACATAGTGCCTACTGTCATACTGTTCACAGTCCCTATGTGCAGGGCAGGAGTGGTAAAGGGTATGAAATAGGTTAGTATGTGCAAGAGAAAATTGCAGAAGGTACAATGGCTGTTAGTATGTGTAGTAGAGGAATGCAGAAGGTATGACAGACAAGAATATGGTGCAGAGGAGTGCAGAGAGTATGACACCAGATGTATATTCAGAAAATGTGAGATTGTAATATGATTAACACAATGTAGTCAGAAAAATCCTCCCTTCCCAAAATATCAGAAACTTGTCTACTGCTGATCTAAGATAATGTAACAGGTTTTTAGTTGAAAATGTTGGTCTGGAAGTAACCCACTATATGAATGCGTTATTCTAAGGTTCAGACTATAAAGCATCAATAAGCTTGCCTAGCACCACAATAATTTTAAACCTCCGATAATCTGGGATTTCTATCCTGAGCAGAATGCTAGTTGTGGGCAGGTAGAAAATCAAGGGACACAGTGTGGTGTGTGTGTGGTGGAGTGATTGGGTCTAGGGAAATTCTGTGGTTCTGGATTGGATTGGTGGCACAATTGGAGACATTTTGCTGTTTTTGATTAGATATGATCTTACCATACAAACACTGCAAGTTAAATCGACAGTTTCCTTCTGTATATTTTGTGCGTCGTCTATGTTGTAAATTTTGGCTAAAAGAACCCAGACCTAAAGTATCCCATGTATACTGCCTATGTGACTCACTAAACCCTACAACCAGCAGTCCTATTTTGTACACAAGCAGCTGACTGGTTTTTCTCTAAGAGCAGTACAAAGAATCTCAACAGAAAATTATCCCTGAAATCAGATTGTAGCAATAGTTTGTTGTTTACATGACTTGCTGGCGAAACAAGTGTTCTGTATATTTATTTGTATTATACTTCCTCCATTTATAAGTGATACGATTTTAGACAATATACACGTTGGATTAACTTTAGATACTTGCCTGTTGGTGTGCTATAAGATGCCACAGCACTTCCTTCCAGGTCTGCTGGTAGACATTTACCCCCTAGGAAAACTGAAATGCTTGCCATTTTAGGTATGCCTGGGTCTGTAGTAAAAAAAAAAGTTATTGGAAGAGAAATAATTGCAACTATGGCTACAAAAGATTGACAAACTAAATACATCTGTGCCATCAAATAAGAATTAAATCACAAGAGTAACACACACACCTCAGAAGCAAGCCAGCACAAAAAGTGACACTACAAATACGTGCCATCTCCCCAGTATGAGCACACAACCATGGCATTCCCAGAAAAAAAAACAGACAACACACACACACAACGTCACAAAAAATTTCAGAGACATCACACTGGTGTGACATCATATGAGAATATCACAAGACTCTAACTCAAAAGTGCAATCACGCCAATTTGACATCCCTAAAGTGTGATATCACATGAAATTACTGAGTATAGGTAGAGGAGCATAGAGTATAGACTTATACCTATATATCCTATACAGTTTGATCTGGACTGCAAATACATGTAACACTAAGAATCTCATTCACTGGTGTGTACTGTTCACATGACTGTTGCTGTGGGCTGACAGACCTGTGGGACATGTAGTGCCTGGGCAACAAAGAACAAATCTGATAACCAGCTCTTCCACTTTTTGGCCTAGTGTAAATGAACAACTGATTAAAGTAAGCAATCATTTTATCCTATTATGAACACACTACTTGATTGTATAAATTTACTGATCTATGTACACATGTGGGCACATACATGTATTTAATACAGGTAACTTAATGTAACAATAGATACACCTTACATTAAAACTCAGATATAAAATAAATAATACAGTTGTCTAGTTTGGGGCACATAGATGGGTTTTGTTTCTGAATCCTACATTTCACAATAAAAAAAAATGCAAACAGATCTTATTAGAGTCTAAAAAAGGCAAAAGAAAGGGAGAAGTAAGAGAAAGTGGAGATATATAGTAAAGAATCAGATGTATCAATAGCATTTTAAATTATGTTATGTGTCAAAAATGGATTATGAAACACTTTTTACTATTTACTCACCAACAGAATTAAAAATAAACTGGTCCTGAGTAACTGCTAGAAATGATGGGACTGTAATGGAGAGTATTGTCTTCTGCACCTGGAGTTTGGTCCGTATACATAACTATTTGGGAATAAAACCCAAAAATACATGATTTAAGGGGATTATTTGACTTAATTTACGTTTTTAACCCTAATTCTATCGAAACATAAAAAAAACGCATTTACACTTTGAACAAAATGAGAGGATTAGTGGGTATTCTTTTATTACATATACGTAAGGAAATGGTATGTAATTTTTTTCATGTACCTTATTTTGCCAGTGCTATGACTATCTTTACTAATCTGTGTTCAGGTAGATGTAAAAAATATTTAATATATTTTGCAAAAGCCTATGTAAAATCTGAAATACAAGTTGAAAAAAAAAAAAGCTCAAATCTAATACAAAATGTAATCTTTTTGTCATCTTACTTTTCCCTAGTTCTGTAAAAGACAAGGTGGTGTATATTTTCAGGGCACATTTTAGCCTTTCTGCATTTATCAGTGCTAAAATTTTGGCAGCACATTTTGGCTTACAAGCCTCAGTGACGGGTAAAAAAGGTAAAATGAACCGTGTTTTATTTCCCTAGAACGTGCAGACTGCAGACATTAGTCAAGGTGCACAGCAGCACGATTTAAGCAGAGTTTTAAATTGGTGATTACAGCTGGATTCCAGAATAAATCAAATCCTAGACCGGGACAGAGGTGAATTTAAGCTTTCTGTTAACCGGTTATCACTGTAATCAGTCTTCACATGCAGCTCCTTTTTTACACAAAAGTATGAAGTGGAAAATAAACACCTTTTGTATTTTCTGATGTTACAAAATGTCTCTATTCACTCACAGTCACCTCATATACCCTTTTCTTTACTGAACATTATAAACTGTAGTATTCTAGAACAAAATAACAACATATATTTTCTTTTCACTAAAAGTAATCAGGCATTTTTTAAAGTGAACATCAAGGGGATAATGATGTGGTGGAAAAAAACAAAGCACTTCTATTTGGATATTCTATAAAGTACATTACAAGTTATTTACTAGTCATCAGTTATATCACAAATCCAAATAATAACCCAAGAGCAGTTTGGGGATAGGACAAAAAATGTCAAAGTGTGTTACCTACCTAAATTTGTTTTAATACAGTGCTACAAAAAAACACAGTGCAA
Source organism: Pyxicephalus adspersus (assembly GCF_032062135.1). Classification (NCBI taxonomy): domain Eukaryota; kingdom Metazoa; phylum Chordata; class Amphibia; order Anura; family Pyxicephalidae; genus Pyxicephalus; species Pyxicephalus adspersus. Next base: position 98,000,259 of record NC_092862.1, read on the forward strand.
AAAAACAAAAACAGTAGTGCAAATTTAAAAACTTTACAGACAAACAGTTAAAGCAGAACTATACTCAGTTTATACTCACCTGTCACCATCCCATTTTGGGCGCCACCATCTTTTTCTTTCTTCTCTTTATTGTTCCGATCCTGAGCCATCCTAATTGGTTGGGCCACAAAGACACAACTACCATGCAGGCATGCAGGAGTTCATTCAGTGCCAGCAGCCACTGGGAAAGCCTGAATGTGCTGAGTATTTTTTCTACTATTTTGAGAGTTGAAGGAAGCAATCAGGCAGATAATATTGCTTACTGTAGAAGGGACATTGCCTGTCCCTTTCTGCAACTATGCCCTATCCAATTTTTAAGTGGGAAAGAAAAGAAAAATTCAGCAAAAAATTGATACAGAGACGGGGATAAAGGCAAAAAAAAAAAACTAATTGGGGTGAACCATAAAATAATTAAAGCCTGCAGATTACAAAGAAAAAACTGTTCAGCTGATTACTTCAGTTTTTTTACAACTGGTTTGCTGTGCTCTGCATCAGAAGTAATGTAAGTGTTCCTGATAAAGAATAGATATATAGAGTGGGCCGTGCATGGAGCCCTGGATCTTTGTAAGACCATTTAAGATTTATTCTATTGTATTGACTAAATATCTTAAACTACCCAAAATAGTGCAACGAAAGAATAACAAGAAAATAGGAAGATGTAATACATAACTGCAAAATATAGTTTTAAGGCCATAAGCAAATTTTAAAAAGAAAACCGATACCTTAACGGTTACTGAAGGGACAGCCTCTGAATCCAAAGCAATGTCAACAGCCTGCTGATGAAAAGAATCCATTAGTAGTAAATTAGTATGCTGTGAAATAGATTTAGCTTCAGGACTTACTATTTCACACTGACAGGGGGTGCTTAATTCAAACTGCATATCAAAATAAAATTATACCATACACAGGTTGGCAATGCTTCCACACCATTGCAATGCAGAATTAATAGTGTTGTCTACCCAGTACAGACGTGGGTAAATAATAGGTCTGATGCCTGGATCACAGGTAAGAAAACTATGGGCTACAAAGGGACAAAACAAAAACTGTAATGCAAGTTAATGTAATGGCATACTGCATTATATATAATGTTTTTATGTTGCTAACAATTTTACTTTAAAATATAAGATACGCCAGAATTAGACATGTTACATTACAAAGACTACATCTATTAGTAAAATCATAATACTAAAAGGCTGACAAACGGGTTATACATCTATGAAAACCCTTTGTGGCTATGATTTGTTTTCTTTTATCAGTGGACATAAATAGGTTCTCACTATTGGACATGTATGTATGATATCCTTGTGTTGTTCTTTTCTACCGTACTCGGTATACCATACTTTCAATGTATAAGATAAAGTTATATTACTGCTTTGCTAATATCATGTTACAATGCGGTAAATCCTTGAGAAAAATCAAACATACAGGAAAAGCTGATGTCTCATTGTAGGAAACAAAATTTTAATGTCTTAATGCACTTGTAATACATTTCAATTAATCTTTTTTTTAGGTCTATGTAATTTGTTTTCCTTTTTAGGGATAGGACACATTGGGCCACTGGTATGCTATAGGCAAGACCTTATATCCCAGCCCTTTTTTTATGAATTAGTGGTATTTGTAATAGCGCACTGATATATTCAACAATAAAAAAAATATAAGATTGCAAACTTACAGATACAGCATCAAGTGCAGGAGACACAGTTGCTGATAAAATCAAGTCATCTTCTTTTTCAGCCTTTGGCAAAATATCTGACACAAATTTTTTTTAACAAAATAATGTTAAAATTTCTAATAATACATTAAAAGAAAATACTGAAAAATGGAAAAAAACATCAATAGGTGAAGAAAAAAAATATTAATATATTACTGTATTATAGATTATATTATGTTAATACACAGGAAACAACTACATTTTTAAATCAACATGAACTGTTTTTTGATAACTTGTCTAGGTATAACATTTGATCTTCTATCTCCAAATAATTTTGCTAAAATACATATATATAACACAACTATATGAAGTGTAAAAAAAATTAATTTTCCCTTGTTTGTAAGTAAAAATGTAATTAATTCTACAAAATAGAGTTAAGTGTTTCATAAATGAACATTAAGATACAAATGGTTGGTTTTACACAAAAGATTGTGCTATAAATGAGTCATATTTTACTGGGTGCTTGCCACTGAGGTATGTCAATTATGCCAAAAAAAAAGTGCCATTTGGCATAATAGCAATACCACCACATGTACTATAGTAAAAAATGTAAACCATAATATGAAGTACACATGCAATGCAATGCACTTCTAACAAAGCTGTTCTTGTGTTCTTCAATCTGGTTGCAAATGCAGGTGAAACATCCAACTTCCCCAAGATTATCCAGAAAAGCAAGTAAGCCAGACTGTATTTTAAATTACATATAAAACGGTATAAAAAATGCTGCTTTACAAATATCACACAGGCAGCATTCATCTAAACCCCATCTCTCCTGCAACTTTCTGATATATTTCACCACTCCAGGGCTTAGTCGTAAAGGTAACCTGACTATCTTGGCATTCACCAGTAACATGGCAAACTTAACTTTTTTTAATTGAATGTATGATATATTTTTGCAACAAATTATCACTCTTCCCAACTAAATAAGTGAACCTCATATGTTTATCTTTTGCCCTAAAATTCTGTGAAAAAATGCTAAGACAAAGCTGCATTTCAAAAACTAACCCTCCATTATGAAAAATGGAGCTTCTAAAAACACTACACCCCAGAATTTCCATGATATTGGAGAAAGCTAGTATTTATGTTGTTCTTATTTTGTCCATAATTGAGACAATCACAAGGCCTGAACCCAGAACAGGACAAGCTCAAGATGGTGACATCTGTGACAGAGCGAGAACAGGGGTCTTAAGTTTATTTTATTGCAAAGGTGATATCACTTGTTTTTTCTGCATTAAAGGTCCTGTCTTATCACAATTTTTTAAAATTTTAGTGCTGCTCAAACTAGCGTAGCCCTAACCATACACCATTGTGTTTTACATGCAAAGTACCCACTTTTTCTGGATAAACTGGGAACAATTAAAAAAAATAATTTAAAAAATGTACTAAAACCAAATGTAAGCTTATTTAAGCTCATTAAGCTTATTTTTTTCTAAGTATATCTAAAAAAAAGGACTATACTTATTTCTTAATTTTCCATACACAAGCAATAAACCTCTGATGACACAACCCTAGCCTCCTATTGTGTCATCTTATATGAGCTAAAATGTTAACGTTGGTGCCTGATTCAATAATGTTTACTGTCTGGCTGAAAAACCTTTTAAGACAACATCAATGCTTTTGGATTGGGTGTGAGTCATGGTAGGGTTGCTGTCTCTCTCCCAGAAAAAAAGGGAAATTGGAGTGGCTGAAGTCCAGCTACTATTCATCACTTCTATTTCCTGAAGCAGATGACACACTAAGCTATATTAATTGTTTCAACATTCCCTCCAGAAAATCACACAAGGGCTACACTTTCCTGTACATTAAATGCCAATGTGCTAAATAGGAGAATAACCAATGCCATGAGTAACTGAAATGGAAGATCAACTTTGTTCTGACTTCAGACTGTTTTCAATTGTGCCAGGAAGCTGAATTCTGTAATGTTAACTTATTCTTACAAATATTAGAAAAAGGGGTCTGTGGAAAGGAGAGGTTAAGTGATACAAGTTCATATTTTTTTGGCTTTTAATCATAAAGAGTAAAAAAGTTGGAAACAAATATGAGTTAATTGCCATTTTACCCTTCTTTCCTGGTATAAAAATTCTAATAATCTATAGGAAACATCTTTATATGGCATGCAAAAAGAGATTAGGAATGAGAAATTAAAAAAAACAAAAAACACATTACCTTTAAGGTGTTGGAACATTTGATACTTAAATCTGATAATAAATAAATCATGCTAACATTTAATTAAACTTACTGTGCATTTTTTATACCTCTAAATTAAATGTATTATGAGTTGAAGTCATACATGCGTTAAAAAAATGTCAAATAACATGTTACAAACTAAATTATAGTAAATCTCACAACAATGTAAATTCATTTATTCACCTAACAGGCCTGATTTAATAAAGCTCTCCAAGGCTAGAGACGATACACTTTCATCAGTGAAGCTGGGGATGTGGTCCAGGATTGAAAAAAACATTAGCACAAACAGCAAATGACTTAAGAAATCAATTCTAGGTTTTCTGGGTCACCCAGCTTTATTGATAAAAGTGAATCCTCTCCAGCCTTGGAGAGCTTTAATAAATTAGGCCTAATATGTGAAGAGGAGCCCAGTCATGTAGGGATGCAGGCATCTGCACATTCAGCACACTCCCTAAGTGGTCATCATCTGTGACCAGGTTTAATATGAATATTCTGTGAAATGTTTCTGACCCAGTTTCTGTTCCTGCCCTTCGGATACTGCTCAAATTTCTGCTGCTGAATTTTGGGCTACACTTCAACTTGATATACTTTACTAGCTGCAAGTTAATGATACTGGTTTGCATTACTACCCCTTGTATGCTACGTTTGTTTGTCAGTCACCAACTCTGCTTTCACCTGACTGCTGCTGCCTGCTAATTTAGTCCTGTGGTCTGTTCAGTCCTACACCTGATGCTCTCTCCTGCAGTGCCAACTACATCTAGCATCACCAGCTGCCTGTCTTGTCAACGTAGTACTGTCTAGCCTTAGGAACATATACTGCAGAACTAGCCATTAATTTCTTATGGTGCCCTTACCAGGGCTTACCAGGGCCAAGAATGCATGTGAAGCAACCCCCACTATTACTGTCTCTATCAGGCACATGACATCATGTCACAATTATACACCACATCTCAAGTAAGCATCTACTTTAGTTGCATAGTTACAATATCGAATAAGATTTGGGGGAAAAAATTGGGGAAAAAGCCATAAATATAACATAGAAACCACTAAATGTTACATTATGTTGCATTTTTACCTTGTGTTTTTGAAGCTTCTTTAATTATTTTCTGCAGTTCTTTCATTTCCACATCCAGCTCTTCATAGTTAATGTCACGGGACTCCACCTTAGGAGCTTGGAAGAGTGAAGGGTCAGTACCCAAGTAGGAGCACTGTAAGTGACCACTGTCACTTAATGATACTATTATTCCTTTCATGTCCCTACAAGAAAAGAAAGCATATTGTACTAAACCATGGCAAATAAAATAATAATTGAATAATACAATTATAAACCATAATTATAGATTTGTGGTTTAAGAAACCATAAAGCAGCAACATTTGTCTAGACAAGTTAAAAATAAAAACATGTGTGATATTGACTACATTTTGAAAGTAAAGCAATGAATGGGTTCCAAAGAACTCCAAATTTGATTATCTGACACCTAGTAATGACTAAGCATGTTAAATAAATGGTAACAAAATAAAAGGTCCTGGTGGTTTTTGGGGGAAATATCACATGTGTAACTGTATGACTGCTGTCATATCCTATGGAGAATTTCACAGTGGCATGACTCCTGCTCGACACCCCATGCCTTATCTCTCCACAGAACTGAAAAGTGTTGTCTGTCAAGTATTCATTTTTTCTAGTGTCACTGGAAATGACCAGGAAAGAATGTTTCTGGCAACAAAATGTACATATGTACACACAAAAATATTGTTTGTAGCTGGTTAAATGATAGTCACTTGTAAAGAATTCATTGTTAATGGTGTCTTCTTTATAGTGATGTCTATTGCAAGCAATTGTGAAACAAAAACAAGCTTTTGACATTTAAGTGACTCTATCATATGAACAGTATGGGTTATGATACCTGACTTCAGGTACCACTGGTGGTCCGTGAGAAAATTTTGGTGGTCTGCAGCTCTGGCCTTTGCGCTCCCAAGCGAAGGACCATGTCTCCAGTATGAATCGCAGGATCAGGGCAGTGGGCAGGTTGTGTCTCGGGAGACGAGCGGGTTCTGGCATCATGACGCCACTCTGGGGGAAGTCTCTTCCCCTTTGAGTGACACACGGTTCCCCACGCATGCACAGTCCGAAGTCCGTGAAAATTAGTGGTCAGTGACATCCAAAAGTTTGGCGACAACTGGTATAGAGCCAATTATCTCTATAGAGTATCAAGGATCAAGAATGACAGCCAGGTAACCTATGGAAAGTTAGAGGTAGCAGCCTCTATTTCTCTCTCATGACACTGTGTCTTTCGATGCCCTCTCCTTGCATATGTAGTTGTTGCAAGGCTTATTTTAGAAGATGCTGAGAGGAAGAAAATAGGGGGAGATACGTCATATGGTTTTACATCATTCAATATAAGTAAAACACACCAAGGGTATGTATGTTCCCCATGGGGTCAGTGCCACCACAAAGCCAACAATAGACATGCCAAACATTGCCATATGTAGTATTATTCCATAATAAATAGTTGCATTTCTTTTAAAATCACTTGAAACTAAAAGTATAATATTACATCATTCATAGTGGAATTATTTCGGTTTAAAAGCTCTGGTCACACGAAACTATTAATGAAAAAAGACTAAAATATGAGATGATTTTAAAGGTAATATTTCTGCCTTTGTAATTCTATTTCTGCAACAAAGTACAAACTGTTCCGGTTCTACTTCATGAATGAAAACACAGTGTACCAACTAATGAGCACCATATTACTGCCACACTTCCTATTAAATTTAATTTACTAAAAATACATTTCTATTCTGAAAACTAAACTATGGAAGATACTATTTTCCGAACGTCTATCTTATCTAATACAGCTAAATTTACGGTGTGCCCGAAACTTAGTACCGAGTTTCTGCAAAATGTATTACCATATTTGGCGCTCGAGAAATGACACCTGCAATTGCAATTACCTTTCCACAAAGTTTTTACAAGGAATAATTCCGCTGTCTAAAGTGCCACAAGTCCCAAAGTGCCATATTTTTATAAGCCACTTCAAGTATTAAATCTACAGTATTTTTCAAAAGACCATAATCTGTACTTGTATATTCTGCTTTTCTCATGACATAACCAGTTTCTGAAGTTTAAAAAGAATTCCCAGGTACCTCGGATCAGCACAGTTTAATTGTAAGCAAAAGAAAAGTCCTAATTAGCCTGGTGTTTTAACTGATTTACAAAGTCATGTTTGTAGATTTATACCTAATAATGGTACAGACACTGTGTACGAAAAAAAGAAACATAATAGTAGATCTTTGGCAACGCAAGCTTTTAAATGTGAAGGTGTGAAGAATGGAGAAGACATTGCAGAAGGGAGCCTGTTTGTGTTTGCAGCAAAGAGATGATATATACACACAATATATGTAGGTGTGTATGTATATATATATTGCACATCCACATACAATGCATGCACACATATTTTCCTCTATGCTATAACGGTTACTTTTGATAAGTCAGTAAACAAAAAAGATATAAAAATATTAAAGCACATGCAATAGAATTTTGTTTTTCAGCTTTTGATAATTTATTGCTGTCTGCGTCCCAGTTGGAGAAATTCATCTTATTTTTCCTGGTGATTAAAACCTCCCTGCTCTACTCAGAACTCAAACAAAATTAGCTGGCAAGACATGATAAACAATGATTTTCTCAATAGGTTTTTAAAAGATCTTACGTCCATTAGAATTATTTAGTAAAAAATTAAAAATTAATACTTGTTATTTTGGCCTTTGATTCAACTTCATAACCTGTTAATCTGTGTTTCAAATGAAAGTGCTGAGCAGATTTGTGAACTATGTCATGTATTTGGTACAATCACCTTAAATAGTCAAGGATAAAAATTGTTAGATTTTTAATCTGGAAGTAGTGATCAACTGCCATCATGAGAAGTCTGTTGCCAGAAAATTGCACAAAATGCTTTTAAAAAGCAATTTGATGACAATACACCTAAACTTTGTAGGTGTTAGCAGTTCATATTGCTCAGGTTATAGGTTAACTCGAGTTCTTTTTATTGTTATTCAAGCGTTAGTAAATCCCAAAGAATTGTGTTTCAGATTACAGGCAGTGGTTCACCTTCAAAAGCTATATGGGTCACTTGCTGTGAAAGAAGAGAAAGTGGAAGAATGGCTTGTAACGCTAAAACTTCACAAAAGATAAGAACTTTCAAAGGACACTTTGAGTCAAATACATGGAACAAAGAAATCTGTTCTCTGTAATGGTAGCTTAAAAGTGAGAACAATACAAGATATGAACTCCTTTTTTGCTCGGGACAAAGCTTTTTTGTACAAATGTCAAATAAAACATTAAAATATGTCTATTTGGTTTTCTGGGCATAGTAAGTAGACATTTATAATAGCACCAACATATATTACAGCTGAGACGGTCTCTTCTTCCTACAATGCAAGGTTGTTATTACCAAGGTAGGTAAAATATGCAAGGTGACACAGAGACCAAATATACCATATACACTATATATTTCTGTGATACAGATTGGCTTATTAAAAAAACTGTGCCACTTCTCGTAAAATACTTCTTCTACTGTAGGAACTACCCAAAATAACTACCGCATTACTATTTGTGCAATACTGCTTGTATAAACCAGTTCAGCTTGTCTGGGTAAATTTCTGCACGGGGGATTATACTAAAAAGGCCTTGTTTTTTTTTTTTTTACAAAGAGCAATAACATCCAGCAAACTTTGACTCTTTTACTGCAGTTTTTTTGACTAATAATATATGGCATCCCAAAAATACATGTTACAGAAAGAAATTTATCTACATCTTTGGCGGGTATATAGAAACACAGATGAGCTACAGATAGGTCCATAAATATTTGGACAGAGACAACTTAGTAATTTTGTTTCTGTACATTGCCAAAATTAATTTTCAATGAAACAAATCAGAATATCAGTTATAAGTGTGTAGCATGGAAGAACTCAATAGTGCTAATACAAGGTCTACTCGATATGATCTGGTGGATTCAATATGAGATGTCGACTTATAAACTAAAGAGTTACACACTTCAGTCAAGTGTAAGAAAGAGATACCAGATATATTCCAGGATAAATTATGCTGATTCATGTTTTACTTCTTGGGCTGCTGGTTCCCCGAGTTTAACCTAAACCCCCAAGATATACTGTAAGTATGTAATTGTATCTGGAAATATGAAGGTTAAGTTTTCAAATTACCGCATATTCTAACTGAAGGATTGTTTAAACTATAAAATCTGATCTGAAAGTCTTTCCACACTTTTTCAAACAAATGATCAGCATCATTTAAAAGCTATAAATATACTTACTGGCCACTTCTTGAAATATACCTTGTTAAGATACTAAGAGGCCCAAAGTGAAAATATATCTCACACCATTACAACACCACCAGTGTGAACCTTTGATATAAGGCATAACATGTTGGTTCTTTATACATGAAGTTTATTAATATTAATTTTAATACCTATGCATGCTTTCATGTTGTTAATGTCACATTCTAACCCTACCATCCAAATACTTAAATACCCATAAAGAGGAACAACAGGAGGAAAAAGTACAAAAGAATTGGATCTGAAAGAACAGTCCAAGAAAATCAGGGACAGTAGGGAAGTATGGTATTGGTAATGGTACACTACTGAACAATTTAATCTTTATTTGGTATATAAACTGATCCACCCTCTAAAAAATAAAAGGTACAAGCCTTTTTTATGGCAAAAAAACAGTAGCCCAGTGTGCTTATCTTCTATATTACCTATCTGCAGTACAGCCATTGAATACATACAAGACCTGGGGAATGGCAGAACAGTGAATGTATTTCGGGTTCTCGTGTGCTGTGCCACGACATGTAGTACTTGTGAATGTGCACTTGAATTATCTACATATTTCTCAAATTATACATCAGTGATTCCATATGAGTACCTACACAATTATATATACTTGTGCTTCTCAACCCATTTCAGGAGTAGTCTCTTAAGCAAATGCACTTAAAATGGTCATTGGGATGTCTAAAGATATTAAACTGGAATCTTGATAGTGTCTTACACTTTCATCAACTCAATTTTGGTCAATACATCAAGACTTACATTTCACAAACATAAATATCTGTAAGATGTTAAAAGACATATATGTTGTGTAGACTCAAAATGGAATGTCCTTTAACATCTTACACAAGACCACTTACATTGAGATTTATTTATTTATTTATTTTTCATCCCTGTGCATACCTTTGTACTTGAGTTAAAGTATAAATAGGCATAAAAAAGAATGAAAGCATAAATGAAAAAAGTAATGGCCTTGTACAAACCATGTGTATTACATCAAATATTTGAAACTATTTACCAAAAAGCAGCAAGCAGTTGTATAAATAAAGACTGTAATCCACATAACTGAGTTTTATCTGGCCCTAGCTTGTGAAGGATGTCAAGAAAAAGCTGGCACAAAAAATAAATCCACAACATAGTTCTCAGCCGAAACAAAAACCTCATTTAACGGCTGTTGACAGACTAACACCTAATGTCAAATAATACCACCATAAAAAGTAAACTAAAGGATACAAAGAAAAGGGACTAAGTGATCCGTAAACTTGGAGTGCATGAAATACTCTAGAAAGCAGGTTACTTTTAAAAGGTGATGAGATTTAGGCAATTCTGGATAAGAACTGGGGAGCCATTTAAGTGCTTCACTCAACTGAAAAAAACGATTGTAGAAACCTGAAGAAATATCATGCTCCTGTGTGCTAAATGAGAGGTTGATAGAGTTATAGTGAAATGTAAATCATTCAAATTCAAAATCCTATTCAATCTCTTCTATTCTCACATTTTAAAATATAAATATTTCTGCTTGGCAAAGGAATTCACTATACTACTTTAATGTAATGAATTTAACATCTGAAGGTCATTCTTTCCAAATAGTGTGGGACTTGATTTAGCATTATATATAACCTCATTTTTATAAAATCCTAAAAGAAATTACTGCAAATTTTACAGAAAACCTAAAGCCCACTTTGCAAAGGGCAGAGAAGGTACCATTTTATTAGTTACCTCATTCTGTCAATTTATTTTGTATCGACACAAACTCATCATTGATAAACCACTGTTTTTCACAGTTTTTTATGGCAAACATTGGTCCAAGAAAAAAAAACAATTTCCAACCAACACTAGGTTATAGGATTACTGTGACACATGCCATTTTTTTTAAGCACTGACAACTACAAATTTTTTAACTCCTGTGTTTTCAGTAAGAGTCCTGTGCACAAACTCTAAACTTTAAGAGCAGGATGTGAAGGAACTTTTGTGGTTTGCAAACAGCCCTGATTTCAACCCTGTGAACACATTTGGGACTAACTGGAATTCTAATAGCAAGCCAGGTGGTCTAATGCAACTTCAGTACCTGACCTTACAATTGCTCTTTGACAAAATAGACACAAATTCCAAAGACATACTCCACAATTTTCAGGACCATCGGCAAATCCATAGCTATGGCTATGGTCTTTTCAACAGATGTCAGATCTCTTAGATTGTAAGCTCTTCTGGGCAGGGTCCTGTCCTCCTATGTTATTGTGTATGTACAGAGCTGCGTAATATGTTGACACTCTATAAATACTGTTTTTTATTATTATTATTATTATTATTAATAATAATAATAACTCATACAAGTGTGAAGGTCAGGTATTGACAAATTTTGTCTAGGTAATGTGTTACATGCTATGGAATATGCTATGGAGTGCACTTATGTCAACAACATCTTTTAGATAACATTACACATGTGTTCAAGTGTAATGTAATGCTACAGTGTGAAAGGAGACCAAAACTATCCCCCAAAATACGTCCATAAAACTTTAACCCCAAAGTGTGTCCTTAACACAAACCACTAAAACGAATAAGTTTTTTGTTAATATTGACCTAAAGCCAAAAGCACTGAGATCTCAACAGTAGGACACACTGAGAAACGTTTTATGTACCTAAGTGTATGTGCCTAGTTAAAGAGGCTACAGCTAGATTTGGAACTCAATCAAAATTCAAACGTACACCAAAAAGTCATTTTTAAAAATTGCTGTAATCTATGAGGCTGTATAGAACTCCACCCCAAAATTGGAATTATGCAGAAATCATCATGAGATAATGGGTAAATCTAAAACAAAAGCCTATCCTCTTGAAACCGTTGAGCCTATAATGTCAAATCTTCAAAAAAAACTTAAAGTGAACTTTTTTTACGGACTGAGCTGGCTGACAGTAGACTTTACTTTTGCCAAATTGTTCTTGGCCACAACAATAGGCTTATTAGTGGCAAAAACAGCAACAATGCCAATTTATTAATTTAAAGCTGCTATAATTTCTGGTCTGGATCTGTAAGTCTGGTTTTAGTAACAGATTTCAAATTTTAAAGCAAAGACATTTTGGCTTATGAATAGCCGACTCTTTACAAGCAGGAGTAAAACTTGTAGCAGTTTTGCATTTTAACACATATGGAGGAGGCATGTATCAAGCAATACATCCTCTCTATGTGGATAAGGGGAAAGATTCACCCTAGTCTTCAAGGTGTTTGACTTATCCTGCAGCATTGTGTTTGTAATGAGCCTATAAAATTTGGAGAGGAGATTAATTTTTCTCGTCTGTTTAGATGCAAAGGGTTTCCCTTGTCCCCTATTCTAAATTTGGTCAAAAATGTATTAGGCAAAAGTTTTATTTGTAAGTACCCACATGCATTTGGTGGAAATGCTGCCAGCTCTGCCGTAAGTATTGGAAAAGTCCTAAATTTGCTTTGCCCCATAAACTTGAAACCTTGTATCTCTATCTGCTGCTCATAGGTTAAAGAAGGTCTTCTCTTCTAGTGTGAACCATGGAAAGTCTACAAACAGACCTAGAAGAGATAGGCTAGTTGACGAAATGCCTATTTTACTGGCACAATCCTTAAGTGTATGCATCATCAATGGTAAAGGCTGATCTAACAGACTTCTGTAATCTTTGTCCACTCAGATGATATGTGCCAGGTTCCCACCCACTGTATTTTCTCCATTCAGTCCCATTCATAATTCTTATAGTCTGTATGTAAGCTAACTGTATGTAAGCTGGTCATGGCTACTGTTATGTACTTTTTTTGTTAATGTCTGGGAGACCTAGACCATTACTGGGTGTCATGGAACTTACTGGTGGGGTAGTGAACTCTCACTATCACCAGCCAATTTGGCTGGAAGGTGAAGTTTAGGATACCCACCTCTAGCTTCACCAATGCAACCTGCAAAGGATGACTTGGGAAGGTAATGCCCAAGTTGCGGTCCTCGAAACAGGCCAGGGCCAGTGACAGCTGACAGTAGCAAGACCGATGCAGATTTGTGAATTCCACACAACGATATTAATTATCTGGCATATTTATATAAAAAGATATAAGGAAATTTGATAGAACACATCTCAAGAAAGAGGCAATGATGATGTTGATTTATATTACATATGTGAAAAATGGGTAGTGTGGAAATTAATTTGCGATAATTAATTACAATTGTTTGTCAGCCAAATACACAATCATTTTTAGTTGTTTGCAAAGCAAACCAAAATTCATTAAAAATTGAATGTTGTAGGAATCTTTCCTTTAAAATATTTCTGAATGCTTTGCTGACCCACTGCATCTCTGACATCAGATTAGAGAGTGATATGTGTAAGTTATGGATGAAGAGAAAAATGTCAATGACAAATAGCTAATAGCTTGCAGTGGGTCAAGCCAGTCTGGACAGGTTTTCAGTGTCAATAAAAAATCAAAGGGGATAACCCTTTTGAATACTGTTCATGATCGAAAACGATAGAGACAAGCTCTCAATAATATTAACTTTGGATGAGAAGTTTTGGTATAAAGCCAATGTCCATGAAAGCACATTCTTCTGCAGACACAAGGGCCTCAGAAATTTGAGTCCACCAAGGAATAGACTGAAAAAAAGCATTTTGTTTAGCCACAAAATAAAAAGAAATGGTTTTAAAGTCACCTTTTTAGTTACGGATAAAATGGGTTAGATCTTCTCGTAAATTCTAATTGCTATCAGTGTCCATTTTGGTAATCACTGTCACGTAAACATTCAAATCCAAATCTTTGTTTCCCAAAAATATATTTAATTTCTATCGTCCTGACTATTCTACATACTTTTTGCATTTTCATGTAAACAAAGAATATATAAAGATATGACTTGGCTAAAAGACTGTACACTACAGTGAGGTCAGTCCAAGAACAATTCTTATGGTTTTTAATGCTGTCTAAGCTGAGATGTGTAGTCCCAAAGTACAGGGATTTAGATCAAAAAGCTGTCTAGTAAAATTGCATTTCAGGCATAGGTTTATTGACTGGAAAGATTTAGAAAATCTTTTTTTCTTTATTTTTACTTGATATAATATATTTTGTGAGGTTATCATGCATTTAAAGGAAAACACACATAATAAACACACACGTATAAAATGTATGCCAGGTGATATGGTGGTCACCAGAAAAAGTCCCATACCAACCCTGCCTATTGCTAACAAATGTATAGAATAGAATCAAGGTAATGAATGGAAACATTATACTAAATGTGATTGGAACTCATTTCTTTTGGGAAAACACTGATACTACCATTATACTAAGTATAACATACATGATACATTTATGGTGTATTCCTAACAAGGAAAGTATTATGGATAAAAAATGTCTGAAAGATAATAATTTTTTACATAGTTTGACCATGATGAATTCATAGAGGGATTAGCCATGTTTCTCAAAAGTGTGGGGATACAAAGCACAATAACATGTCTACCCCACACTATAATTGTCCAAATATGCTACTGTATATGAAATTATTATTTTTATGAATCTACATTGTAGTGTGTTTGGAGCAACAAGAGTTATCCCAGGAAGGAAGTTCCAAAATATAGTTTGAACACTGTACTCTTAGACCTTACTGTATTTGCAGCAGTGATCTAAAATGAAAAATGAAAGCCACAGTGCAATCACTTGAACTTTGCTGTGTATTATAAATAGTCAAAGCTTTAAAGAGGAACTAAAGATTCACTTTTAAAAATGCTCTATCAGGCAGGACATTTTTGCAGAAAAGGAATAGACAACATCCCTTCTGCAATAATCCCTCCTACCCTCCTGATTGCTCCAGGAAACTGTCAAAAGAGCTGGCCAGGCAATCCCCACTGAATGAATGAACTCACTAATGCCTGCAAGGGAGTTACATTACCCCAGCCCTGCCAATCAAGATGGCCAAACATCATATCATGCACTGAAACAGGCACAAGTGAGTATAGATGGTTTAGTTGCACTTTAACTTGAAACAAAAGAGATGGTCACTGGTACTGTGTTTTTTAGGAAGATACCATTTATTGAATGTGTTATTTGTTTATTTTTTAATAATTGTAATTTTTGGTAATTTCTTTTTTTAAATAAAATGCTAAATTTTTTTATGTTTTTTTTTACAGATATGTTTACTAATTAGGAGTCATATTACATATTGTTCGTTTTGTTATGGATTTATCAAAGAGAAAATACTGTTATACTAAGGTAAAACTAAAATATTGCCCATTAATTATCATTAAGTGGAGTTTTTTTAAAGTTTATGTAAGATTACTTTATTTATGCATCCACATAAGCAGCACATTCCTGGGATCTCTGGCTAGAGTAGCAATTATGTCAACATAAAAGAAAAGTGGTCAGTTCAGTGGAGGTGAAAGGGTATGAAGAATATCATTTTTTAATAAGTAAGACAAGGAACACTGGGAGTTAACTCTCTTGTTATGTAATAAAAATACTATTTAGACTTATAATTCAATCATTGCAGTTAATTAAAGTTGAGAGTTGGTATTTTTCTTAAAATTAAATCATAGCAGCACATGAATTTCCATTATTAAAAAGTCAACCTCTCTTGTTCTGTTCTAATGCTTTAATGATATGGTGATGGCAGTTACACTGAGGAACTGCAGATGGGTTGGAGGAGAGAACAAATATTATTAATACAAGGGGATGGAAATGCTTAACAGTGTCTTTATTCCAAAGTTCTTTTGTCACCTCACCATCTCTTCTTTTCATGTCACACCATTACGATGCCCATGTAAACTTATATTTTCTTGGTGTTCAAACAAACTGCAGTATAAAGGTTAGACTATACACTCTATTTTGCCAGTTCTAACACTAAGTCATAATTGAATTAGGATCAGCACAATTGTAGGTTGAGTGGTAGAAGATATATAAGGCATTCTAATAGCCATCCAAATAAACTGGACTGATATATACTCAATAGCCAGAAAAATAAAAAACACACACATCCCTGTAATAAAGTGTTCACTCTCTTTCCATTTAAAAATACTTGGAGGATAGCTGCTATGAGTGAAACATTAAAAAAAATATATATAGAAGCAATCTACCCAACAGAAAGAGATGTTTAACCAATTTGAAAGTAAGACAAATAAAAAAAAAATGCAAATAAAATGAGTAATTGTCATTAAAAATGTAAATCACCAAGAGAATTAAATGCCGATTTACTAAAGGAATGAAGAATTATCACTCAATACATTTTTCACTTTGAATACCCAATCAGGTGCAGATAAAATAAACCATTATCACAAGATTGGATCAGTCTTCAATCATAAACAACTAAAATAAAATACAAATCAGTCATTACAATGTAAATATATTCTGTAAGCCATAAATAACAAGCATGCAAAAGGTAACAGTAAAAGAGTGAAGGAGAAAAATAGGCAAAACAAAAAAAAAATTGTAATAAATAAACCCTTGGAAGAACTATTCATCTCTAACTGATGCTGTTTTTTTGGAAATACTGCATGATAAAAAAATATTTACATAGGACTATAAAACCCCTAAGAGATAAATATAATGTTCAGATGGTCAGGACCATATTATTCACTGTCTGCTATTGTGACTGTAGACTGGGGCATTGCAACGAAAAGTACAGAAAAACATTAAATAATTGGTCACTGCAAAATACTTTAACCAGGTGAGGAATATTTACTGAAAATAATTTCGCAGATACTATAAAAAAGCTTTGCTCTAAAAATAATGAACTACTGCGCACCTGTGCAGGAGTTTTGTCATCCCAGCACAGGCAATCAAGATAGTCAAAGATCAGAATGCGGAAAAGAAGAGGGAAAAACTTGGTGACAGAATAGCACCTGGCGAGAATAAATTGGGTATAGTTCCACTTTAATTTTCTTTCTAACACTCCATCCCTTGAGGCTGCTTTCTGTGTAATTTGTATTCTCAGTGATTTATCCAGTGCTAGCTGTGTCACTCATTTTCAACTTTAGTGGACATGATGCCACATCCTGGGTGTTTAAAAGACTACTTTCACTGCCGTGAATATATTATTTAAAGAAATGTTCAAAGCCCATAAGCCAACATGAAGCACAGGCATGTGCCAGATTTACCAGGGTTTATGTAAACCCTCAGGACACAATAATTCTTCATTTTACACCTGAAATAATAAGTGTCCCATCTGTATAGGATGGGTCTACAAAACAATTTACCATGCACACAGATTGGAAAATACACCACACAAACAGATTACCCAATAATGTTATAAGAACAATTAAACAACGTAACGGTCACTGTTTAAAAATGTAATTGGGTGCTGCTTTTAATCATGTCTTTCAGAATTTCAGATGAATTATTCCAGAACAGCATCATAGGACATACATGACACACTTACAGGCTCATTAATCTTTCAACGCGTTTCATGTTCTCCTGACTAATACGCCCTAGTTACAAACCGATACCTCTTTCCTTCAGAGTGAAGAATTCGCCAGTTGCCAGGTACCCCCTCTATGATCAACAATAGGAAAGAACGTAACAGAAGACACTGGAATCTGGGGATCTCCTGGAGTTCATTATTAGGGGCATAAGGGATCCTTAAGGTTCTGTGTGTCAGCCTCCCTAAAGACCGTCCATGACACTCTGAAAAGTTTTTCACTCTGAAAGCAGGAGGCATACATTTATAGCTAAGAGGTACTGGTCTCATTATTTTTTCCAGAAGAAACCGTCTGCGAAACATGTTGAAAGATTTATAAGACTATAACGTGCGCCTTGTTCGTCCAATGATGTTGGTATATGTACTTTTAATTTTTAAATAAACAATGGTTTTATGAATATGTTTATAAATGTCTATTGATGAAAGGTGCCTTAAAAGTTCATAATTGTGCTTGCTTGCATGCTTAGTATTTTCGGTGATATTGAGTGTAGCACCATGCCTTCACAAGTTTCAGTCTTTGTTCTCCAGAACACCTTACAAGAAGTGACATTTTTTTACATTATATAGCACGGGAAGAATATATCACAAACCACCAGTAATGGCAGACTGTCCATATGGGTGTACAGTACAAAAACAAAGATAATTCACAAAATTACTGGACTTTTCAAATGCCAAATTATATAGAATATTTCCTTATCTGTGGGGACATTTATAATTTTATAACACAGAAATACCACTTGTTCAAGACAGCAGTAATACTAGGTCTGTGGTTTAATATAGACACTTACTGGAAGCTGGCAACTTTTACTGCAACAGGAACATGTGGAAGCTGTGCTGCCCACTTCAGTGTCACATCCTGATACACAAGCAGCATGTTATTATGGTTTCCGACCAAGGAGTTTATTGTTCCTTCATTTACTGTTGAATGACAAGAAAAGGTTGTAAGAAAACTGCTAAGTTTAACATGACAGAAAAAAATCACATTTTCCTATTTCTCCTTCATTCACAGAATATCCAACACAAACACTTATCAAAGAAGAACCACAACCGCATACAAACCAGAAAGCAGAAGCCAGTTCCCTATTATGGACTCTTATATTTAAACCTAGAGTTTTGTACTTGCCTTATTTCATATAATGCATTCTGATTTCTAGCAGTCAAGGAAAACACACTCAATGTAAACATTTAAAGCAAAATAAACTCTCTGGTCCAATGGCTAAAAAATCCAAATCCCATTCCTCTGGTAACAGATCAATACCCAATACTGTCGTGTTTACAGCAATGGAGGCTGCATGATCCCATCTCTTGCTGAAATTGTCACCATTTTGTTGATGTGTCCTAGCACTTACTTTCTCCATACCCTCTTCTGCCAACAATGCAGCAAATTCTGCACAAGTCAATGGAGTTTTCAGCACTAAAAAGTGAAAAAACATCTTAAGGGTGGGGATGCTAAAGAAATACTACCACTAAACTCCTACTGGTATTGTGGTCAAACAATATTATCCAGCTGGACAGTTCTAAGCAACTCAGTAGATGTTGAAATCTAAGCGATATGCATATTTTTTCATTACAGTGGAATGGCCAATTACAAATTATTTGCCATCTTTTAAATTCCCATTACAGATTCTGAGATATCCACAACCTACTTTCTGAGGGGCTAAGACATTTTTTTTTCAGATTAGCAAATTGAAGTCACACATGTCAATAGAAAAGAGAAATTTACACCCTAGATATTACAGAATTACAATAAACAGGCTTTACCAGCATACTACTTTAGGTGGTTGTAATCAATAACACAGTATCTGGAACAGACAATATGGCTATTATATTGCATTAACTGTATATTGTAGATGTGTACTTTTGTTTTACAAGTAACAAATATTTGTTTTACTCTTGATCTGTAGACAACAGCTGAATGAAAAATGGGTGTCTGACTGTTAAAAGATGACAATACAAATGGGTACGCTCACTTGTTCACATGACTATCTTAACTTAATTTAATAACCAACAGAATACCACAGTTATTTCCAAAAACACACTAAAGCTGCGTACACACGTCAGATTTTTCTCGCCCGATAATCGGCATCAGCCAGATATCGGGCGAAAATCTGCCGTGTGTACAGTCGACGTCGTCCATCGTCCGAACGACCGTCCTGGTGGATCCACGGACGATGAACGACGACCGATCCTAATGAAAGGGAAGGGGAGAGCGCGCAGCAGGGTGCCGCGCCGTCGTTCTCCCCCTCTCCTCTCCATAGAGCAGAACGGTGCTGTATGTACAGCACCGCTCATGCATCGTGTAGTCCTTTGTCGTTGGAAAGGATCGTGAAAGATCCTTTCCAACGACAAAAATTGCACGTGTGTATGCAGCTTAAGACTCCCCTTCATCTGATAGCTTCAAACTATGGCACACATCATCCCTAATTCAAAAGGGAGAATCAGGAGTCAAGGTCTTGACTCTCATGCTCACTGTACTACTAAATGTGAATTGCCAACACAATGATGTAGAAACGTTCTTGCTTGTTGACCCTTATCACAACATATCCAATGAATATATCAGGTAATATTTAAAAATAAACCAAAAAAAATGACAAACAGAATAAATATGTTGCCGTTTACATCCATGGCTGTTAGCAGTAGTTCCCATACAAACAATTTTTTTTTGAATAATTTGATTGGCACCTCTGTTCAAGTAACTATTCAACCCTCAAATTTTCATTATGAAGTTTGAAGGGTAAAAATATTAAAGGTTTCATGAACATAATTGAAAGTATGGTATAATAAAAGAGCATGCCTTAAGCTAGAACAAAGTTGCACTAAAGTTCTTTAGGAACATGCAGGCCTTGCTGCACTCCTGGGGCACTTTGATTTTGTGCAAGACAAAGAGAATTACCACAGCCATATTTAGGAAGCATAACCACAGGCTTGTCATAAAAGCAGTATACACACTAAATGCTTCTAAATTGGCAGTGCAGTACAGCTGCTCATAAAAATATGCTGAGAAAATAAAGCTCTTTGTGGTGAATAAACGTAACAATTCTAAAAATATCTATAAATTCATTTTTAAAGAACATATTGGTCCCAAAACCAAGGGCTAAAAGTAGAAGGGAAAAACCCTTCCTTTTTGTCCCAACTGGAAAGCTGTGGCCAATCCATGTTATTAGACTGGGCAGCCATTAAACTTTATGACCAATGCTTTTTTATAGGGAGTTAAATGCAGACAACTAACCATCTGAATACAAGGAAAATGGATAGATAGCAGCCTTGAGTTGTGCCTATTGATTGAATGTTCTGTTTCCTTAATTTACATTCATTCAGTGCCAACAAATGTGTCTGTAAACTATCAGGGGGGAAACAGCGTATGCAGACAGAAAATAAGCCACGTATTAATGCGAACATCTAGACCCATGTAATGTGAAACACCAAGTTTCATTGCTTTAACTAACCTGAGCAATATGGAAGGAAGCAGCTTGGATTGTACTCAAGTTTTTTCATGAAGCGGATTTGGCCGTTCTCTTTCAAGCAGAAGAAATTTCTTTCACCAAGAACAAATATTGAGAAAGCAGTGTGATTGAAGGAGACAATACTAATATCCAGGGCCTGCTCACCAATGCTCAGAGTCCAGTCTGCCTACAGAGAGGAAACAAAAATAAATACGGTTACATTTCCTAAATAACTGAAGAGCAAAATGTATGTAAAGAATAAATAAAAACTAACTTTTAATGAGTGGTTGAGTTTTAGTTTGGAAACCTATAAAAAAGGGTTTAGCCACTATTAAAGTATTATTAAGACAAAAAGTTTTACATTTTGTATTGAGTAGAAAAAGATTAAAAACTATTTCTATGTTTCAAAAGATTTTCCTTGACTTTCTGTCCTGCAGACAAAACAAGAAATTAGAGCAAATCTCCAAAATTGATGCAAATCCCTTAGGCTATTATCCCTGGAACTAATGCCCCCTTGGGAAGCATTGAAAGATATTCACTTGTCTCCTGTTCTGATAACTTTAGTTTAGATTTTCCCTTACTGAAGAAGAAACTAAATCTCCTTTAATGGGACATTTTTAATAATAAAAGTTTAACAGAGATTCCACCCACTAAGCAATCTTTTTTATTATTTTGTGATCTCAATATTGTGATCGCAATATTTTACAAGCCATTCTAGTTTATCATCAAATGCTGGACAGATTGAATAACATGATTTTTATCCATAAATAATTCCCTCTTGTTCTAGGTCAGTTAGTAACTTGTTCTGTTGGTTGACTGTCCCACTCTACTTCAGGGAGTGCTCTTCCTGCACAAAAAAGTCATAAGGTCCCATAGGAACCTGAAATTTTCCAACTGTGTTGTGGTCAGAAGCTCTATCCTAACAATCTAAGGTTTTAAATTGGTTCCCACTTAATATTAGCAGCTCATAACATGTGACTTGGACACATATAATTGATGGAATTCTCCCAGTATGCGGTAAATGTGCTGAAATAGATTTCCTTTAACACTAATCTGGGCATTTAGGCCAAATTTTTCACAACAAACCTGAATGCATATTTTAAAATATATATATATATATATATGCTAATCACTGCGTGCATTAGAAGCTGTTCGTTACACACTTTACATAAGAACACAGCACCATCTACTGGTGTCCAACAACTATGTGCAAAGATTATATAGGAGCAAGTGACTCATCATACCCCATCTCCCCCATGACTCATCTATAAAAAGAGGTAAAATATATTCAACAAGAGCCAATGTAATTTTAAAATATAATAACACACTAATATTATTATTATTATTATTATTAAACAGGATTTATATAGCGCCAACATATTATGCAGCGCTGTACATTAAATAGGGGTTGCAAATGACAATCTAATACAGACAGTGATACAGGAGGAGAGGACCCTGCCCTGAAGAGCTTACAATCTAGTAGGTGGGAGAATTTACACACAATAGGATGGGAGATATGTAGTGGTGGGAAGTAGTGATGGACAGAAGAATATGGGTAGGCAAGTTTGAAAAAATGGGTTTTGAGTGCTCTTTTAGTTGGGGCAGCTCTAGAGAAGTCTTGTATCCGTGCGTGTGATGAGGTTATAAGTGAGGAATTCAGTAGTAGGTCATTGGAGGAGCGGAGAGAGCGCATGGGGGAGTACTTTTTTACCAGGTCAGAAATGTAAGTGGGACAATAACTGTGGAGGGATTTGAAGGAAAAGCACAGGAGCTTGAATTTGTTTCTAAGGTGAAATGGAAGCCAGTGTAGAGATCTGCAAAGAAATGCAGCGGAAGAGGAGCGGTGGGAAGGATGGATGAGTCTGGCTGCAGCATTCATGATAGATTGTAGAGGAGAGAGTCGGTAGGGACGAATTTTGGAGATGTTGCGTAGATGAAAGTGACCTGGAAATGTTCTGAATATGGGGGGTAAATGAGAGGGCCGAGTCAAAGGTGACGCCAAGACAACGTGCCTGAGGGGAGGGCAGAATAACAGTGTTGTTAACAGTTAGATATTTGTCAGGGGAAGATGCGGAATATGAGGGGGTGGGGAACATACTGAGTTCTGTTTTATCCAGGTTGAGTTTCAGGAATCGGTCAGACATCCATGATGAGATGGCTGACAGGCAGTATGAGACCTTATCCAGGACTGAGGGAGACAAGTCAGGAGTGGACAGATAGGTTTGGGTGTCATCAGCATACAGATAGTACTGTAAGCCAAAGGAGGATATGAGACTACCGAGAGAGGAGGTGTACAGAGAGAAGAGAACCGGTCCAAGGACTGACCCTTGGGGGACACCAACAGGGAGGAGAGTGGGGGAGGAGGAATTACCATTGAAAGAAACTTGAAAGGAGCGGTCAGACAGATAGGAAGCAAACCAAGAGAGAGCAGTGTCACTGATACCAATGGAGCGCATGATTTGTATTAGAAGGGGGTGATCAACAGTGTCAAAAGCAGAGGAAAGATCAAGGAGAAGGAGCAGGGAAAAGTTGCCTTGGGACTTACCTCAGATGAGGTCATTGTCCATTTTAGTAAGGGCTGTTTCAGTGGAGTGGGCAGCTTGTAAGCCAGACTGCAGAGGGTCAAGGAGAGAGTTGGTGCTCAGGTAATCGTTGAGTCTTTTGTAGACAAGGCATTCAAGACGTTTAGAGACATATGGGAGAAGGAAGATAGGACGGTAGTTAGAGGGTAGGGAGGGGTCCAGTGAAGGTTTCTTTAGGATAGGGAGAATTATGGCATGTTTAAAAGCTGAGGGGTATTTAACAGTAGAAAGGGAGAGGTTGAATAGTTTGGTTAGGGCAGGGGCCAGGGTGGAGGAATGGGCACGGAGTAGATCAGAGGGAATTGGGTCAAGCGGACAGGTAGTAGATGTAGATGAGGAAAGAGGAGAAGAAACTTCGTCCACAGTAACAGGGCTGAGGGAGACCAATGATGATTTACAGGTGGAAGGGGTGGGTATGGTTGGAGTGGTTCAGTGAGCAGAGACATCATGTCTGATTTTGTCTATTTTATCTCTAAAGTAGGTGTCAATGTCCTCGGCAGAGAAGGATGTTGTGGGGGGCACCATGAATGTATGTTGTGTTTTGATTTTTTTTACAAATCAATGAATTACTGTTTCAAATATTAGATGTAAAGTGAAATGATTTTTCATTTAGGAAAATCTAGTAAAAGTGTAAGTTAAACCAAAGGTACTCATAAAAGGAAGCTATTTGTGTGCGACAACTAGCAAGAAATGTTGAATGATCAAGACATGATCAAACCAATATTACACTGACAGAAGATGAAAGCTGTGCTTAGCCACAGATCATTACAAGTGTGTTATTTTCCAAAGCAGATGGATTTAGCAGATAAAACGCTTTCTATACAAACTGGGATTGTTACAGCTGCTACAATGCATTTATAAATAAAGCCTTACTCGGACACAATGGAGGCAAGAACTGGTCAAATAAGGTATTTAGATTAAGGTTAACTGATGAAAGATTAACTCTGGGCTAATTTTGTGATTAATGCATCGTGTCCTACAGTGACAATACTTACTGTAGCATATCTATGGAGGAGAAGCATTTTACACTCTATGATGCTTCCCTGATTTAGACTACAAACATTTGTGTCTCTCCTCACCTTCATAACACAGGGGGGGAGGCGATATGTCATTTACAAAAGATAACTTTATTTGAGGCATCAGATCAGTAAGCACAGGTTACAAGGATACATATGGCAGGATCAACAAGTGTTTTTCTTTATGTATGTGAGAATACCTGAAACATTACACAAAAAAATATTGTGAGCAGGTGACGTCCCTTCTGTAATAAAATATATTTACTTTCCTCACCTAACCTTCCCCACCAGAGCTGCCATAACCATCTGTTCTTTTTCAAGGTTAAATTTTTTGGCCTATTTGGCTGGCCAGGCCAGAATGACATAACTCTTGCACACGAACGTCCGAATTAGTTTGATCCCAACAACTGGTCATGACAGGAGTGTACACTGCACTGAGCATGGTGATGCTCAGTTATGTGCAGCTCACTTGCAATTAGGCAGCTTCATTTTATTTCAAAAGTGACATAACCTGCCCCTTTTGCAAAACACAACCTGCCTGCTCACAATTTTTCTTTTTTAATATAAAGTTCCATTAAAAAAAAAAGTCAGCCAAAATATAAGGACTAGTGAGCTGCAATGTATTTTTGATTTGAGTTTGTTAGAGATTTAAAGGCTGCCCAATCCCTGTAAAGAGGACTAGTTGAGTTGAGAATGACTTGGGTGACTTCAGTGCTGCGATTTTGAATTTTAGGAATATTTTTTTTACAATACTTGCAACCAAAGAGGTAAGTGGGGGCTTCCTTTAAGGATCCTTTACTGATTAGGAAGAATTAAAAAAGTACATATAGTGGACCTAAACTGGAATTTTTAACTTACATAAAAGGGTAGTCAACCCTTTTATATAATGTAAAAAATACCTTCTTGTTTCGGGGGGGGGGGAGTTTAAAACCCTTTTTTTAAAAACAAAATAAGGGTAAAGCCCCTCCCCTTTCTGTTTTAATTACTGCCACCTACCAGGATACATATGTCATGGATCACAGGAGGCTTCTGTTTGTTCCTTCTGCGCATGCCCTAAAAACAGAAGCATTTTCTTTAATAAAGGTAAAAAAATTCCAACCGTACGCATGCTCAGCGAGATTGGCACTCTTTTTCCCATCTACGTCACCCAATCTCGTGCCTGCACAGTGAGAGATCTGGAAAAGTAGGAGGAAGGCAGATGAAAAGCAAAGAAGATGGCGGAGACTAGTGCTTCTACCACATCGGGACACAGGAGGATACCCGATCCAGGAAACCTCCTGAGGGATCTACAGATCTGCGAAAGTAAGGGTGAGCGATTTTTTTTTCTGAAGTTTAGTTCATCTTTAAATGTGAACAGCATGGCCACAGATGTACTTTAAATAAAACCTTGGTTTTGCTTTAAAGACCAAATATTGGTGTTACTGGTCCCCTAGGAGCACTTACTGCCTTTTTCTTTATTTTATTTACACTCAGTTCAGCCATTAGGTGTTGGAAAAAAAATGGTACTTCCTGTTATGGAATTGCAGGTGACACAGTTCATGTGACAGCGTTGGTGCTTGGTGATTGTTCCAGGGCTATCACATGGGGGCAGGGAAATCTGTAAAGGCTTCATCTGCAGTAATGCAGAAAATAGACAGGGTTTACCATTGCTTAAGGCAGCTGAATAGAGAGGAATGCAACTAAAAACAAGTGGATATATGCTATTGGGAAAAGGGGCATAAAAGTAAACCTGTTGCTTTGCACTGCATTGGCAAAGCACAGATTTATATTAAAGTATGTTTAGGAAGCAAAAATAACATATATCAGGATAATAGGCAAAAATATAAAACTGTAATATGTTCTAAGCCATGCTATCAATATACTTACTGTTTAGATACGGCTGTTTCCTTAGCAATAACAATTAACCTGTTTTGTGCAATGTTTTTATCACCCTAAAATCATCGTTGAATATTTCAAGGAGACTTTGATGACAAGCATAGATTTTTTTTTTATCATCATTATGCATTCTGTGTTATAGCATAGAGCTCACCTAACATCAAGTAAAAGACATAAAAAGTTGGGACCATATCATGATTAGGTGAAAATCCCAAGCAGCGCCAGCATAATGAACATAAAAGAGTCTCCAGTGCGATGAAGCAGGAGACAGTAATGCATACTCACTTAAATATGATGAGCAAGGGAATATTGTATCAATTTGAAAGGGTAAAAAATACAAAAACAAGATTGTTTCTTTTATGACCAAAGGGAGTTTTATAAACATGTGATAGAATTTAGAACCAAGTATTCCCTGCCATATGCTCTAAAGCAATTATCTGACACAGTGTGTCTGTAAAACAGCTGCGGCTGGTGAGCAACCCTCAGAGAGTCTATTTAATATATATCCATAGAACCGTTATACCGACCAAGAAATCATATACAGTCTTGGATTTAACGCTAAAATACTCAGCAGATGCTATTTTAAGAAAAAGTGTTCTTGTCTGCTATTGAATAAACTGAATTTGCTCTTTATGACAAATGTGTAACTTGCAGGAGTTGTGAATAATGTGGCTCCCAGAACACTGTGTCATTGGAACAGATGTGAAAACAGGCCAACTTGCTACCTCTACGCAATAAAATTAGCTACAAAGCTAACTAAATCTTAACACTATAAATTTCCTAGTATACTTTATTACATTGGGTCCTCTTTGTTTATATTTTTTAAGCCTCCCCCACCATTGTGACTTGCTTGACTACTCAGATTAGTGTCAGAAGAAATAGGCCACCCCTGGAGTGTAAATCTTTTACCTTCCATTCAACTAAATATATAAACATATATATATACATATACACATACATACATATAGACCTTTTTTATTTTTGTATAGAATGGGGAAAGGTATAATCCATTTTGCAAATAGGAAATGGGAGAAAATCTACAACAGCACAGAGAAAATAATAAAAAGTGTACAGAGGTTCTAGAATTCCGCTACTCAACATAAATAAGCATTAATTATTATTATTATTATTATTATTATTATTAATACTTCTGTATATATTTATTTTGGGTACAAATAAACTATTAACTATTTAAAATTAAAAAATAAAGTTCCTGTAAGCCAACATATTTCCTATACCAACTGAATAGCTTGTTGTTCAATACCACCTACCATGTATTTTGTGTAATCTTGTGAGAGTGAGAAGAATAGGAAAGTAATGAGCCTTCAGAAAAAAAATTATGTAACCAGCCAGTGCATTTGTCTGCACAATCTCGTGTCCCATGTAAAGTAAAAGGAAGGATTTGTTATAATTTCATGTAAGGTATGTTTTGCTTAAACGTTTTTTTAAATATTTTGTTGCATTTTAGAGCTGATAATCTCTGACAGCACTTTCTACATAGACACATATTCTTCAGCAAGGGCTGCACGTCATTTCACAAGGCAAGTTTCCTGAAGAGGACAACATTGATCCATGCCTTGGTATTGAGCATCACCAAAAAATTTCTCGAGAAGCAGATAAAAAAGGGTGATAGTGCAAGGGCTTTTCTAACTTATAATGGGAAATGCCAGAACAAGGATTTTAATGGCAAAATCACTGGGTATTTTTTTAGTAAAAGTAGGAGATTTAAACATATAGGCTATGTACACACGTGCAATAATTGTTGTTGGAAAGGATCTTTCACAATCCTTTCCAACAACTAACAACAGCAAGATGCATGACCGAGTGCTGTACATACAGCACCGTTTTGCTCTATCGAGAAGGGAGTGGAGGGGACGATGGAGTATCACCCCACTCTCTCCCCCTTCCTTTCCTTTAAGATCATTCGTCGTCCATCATCAAGCTGACGGCTCCGCTCTCGATTGGTCTTGCAGGTCCTAAAAATATGGTCTCGCCGGCCGAATTTACAAAGGCTGTTCTCACCTACATGTTTGGTAAACGGGAGCGGCCCAATTCGCTGAATTTAATAAATTAGCTCGCTCATCCCTGGTGGTGACTGTTACTATTTAAGTATTTAGGAACACTAGGTTCTCATGCTTTCTCCCAATGATTGCTACAGTCAGAATTAAAAAAGTGATTGATGGATTACACAGGTCAATATGTCATTTTCATAACATAAAATTTTATGTGGGCTTTGTAGTATTTTTGATGCAGATTTCAAACCTGTATTCAGTTTTTCTCTAGTACGTCTAGTTGTTGTGATGCAGCTATATATATATTGTGTGAAATCTGTTATATAATAGCCTTAACATATTACAACATTTAATGACAGTTTTCTTTTTTTAAGCTGGAAATTGCCTAAATGATCCAGACAGATTCTGTTACGTGTGTGGTTCATTCACAACGAAAGCACAACATAGCCAAATTACCACAGAACTTAAAAAGATATCCAAATTATATTTCGGCTGTCCACTTTATGACCAGGATAAATCTTGGGCTCCACATGTCATTTGTACTGTGTGACTGCCTAAATCGGCTTAAAGCAGCAATGCCATTTGCAATCCAGATGGTTTGGAGAGAACTGCGAGACCGTCTAATCGACTGCTATTTTTGCAGCATCAACAAAAGTGGATTCTCAGGTAAAACTAAGGACAAAATTGTATATTCCAGCCTTGATTCTGCAATTAGGCCTGTTCCCCATGATGATTCATTGCCAGTTCTGGTACCCCCACATGATGGGCTTTCTTCTGTAGAAGGTGATAAGGAATTTGCTGGAGTTGCAGCCAGTTACAACCCCGAATCATCTGATCCTGACTACTTGGCTGATGAAGAACCAGAGACCTTTACAAAAGCATAGCTGAATGATCTGGTTTGTGATCTAAATCTCCCCAAAGACAAAGCAGAACTTATTGCTTCAAGGCTTAAACAGAAGCACTTGCTTGCAAAGGGTGTAACTGTAACTCACTACAGAAAACAAAATCATACCTTGACAATGTTCTTCACTAGTGATGGCTCACTGTACTACTGTCATGATATAAATGCACTTCTTTTGACATTTTCTCATAAGAGCATGTTCCATCTGAATGGCATACCTTCATTGATTCCTCTAAAAGAAGCTTGAAAGCAGTCTTACTGCTCAATGGTAATTCCAAACCAAGTTTGCCAATTGCCTATTCTGTTAACCTAAAGGAGTCCCATGACAACATGAAGTTACTACCTAAAGCAATCCAGTATAAAACACACCAGTAGAACATCTGTGGGGATCTAAAGGTCACTGGCTTGCTGATAAGAATGCAAGGAGGATTCACAAAATATTGCTGTTTCCTTTGCCTGTGGGACAGCCGATCTACGGGAGACCAATTATGTCAAGCGTGATTGGCAACCAAAAGATACATATAAGCCCGAAACAAGCAGTGTCAGGTTTCTGCCTTTGGCTGATCTGCAAAAAATATTGTGCCACCTCTCCATATCAAGTTTAGATTTGAAGTACTTTGTAAAGGCAATGGGTAAATCAAACTTCATGAATTTTTAGTACCTTGTTAAGAAGTTTCTAAACATAAGCACCGCGAAAATGAAGGAAGGGATATTTATAGGGCCACAGATCAAGTCTGTTTTGCAGGATGATGTTTTAAAACAATCTCTTTTAACAGCTGAGCTAGAAACTTGGGATGCATTCAAGTGAATGTGTAAAAATTTCCTGGGCAACCATACAGTTAGGTTCATGAATATTTAGACAGAGACAACTTTTTCTAATTTTGGTTCTGTACATTACTACAATTAATTTTTAAATGAAACAACTCAGATGCAGTTGAACTGCAGACTTTCAGCTTTAACTCAGTGGGTTGAACAAAAAGATTGCATAAAAATGTGAGGAACTAAAGCCTTTTTTTACACCATCACTTCATTTCAGGGGCTCAAATGTAATTGGACAATTGACTTAAAGGCTATTTCAAATAAGCAGAATAAAGCCTTGTCAAAGGAGCTCTCCATGCAGGTGAAACAAGCCATCCTTAAGCTGCAAAAACAGAAAAAAACCCACCCGAGAAATTGCTACAAAATTAGGAGTGGCAAAATCTACAGTTTGGTACATCATGAGAAAAAAACAAAGCACTGGTGAACTCAGCAACGCCAATAGACCTGGACGTCCATGGAAGACAACAGTGGTGGATGATCCTAGAATCATTTCCATGGTGAAGAGAAAACCCTTTCACAACAGCCAACCAAGTGAACAACACTCTCCAGGAAGTAGGCGTATCTATATCCAAGTCTACCCTAAAGAGAAGACTGCATGAAAGTAAATACAGAGGGTGCACTGCAAGGTGCAAGCCACTCATAAGCCTAAAGAATAGAAAGGCTGGATTGGACTTTGCTCAAAAACATCTAAAAAAGTTAGCGCAGTTCTGGAAAAACATTCTTTAGACAGAAGAAACCAAGATCAACCTTTACCAATGATAACAAGAAAAAAGTATGGAGAAGGCGTGGAACAGCTCATGATCCAAAGCATACCACATCATCTGTAAAACATGGCGAAGGCAGTGTGATGGCTTGGGCGTGCATGGCTGCCAGTGGCACTGGGACACTAGTGTTTATCCATGATGTGACACAGGACAGAAGCAGCAGATTAAATTCTGAGGTGTTCAAAGACATACTGTCTGCTCAAATCCAGCTAAATGCAGTCAAATTGATTGGAAGGCGTTTCATAATACAAATAGACAATGACCCAAAACATACAGCCAAAGCAACCCAGAAGTTTATTAAAGCAAAGAAGTGGAATATTCTTGAATGGCCAAGTCAGTCACCTGATCACCCAGTTGAGCATGCTTTTTGAAGACTAAACTTCGGACAGAAAGGCCCACAAACAGTAACAGAAAGCCGCTGCAGTAAAGGCCTGGCAGAGCATTAAAAAGGAGGAAACCCAGCATCTGGTGATGTCTATGAGTTTAAGACTACAGGCTGTCATTGCCAGCAAAGGGTTTTCAACCAAATATTAGAAATGAACATTTTATTTTCAGCTTTTTAATTTGTCCAATTACTTTTGAGCCACTGAAATGAAGTGATTGTGTTAAAAAAAGGCTTTAGTACCTCACATTTTTAGGCAATCTTTTTGTTCAACCCACTGAATTAGAGCTGAAAGTATGCCGTTCAACTGCATCTGAGTTGTTTCATTTAAAATGAATATAGTAATGTACAGAACCAAAATTAGAAAAAAGTTGTCTCTGTCCAAATATTTATGGACCTAACTGTAAGTCTTCTGCATACAAGGAAGGAGTTCAGAATCTGATTCAAACTAGAAACGATGTTGTTGCATGTCATTAAAATACATTTCATGCACTCACATCTAGAATTCTTCCTGGAAAATCTTGGTATAGTGAATGATGAACAAGGAGAACGTTTTCACCAGGACATTCAGTTAAAGGAGCACCGCTACCAAGGATTCTGGAATGAAAGTTTGATGGCTGACTACTGCTGGATGCTGTACTGCGACAATCCAGACAAAGAGTACACAAGAAAATCATACTCTAAGCATTTCTGAAGAAAAGATGGTACCTGGCTGACACTAATGTATCAACATTACGTTTAGTACAAAATGCTTACGTTTTAGTACAAAATACATACATGTACAATGTTAACTATAATCATACTCATAGCGCAGGAACTGTACATGTATACTGTAAAAGTTTGCTGTGGTTTCTGATGATTATCAAAACTAATTTTTTGTTGACCTGTGTTATTTTTCCTGTCGTTATATATAGACAAATGTACCAAAGAAATAAATTTAGGAGTCTTTTCAAATGTGGTTGAAAGCTATTTATTGTCAGACATCAGCTTACCTGTAAGCACACACTGCAGTCTATTTCTGAAGGTCAGGGTAAAAACCTCAGGGAACACATCCCGCGTTTTCCCACGTTAACCCCGCGTTTTATTTTTTTAAACGTTGCAAGCAGGGTTATAGATAACGCTCATAAACGTGGCTCAAGGAAACATCCTGGTGTGGATAAGCCTCTTGAAATGCATGGGAATTTCAAACATGGGCTTTTAAAGCCTCAGGTTAAACGATAGAGAAAATGTCTGTGTAGACTAAGCCAAAAAGAAGTTATTGTTTTAATACATAGGCAGTCAAAGGTTGATTTTTTTTTCCAGAAACAATTGCTTATTTCACAAATGCTTATTTTATCATCAGAATAGAAAAATTATGTGAAAAAATCGTCAATTAAACATTATTTTTGCAAAATCAGCAGATTTGGAAACTTTTTTTCTTTCTTTTTCATAAACCAAACTGTCTTTTTTAGGGTTGCATTTTCCCTATTTTCTATATTAGTAATGTAGCCCTAATGAATGAAAGAAGGAATGTCTTATATGATACATGAAACTTGTCTGAATACAGTTTTACATTTTGTGAGATTTATAGATGATTCCTACATTTCTGTAAATGTATATATTCTTACCACAAGCTTCTTCCCAGAACCTAGTTTTTGCTTCTCTGTCTCCTTTTTTGAATCTGCATCAGTTGCAACAGCAAGAACCTGGTATCTGTTAAGAGCAAACAAAGTTATATTATTTCTTATGAAATGTTTTTTTTTTTCAAAACACACAGCTAAAAAGCATTACACTGATAAAATATATTATCATGGTAAGGCTTTAATTTTCTACAAATTTTTAACAAAAACAAAAAGAACTGTCAATTTTTTGGAAAAGCAATAAAAAATAATACAAAAGAAAATAACATATAAAAGGAATGTGATTACTTTTTGATTACCCGAATCCTTTTGTGGTAATTAATTTTGAAAGTTATTCCCTCCATGAAATAAAACACATTTATATTTGACACTTGACAAAAATACAAAACTTTCCACATCCCTATTGTCTCATTCACCATTACTTTTTGGTAAGGAAAAAGGGAGATTGTGTGATCTCAATCTATACAGGGGACTGAGTACCTTCCAGTAAATGATTACAGTCACTAATACAATAAATAGGAAAGTATAATATATGTCTTTAAATACATTCCACAAAACGTTTTTATCAATACAAATTATGGTTTTGATACATTTTAATTTACTTGTTTTTTACATACAATAAAAATGAAAAAAAAAATCTTTGTAAACTTTAACTATTGTAAACTATATATATATACACACACACACACACACACACACACTGTACACTTAATTGCTAACTTGAGTTTAGCAGTAGTAAAAATTTGAGTTATGTACACATTAATGGGATACAAACCATCCAGATTCCAGGGTTTGCTGAAGTCATTGTAGGGTAAGATTTGGTTAATATTTATATGTTGATAATAGTTAGGCAAAAAAATGTACATTACTATAAGAACATTTGTTGCTTTATAAATACATTCTTGATCTCAACGACTGAAAATCCTCCTATGATCTAAGCATAAAGCGCTGTACTCATACCAGTAAAAAAAAAACACTTTGCTTCAGTTTTGGTACTGCAGTTTGCAACTATCCTTTTTTTTCACCTGCACTGTTTTACTGAATAGGCCTATATATAAATATAAATATATAATTTATATTATTACATACGCATTCTCAAAGTAATAAATAAAAGTAAAATATTACTCACTTATAACACTCAACCTGCCGACAAGAAGACACTGTAACAAAAGAGTCTGTTCTAGGACTGTATCTCAGAGGACCAGGTAAAAGAAACCCTGGTAGGTATCGTCCAAATGCATAGCTTTCCTGTTCAAAGAACATCAACATTCCATCCATTGACTGAATACAAATCAGATCTCGGCCTGCAGAGAGGAAAGAGATTATTTAGTAAAGGCTAAACATTCTATCTAACTTAGCTTTACCAAAAAAAATCTGATTTATATCTCCTACAACCCTAGGCCAGGTGTTTTGTACACCCATGTCATTAAACTAGCTAGCCTAAGTTGTGATTATGTGACATGAGATCGATCAACCTTGCCACACAAGTTATGGAAAGGCTTGGTAAAGCTGAAGGAGACAGTTTACCTACGTTGCACATTTGCACATGGGACTGACAATCAACAGAACTCTTAGGACCATTTGAAAGTCTGAAAAGTTCTCTTTCTTGTCTAGTAGTTTCTGCTTAGTTCTGAACTGCGAACTGTTCTATTCTGCTAACAGTTAGAGGGGTACTACTACTAGTGTATACTACTTCACTGGCACATACAAATTTAAATACTGACCATAATTCTGTAAAACTTTATTAGACACAGGAATTCATGGCCCTGGCAGCCCAGAAACCCTAAACCATGACCTATGTTGGCTACATAAAAAAACTAGCCTTGTATATACAACAGCTGCACCAAAAACAGTTATTGAGGACAACGAATTTGCATACATTTCCAAGAACCTATTGTCTAAATCCTCTCAGGAACCCCCTACATCTACTCAATATTATCAGTTGTTGTGCTATAGCTATATGGACCTGTTGTAAAAGAAAAATACAAATGATAAAGGATAATATTTGCCTTCAGTTCATCAACTGGAACATTAATGGACTACGGTTTTTCAGAATGCTGAAGATATGGTAACCCAGTCCATAGAAGACAATTTTTCCTATTCTAGGCTCCTCCATTTGAAGCCTGTATAGAACAGAGCCACATATAGTTTGTACCTTTGCATAGCTAATAGTAACGCTTGAACTTGAAGCTGAAATTCAACATTAGGAACAAACACAGGTATACCATGACACGAATAAATGAGAACCTGCAGACATATTGGGCCTGATTTATTAGGGCTCTCCAAGGCTTTGAAGTATACACTTTTATCAGTGAAGTTGGGTGATCCAGCAAACCTGAAATGGATCTGGTCTAGGATTGAAAACATTTGTTTTCAATGACTTTTAAGAAATCCTTTCAAGGTTTGCTGGATCACCCAGATTCACTGTGGAAAGTTTATCCTCTCTAGCCTTGGAGAGCTTTAATAAATCAAGCCCATTGTCCTTGCATAGAGTAAGACATTTACTTAATTCCTATGTATATATCTATGCCAAAAAAGGCATGAACAACCGTAACAAAAAATTGCTTTGATTCATAAACCATCTAAAAAGGGCTTAACCAACAACCATCAACAACACTACTGTGGTCTTCAGCTTTCCTCAACTGGAATTCCTGTGGCAGGACTGGCATTGTCAAGTTACAGATTCATGGTCCAAAATGGTCACTTGGTAACAGTGACAACACACACTGGAAACCACTGAATAACGTTTTCCATAACATGTCACAAATTAACAGCGCTAAATCTTATATTTATTGAAAAAGAGCAGCCTCTGAATATACTGTCCCATGAAATAGGAAACTAAGCAACGACAGAGTAGATACCTGGAAAACAACCAAAGTGAAGCTTATCGAGAAAAGTGGCCCTTTGCCAAGCACTGCAGCCTAGCGTAGCAATGGCTTCTTTGCTTTTCAGTAAGTACAATGAGAAGGCATAAAATACAGTTTTCTTGTGGCACCGACCACCTGAGCCTTTGGCAACATGACTCACTGACCATAAAAGCCAGACCATGAGTAATAGATGTAAACTCTATTTAGGTCTGGCAATATGACAGAGTACTCCACCCAAACCACTCCATTAAGCTAAAGAAATATTTAAATATATCGTTCAGACATCAGATAGAATAATCAAGTTAACTAGAACATGTAACTTACTGAAAACCATAAGGCTGGCAGAAAAAATGGCAACGTGCCTAAAAATGGAACTGCAGATTGGTTTGAAGGTTTGAGTAAAGACTTTCTATGTGATTTTATTTTCTCTGACAAGCAACTATTTCACCCAGGCTGTATCAATTATGCAAGTACATATATCAAACAAAGGCAGCAATGCAGAAAACTGTTCAGGTCTTTGCCACTGGGGGATTCAAATCTTTCCTACAGGCAAATATATCAACTAAATACAAATCCAGAATGACTATTAATTCAAGAGCCATACTAAAAATGTCTACATACCATCTCAGTTTTTAGTGAAATAGATTATAATAACCCCATGTAGGCAGCTGTAAATGTATAGCGAAATAAAAATCTGTGGCAAAAAAGTGTTCTACTGGACTGGGTAAAGGCAAAGTACAGTCAAATACAGCATTATTACTGTAGTGTTTACCCTAAAAATATTTTAATATGACCTTTACATTTTTGAAATGTTTGTTTTTCAATATATTTGTTCTTGCATTCATTACAGAAATGTTTGGAATATCAGCTTGGGGGGATTTTGCATTTGACTAAACTTCCCTCAACCTTACTGCGTCCTGGAGTGATGTAGGGACCACCAGAAAAAAACCACAGCATGCAGTGGAGAGCAAGGCATCCTACGCATTAAGAAGAAAATGTTTTCTTTAGGACAGAAAATGTCTTGAAATATTACAGATACAGAACACATGTCACAGCACCTCTAGGGCTGCAGCAGTAATCAGGAGAGCAGAGCTGTCAGCAAAGTAAAGCTCTGCTGACTGCTCTGCTCCCTGATTGGCTGATGAAAGGGAAATCCTGATGATGCTTGAGCTGTCATCAGGGTTTCCTATTTCTCAGCCAATCACAGAGCACTAGAGATGAATGGGCACACGTCTCCCCATTCATGTCTAGTGCTGAATGGCTGAGAAACGTAAAACCTCATCCAATCACAGAGCACTAGGGGTGAATGGAGAGGCTTGTCCTCATTTAACCCCTAGTGCCCTGCGATCCCTCACTGTCATGAGGATTTCCAGGGCTGTGCTCATTGCAACCATGGAAATCATCCTGTCATCGAGATAACCTGTAAAAAAAAAAAAAAGGTTAATTACACAAACACACATTTAATAAAATCATTTACCATTAAAGCCTCGTCCAATTTTTTTTACACATATTTTAACCCTTTCAGGGAATGAGTAAGGGGTTTTATGTACCCCTGTACTCATTCCCAGGGTGGCGTGGTGGAGATCTGGGAGTCTCCTTATTAAAGGGGGATTCCAGATTCCAAAGTCCTGCTAAAAATGTTTATAAAAGCCCCCATTGTTTTCAATAGAAACTTTCATAAAAGCTTAAAAACGCTTATAAAAGCCTCCATTAAGTTCAATGGAAGCGTTTTCATGCCTTTTCCCGCGTTTATCAAGCGTCTTAATTTTTTAAACGTTGCAAGCAACGTTTAAGATAATGCTCAAAAACGTGCCTGAAGGAAACGTCCTGGTGTAGATTAGCCCATTGGAATGCATGGGGACTTCAAAAATGGGCTTTAAAAGCCTCAGGTTAAATGCTGGGGAAACAGTCCGTGTAGACTAAGCCTTATGCTGTCAATCTGGGTAGAGGCTATTGGTGTTTTTCACTATTTCTGCTGAACAGAAAGTAGCTGAGCAGCTTACAATGTTGACTTCTAAACTTTAACATAGGGTGGCTACAAATAGATATTCTGAATGGAGCATGAATGGTAACCACAGGCATTGAGGATATGCAGTTCTCTTGCAAAGGAATATATTTTAGAACAAGATAACTAAATGTGTAATGAAAACATATTTGATTTTTACTTTTTTTGTTTTGTTTTTGATTATAGTGACACTTCAACCTTTCTGTGCTTGGACCTTTATTAGAAAGGTTCCCCTCATTTCATTTTCTTTAAAGATATAACAAATATCTTATAACAAATAAGGAAATCAACAGGTCAAAATTTTGTCAGTTGTCATTGGTTATCCATTAGCTTTTCTGGTAACAACTGTCATATATAAATGGGTTATAATCCTTTACTTGCAGAGTACGGGTGGCTAAACCTTTCATATAATAAAATATATGATGTGTTTTTTTTTTTTAGAAGGACCCTTTGCCATGGTGGTAAAGACTGAATGGGAAACTCAGCTTCCTGGGATACCTATATCACGTATCCCAGAAGACATTGCGCTGCTCCTTCTCCTTCGATTGGGCACACACAGAAAGGGCCTTTCCCAGTGATATCAGCACTTTTTTATATTTCCAGAAAGAAATATCACCCGATCTCATGCCTGTGCAGACCTGGAATCTGATGGTAGACAGGTCAAGGGCTCTTTAAAAATAAAGGTAAGTGTTTTTTAAGAAAGTTCCAGGAGAGGAGGCTGAGGCATGACAGGTAAATGACAGGGGCAGCCTAATCTTGAGGTAGAGAGTAGTCGTGGCAATATGTAAGAACCAGGCATAGTTCACACTTGCAGTACTTGAAAACACCAGGAAATCCATGAATAGTAGTTGAACAAGGACTACAAGGTATTTGTCAGCTGGCTGCTATACAATTATTAACCAGGAATTTATCAGATATCCATTCCGTTAATGCAAACGAAGCCAAAAAAATCCAATGAATCTCCACAACAACAAAAAGTTTGTGACTTTTAGGACAAAGAACATGTTGTTTATCTAAGGTAGTCTTTAGCTCAGGTCAGGTTCTTTTCACAGCTGCAAAATATAGCCAAAGTAGGCTCTTAATATAAGTAAGTCTGGATAAACTGCACACACATTTGGCATCCAAATACTGCACTAAAATATGTCAGCTAGTTTGATTCAGCCATTTTTGCACTACATTATATTTTTCCTTATTATTTTAGTTAAAATGTAGCCTTATTTTTTCACAGCCAGAATGTCCACTTCATAACTGTTCACTGCCGCCAGTTGGCCTTGTCACTGACATATTTATATAGTGAAAATACAACCTCTTTTGATTTTCAGTGGATCAGATGGAATCATTTAGCTCACTCTATAGTTTCAGCAGTTGCAGCCTCAGGAGACCTGCCATTCGACCAGAGTGTTACCTTCAAGCATTATGCTAGCTACTGTTGGTCTGGGGTCTTGGCTTACTTTTGGACATCAGTTATTTTCAGCGTGATAGGAAAATCAATTTCACATAGTTAAACAGATGTTGCTGAGGTATAGCAGCCA
Organism: Pyxicephalus adspersus; assembly: GCF_032062135.1. NCBI lineage: Eukaryota > Metazoa > Chordata > Amphibia > Anura > Pyxicephalidae > Pyxicephalus > Pyxicephalus adspersus. The sequence goes on from NC_092862.1 coordinate 98,039,751, forward strand.
GGGATTCAGTAGCTGTGACCACTATTGGGACCCAGTTTTTTGTATCGTGTGGAATAATGAAGAATTGAACACAATTCACTTTGACACACTGTGACTAAACACCTAATCTTATCAACACAAATGCAATAAATGGTAGAAAAAATTGAATACATAAAAAATAAAATATATCTGACAGTCATTTAAATTTATTTTAAAATGTAAAACTACAACAAAAAGGAAAGGCTCACATAAGCCGAGCCAATCAGCACAAAAAAAAAAAAAGAGTAAAATACTAAAAAAATATGGTCACTAACTTGGACAGAGACAACTTTTTTCTAATTTTGGTTCTGTACATTACTACAATTAATTTTTAATGAAACAACTCAGATGCAGTTGAACTGCAGACTTTCAGCTCTAATTAAGTGTGTTGAACAAAAAGATTGAATAAAAATGCCTTTTTTTTTTTACAGAATCACTTCATTTCAGGGGCTCAAAAGTAATACTGCAGCAATTTCTCGGATGGGTTTTTTCTGTTTTTGCAGCTTAGGGATGGCTTGTTTCCCCTACATGGAGAGACCTTTGACCACATGTTCAGTTCACAGCAAAATCTTCCAGATACAAGCATCCCCCCTCAAATCAACTCCAGGCCTTTTATCTGCTTAATTGATAATCACATAATGAAAGGCCCACACAAGCCCATGAAATGAGTCAATTGTCCAATTACTTTTGAGCCCCTGAAACAAAGTGATTGTGTAAGAAAAGGCTTTAGTTCCTCACATTTATATGCAATCTTTTTGTTCAACCCACTGAATTAAAGCTGAAAGTCTGTAGTTCAACTGCATCTGAGTTGTTTCATTTAAAATTAATTGTGGTAATGTACAGAACCAAAATTAGAAAAAAGTTGTCTCTGTCCAAATATTTATGGACCTAACTGTATATAGCCTACAATACAGAGCAGGCTAACCCAAAGGCAGTCTGCTCCTTTTTAAAAGTTTAGCCAATCCACAAGAAGCTCAACACAGCTCAAGAACACAAGGAGAAAAATACAGGTGCTACCACTCGGACCATCCCTTCATAATATGTTAGTTGTCTGGTTGTTACTAAACCAAAACAAATATGCAGATTAGATATTTTTTGACATGACCTTCTACAAAACTCAATCCTAATATTAAAAAAATTTCAACAAGGCAAGTCCTTTATTGCAGAAGGGACAGGTGATGTTCTTTACGCAATCAAATAATCCTATTGCCCTGATCACAATTTTTTAGTTACACTCACCTGTCCTTGTTTCGTCACCAAAACCCCTTCTGACCCTATTCTTGGTTCCCATTCTTCGGCTAGGATGATGTAGTTCCCACCCCTTCAGTCCTGGCAGCCCAAAGGATTATTAGAATTCAAGACACAGGCAGGCACCTAGCATTTTTAAAATAGAGTGAAGCTTTGTAGTCCCAATATTTCTGTTCTTGGTCTGTGCAAAACAGACAGCTATTTCTGCTAATTTACCAAAAGTAAATTCAAGCTGTGACCATAACCATTTGTGTACGTAGCGAAGAATCTAAAGTGTATATCTATACAAAACACACTTAGAACCAAAGGCTAAACAAGGAGAGCTGTCTTTGACAGCAAGCCAGTTCTAGGTATATGGGCCTAAGTGTGTGAAATGTAAAAACATAGTACACTATTTTACCAACAAAAATGCACAAACTGTGTAGATACAGTGTAATAGTGAGTACCCAGCCAAATTGCTTTGGCAGACAGGGCAATAGTCTGTAATCTTTTATGAGAATGAGAAACAGGAATATGTTACCAACAGTCAGAAGCATAATGAGGGTGGCTGTATGCCAACCCTGCCACCCCAGGACATTGCCTATGTTGGCTGGGCAAAAATCTGGTCCCAGTTACTACACTAAGGCATGCAAACCTTGCAAGCGAATTTCTACTTTCCTGTGACAATGACAACCAATCAAAAATTATCTGCCTATTATAAGAGTACTAAAGTAATTTAATAACAGTGTATACTAGAATGGATATGATTGATTACAGAGCATTTTTGCTCCTTAAAACAGGATAATGAAAAACAGCCAGAGCATTATGCTTTGCAAACTAATTCTTTACCCAGAAAATTAAGCTTGTTTAAAAGAACATTTTAAATAACTGTACAAGTTTTTCTAAATAATATATACATGTACATGTGACTGTAACAAACTATCCTCCTTCACTTTATTTGTGACATGCAACAGGATGAGAAATGTTTAAAATTTGAAGAATTGAGTAGTGGTGCAAAAGTTCCTCTATAATCTATAATTGTGATGACCTACCACTGCTGTTAAATTTTATTTTGCAAGTCAAATCTATTTTGGTATACAGCCCATATAAACCCATATCGCGCTTATTCTTGTGATGTTTCCAACACAATCGTAAAAATCATCCTGGCTGTTGGACCTGTCTTATTCAGCACATTATTCCCTTCTTCTGTTAAGTACATTTGACAATCAGTGATGCTAAAAGCGTCACAGTCCAAGATATGATGCTGCTGGAAAAATCCCAATTCAACAACAGTCAATGAAAAGTAAAATCTGGTGTGACTTTTACCTTTGTGAAAAAACTACATTAAAGTTAGTTAAAGCAAACCTATCACCAATATTTTTATTATTTAAAAAAGGGCAAATAACTATTTTATATAAAAGGATAAATTTGCTTTTTTCCTCTAAATCTTTCTTTCTCTTCTTTAAAAAAAAAAAAAGAAAAGGGAAGCCCCTTACCACTGCAGCCGCAAAGACTCAAGGGGAGCGCAGAGACTCCTGGGATACATATGTCCCATATCCAAGGAGGCTCGGGGCTGCACAGAAGAGACTTTCCCCTGTAATTAAAAGAAAAGTGGCGAACGCATGCGCAGTGAGATTGGCACTCTATTTTTTTCATTTACAGAAGAATACGTCATACAGGCGAGAGATTGAGTGATGTAAGCAGAAAAGAAGATAGAAAAGATGGCAGCAGCAAAAATGAGAAAATGGTGCCCAAGATAAAGACAACTAATAAATTAATCATGGTATATTAATAGCAAAAAAAGGCCACCAAAATGGTGTGATTATATATATATATATATATATATATATATATATATATATACACACACACACAGTATGTATATATATATATATATATATATATATATATATATATATATATATATATATACACACACACACAGTATGTATATATATATATATATATATATATATATATATAGATATCACAATTATGAACAATAAAATTATTTATATATTCCATTTACAAACACTACATAACAAATAAAACCATCAATGAAAAAAACGACATATCCATATTCATCAGGAATATTATATTGTAAGTTACAAGAATTTTTTCATAGCAGAATTTCACACATGTTGGTTTCTAATAATTCACAAACAATGGTTTCTAACAATGGTGACACGTTTCGCAGAGATCCTGCTGCTTCATCAGACCAGAAACATAAGTCTACATTACAACGTCTAACATGGTAGCATGACTTGATAGTCAAGATTAACAACAAATGTTCAAGGGCTGATATGTATTAGTTCACAATTGCAAAGTGACCTTGCTTCAATCAGTGCAAGCTCTCTATAGGGAGAATTCCCAAATGCCTCAGATTATTATAAAGATGCTAGCAGGATATTTGCCCAGGGAGATGGAGTCTCTAACAGGGACTTTCCTAAAGCCATAAAGCGTCAACTGAATCGCCTTAAGCGTCTTAAGCAAAAGTCTCTGTCACAAGCAGCTTGAAACCTGACACATCAGTATAACTTGTCTAGATCTATCTAACCTACACAGACAGTTCAGAGTCAGACTGAAATCTGAAAGTTGGAGATTGTAAATGGACAGATGTTGTCCTAACAAGGATGTATCTAAGCTAAGCAGTCTGTGTGTAAGCAGAGCAATTCTAATGACTGAAGAAAACAGTTACGCAAAGAGGCTGAGACTGAGGCAGATCTGTCTTAAGGAGAAAGCAGCTGAGATAAAATAGCCAAGAGCCTGAAAGATAGTTGTGTGTGCTAAACAACCACTGTGGTTATGTTACTTTACTGATTGAAGAAAAAGAAGCAAAAAAAAAACGAAAACACATTTTTCTGAGTGAACTTCATCATTAGTTGAATGTGTAGAAGATGCATTAGGCAAAAGTTGAGAGCCTTTTGCTTGCAATCTGCTGATCCTCACCGAGAAGTAAATTGTTATTAATTGTGCATATTGCTAGTACCTTTAGGCACATTTTGTCTTTTTTAGTGCCATCACCTTAAGTGATAGTGTACCATTTTACAGGAATATTGCAAGTTGGAATTAAATTTGTTAACTGTAAGTCTGCACTATCATGCCCTGAAAAACAGACTTTGCTAAAATTACGGACAGAAAACTGTTCTGAAGTCAAACATGTGCCCATAAAAAAAACAACCAGTTTGGTGACCACTATCGGCCAAGTGTAAATGTCATTGCATGTGACTGCAGCTCCAGAAAGCAGTTCTTAGTGCCATAGGAATGCTACCCACAGGCAGGAGGGGAATGTTGCAAAAATCAGGATGCAATATTCTAATCAACTTCATGCAAACAAAGAGGTTTTGCTTAACATTACATTTGGAACAAGCCTATAATAAAGAAAGGCCTAAGATTTTTTTTTTTAATTTTACTGCATGTTAGAAAAATAAACAGACCACAAAAAGCTATGCAGCAGAGAAGTCTTTTGGATTTTGTTTATCCTGGAGTGTGACAAAAACTTTCACTTTGGTGTAATCTGCATGGTTGTCAGTAGTATAGTAGGGCAAGTAGTCTTGTTTCTTCCTATTGTTTTTGCTAATTGTTTTACTTTGCCAGAGAAAGCATTGTGAAACCAAGTCAATTGCTGCATTCATTTTGTTTCACATTTCATTCTCTGGCACAATTCTCTGGCTTACATGTCAGTATAAACTCTGCGGGGTCTACACATAGGCTGCTGTTCAATAGACACGAGTGATGCCGCTACTACAATTCCTGACATTACTTGCGTCTTTAAAATGAGGGGCCACGCATAGGCAGAGAGATAGCTTGTCTATAGACGTGAGTGATGCCGGGAATTGTAGTAGAGGCATCACTTGTGTCTATAGAACAGCAAATTAATATGAATTCTTAAGAATTCTTTTTGGGGACCAATAAAAAAGACATTGCGGGCCAGAGATGGACACCACTACTCTACATGCTTAGTAATATAAATGTTCCCTTGGTCTTAAATAAGGCATTTTCCTCTATGAAAGAGATGCTGGAATACATGTGTGAACTATTAAATGTTCTGTCACTACATACAGGGTATTTAAAGCTGTAGTAGACAAATAAGATGGAAACATTTGATACACTGGGAACCATTTACTAAAACAAGTTTAGGTAGTTCACTTAGCAAAATGCAATATTATTCAGCAATGGATAAATCCTCCAGCTAAGTGAATGAGATGAAGCTCTGCTGATTTCAGCCTTCAGTCATAAAAATAATTGGATATTAGCCATGTTACCAGCCTAAACACCTTTAGTAAAATGTGTGATAATGATGATAAAATATGACAACCCATGCAAAATGCCAGGGCTGAGTAATAACGAGAAAGAAGCAGAACTCCTGTCTAAAGCCCAGGAAGAGGTTTGGGAGTGAGTGTTGGAATAGTAATCCATATATATATATATATATATATATATATATATATATATATATATATATATATAGATTTCTCTAGTTAGAAACTATAAACATACATGGTAGAAAGTTTTTTCTATATATCTTTTCTTTTTCTGAAAAATTGTACTTTTTTTGTTCAAATCAAATGATCTAATACATTTGTAATCATTTATTATTAAAAAAGGAAAAGGTTACGTAGCCTAAACCACATTTTATGGCCCACTGAAATGCAACAGTTAAACATCATGCTTTGTTAAAATGATCTGATAAATTGTAGCCAAGCTCTGTAAGAGACTGACTTTAAAACATGGCAGTAAGAACTATTTAACCTTCAAGGACACAACCCAGCTGATAATTTTTTCTTCCTAGCACCTAATAAAACTGTTTCTTGCAGAATTGCGGAAAAGTTAAGTACAGTCCTGTCTTATTATAAGGTTTCCTGTTACAAGGCTATATGGTTTACACACATGTTATGTTTCAATATAAAGGGGGGAAAACGTCCTCTGCATAACACAGTCTTTGTTGCAATGCTCTATACATTTCCCTCATGGCAAAGTGTGTAATGAAAGTAAAAGAATCCAGAAAGCTAGCTAGTCTCTTTCCTGTCCTTTGTACCTTCTTGGTTTTCTACTTCCTCTTGTTTTTACTTCCCATTCTGACCCTTTAAGCTAAGGTTCCTATTCCATCCAAGTACAACGGACTATTATATGATGTAAAAAGACAGCTTCTTGCTGCACTGGGGACGGGCGGACAACTTGGACAACAATGAGCTCAAGAAGCAAAGATCTTAAGTTTCACAAGTGTCAATGGAAAACACCTACTTGTGACATATGTGGCCCCAAATTCCTCCATTTCAATTTTTTTTCCTGTCAGGTAGCAACTGAGCTTTGCTTTCTGTTTAATCTTGAAAGGAAATATCTCTTGGCAACACATTAATAATATTTACCATCACACCTATTGGTACTTCCTCTGTAATTATTTTAATCATGGTTGTGATGTTCTGAGTTATTATGAACATTTAGCAATTTGCAGAAATAAAAAATAACAAAAAAACTTTTTCTATAAATAATATATGCTAATTGAACCTGGCTTTTTCATGTGCCCAAACAACCCTGTTTAAATATTGTTTCTCTGGGTACATGTTTTATCTGAATGACAAGCCTTTAAAGGACAAGTATGACAAAAATCTACCTCTGCTGGAACAAATCTTAACAGCAAATATTTACATTCTGTTTTCATTTATTTCTGTCAAGTAACCCTTCTTTATATATAATAATAAACAGCGACTGCAGCAGACCCCATTACAAGGGTGGGGAATTATCATTACCCGCCTGTCCTCATATTTATTTCACTGAAATACTTTTAACTTATGGCACCATAACCCAACAAGGCATACAACATTAAAGAAGTTAGCATTAGTGACAATATGGGCTGTGAGACCCAAATGAAAATGAATGAAAAAAACTTCATAAACTTGTTAAAAGTACTATAAGGATATACCACATAAGAAGGTAGCAATCGTTTTATGAACTGTGGGACTTTAGGATCAAGTTTTACTCTTTACTTTTTTTTTTATTTTTTGCGATAGATGAAATCTTTTTTAAAAATAAAAAAGGGGCGATGGGGGTGGGTGTTAACATAGTGCTGTGAACAAGTGTTCTCAGAAAGTTCCCGCCACTTCTTAAATTCACGGGCACCCAAAAACCTGTAGGGATGACCAGACAGGGGACTGTGCTTCTTAACCCATGAACAGTGCACAGGAGATCAGAGAGTATTTGCTGTCTTCTGAGCTAACATTTTGGGCACAGGCCACAAGAGTAAAGCACAGGTTCCCACTTCCCTGAGACAGAGCCAGTCCTTCTACCAGAACTGGTAGAAGGTTAAATCCACAGGATGCAGAGAGGCAGTTAACTTGTGTCACTGAAAATGATCCGTATAGGAGTTTCTCAGCATCACTCCAGGACCTTAATTCCAGGGAGCTGGAAGGCATCATGGAGTCACAAGGCACATGTATGAGGCTAGCAGATTCTTATCTCTCTTTTGTGAATTCCCTTGGTACAGTATGTGGCAAGGTCAATCCTGCTCCATTTTCTCACAGGTACCTCAACATGCGGTCATCTCCGGGGCATTGCCTACTATATCTGAAATGAAGGCCTTGTTTAGAAGGCATTAATCAAGCAGCCCTCCTTCAGTTGAAACAGGACATTGACTGGCCTGAGGCTGAGTGTTTCACAACTGGAAAGGGATAGAGACCTTTAAAACCAACAGCTGGTCTTCTGACAGTTATCAATGGATGCTTTAAAAAGGGTCACAAAGGATAAATATTTGTCTGTGGTATCCCTGAAGGATTCTGGAGAGGACTCCCTGTACGATTCAGCAGTATTTATTATTACACAGTATTTATATAGCGCCATCATATTACGCATCGCTGTACATAGTCCATATTCATGTCACTAACTGTCCCTCAAAGGAGCTCACAATCTAATGTCCCTATCATAGTCATTTGTCATTCATGTAGTCTAAGGTCAATTGTTAGGGAGAAGCCAATTAACCTAACTGCATGTTTTTGGGATGTGGGAGGAAACCCACGCAGACACGGGGAGAACCTGCAAACTCCATGCAGATAATGTCCTGGCTGGGGATCGAACCTGGGACCTAGCGCTGCAAAGGCCGGAGTGCTAACCCCTGAGCCATGTATTTTTAACCAGTTGTATGTAATGAATATCACAGAATTCACCACCTCAACAATCCTTAAATAAAAATAGGCTCAAGATGTATACACTTAAATATCAAAGAGTAGATTTAAATTTTTGCCTAGGGTTCATTATGGTTTGATATACAATGTTCACAACCACTTTCGTTTGAGATGGGGTTGCCCTTCTCCTGGGTTGGTTTTAATTTCATGCATAAGGGTTGACTACAGCTTGATGTTCAGAGCTCCCCATCACCCTCTTGTTTGAGGCTGAGTTGCCTTTGTCGAAAGCAGTCCAGGAGACAACCTGGAAATATTTGAGTCAGGGGAGAACTGCATCTTGCTTAGAGTTGTAGATTATGTTTTGCCATATACTGGAGTTCAGAGTGTCTGTTTTCTCCTGCCTATGGTGTGTTTTCACCATCATCCTCCATGCTCTGATAGTACTAACCTCCATGCTCTAATAGTTGGCTCCTTAAGCTTTAATCATGTTTCCATTTAACTCTCTGAGTATGTGGCAAGTCGTCTGACTCACATAGTGGACATTCATATCCCCCATATAGGAATTCATCCATTTCAGTGGTTGTGATGCAGGAAACTTTACAAAGATGTTTTCTCAACAGTCTACTACCCTTCATTTTTCCACCATCCGTTCTGCTTTCCTATATCTTAATGTACCTTTTTTGCCGTTTCTTTCCATTTATTTCTCCTTTTTTTCCTGCTTTTTACTGGGCTATTTCTTCCTCACCTTTACAAATTTAAATTTGTATTACAAAGAAGGGGAAAACATTCTAAAAGTGTTAAAAGATGAGAAGACTGCAATCTGTTTAAGGTATGTGCATTAGGTGTGCCCATACTTTTAGAATCGCCTAATTCGTAATGAGCGGATGGGTTTTGGCAGCATAGGTATTCATTTGCATTCTGAGATTCCACTTTTCTAGTGTGCGTAGAAAAAATGTATTGCATTGAGGGGTGTGATTCTTTAATGGGAAATGGCTTAGCTCCCTTGGAATATTGTTCACCTGCTTTCCCATAAGTCTCATATTATGTTGTTAACATTCTTTCTGTTATGTTTTAAACCTGTTTCTGAAAGGCAGGGATCCCAAATTGTCTAGAGGTTATCAAAGACTGTAGTCAGTATAGAAGGGTTTGCATATTGTGAATTTACTATTTGTATCAATCTGACTAGTAGGTGTAGATTTTGGGGGTATGATGCTTGTTTTTCTCTTATAGAATTCCTTGGTCTTTTTGATGTATATCTTATTAGCTCTTGTCAACCTTATCTCTTTTTCCTTCTCAAAAAGGGGAATGTTAACAAAAAAAAAAAAAACTCATATGGCTTCTTTAACCTGTTGAAAAAAATACTTGCAACCTTGTACAATATTGCACATACACTGCTACCACCCATGCAACTGAAAGACAAGAAGATGGATTTCTGTCATTACTCAACCTATGGACTGTTGGAGTATAATCTCAAGGAATAGGGAGAAGTTCACTTCCATTTTGAGATAATAGGTTTCCATTAATAAAAGGAATTAAATCCAATCAAAGGACCACGGGGAGTAAGGCAGGTGATGAAAGAACTAGAAGATGATGGATGTCCTGCCAGGAAGTGAGGTGTGCTAGAGCTTGCTAAGGAAGCTAAATAACACCAACCAATTGTTTTTTAGTACAAGAGAGGAACCTGTACAACTTCAACTTTAGTAGGTAATTTAGGCTATAAATACTGTCTTTGGTTAGGTTTTCTTGGGAGATCAGTCATGGAAATAAACAGCAAGCCAAAAAGAAATAAAATATATATATATATATATATATATATATATATATATATATATATATATATATATATATATATATATATATATATATATATATATATATAGTTTTTTAAGTGACAATTCACTAATGTTGTTATAACATGACTGCTTTGTGTTGCACGATAAACAAACAAATAAACTAACGATAAACAAACAGTAAGCACATATCTGATAGGTGTTAAGCATTGACTCTTTGAGTGTTCTATTCATATTGCATAGCCAGTTTAGACCTATCAAAGTAACTTACTTGGCAAAAAAAACTAAATTTAGCTCAACTAATGTAAATGGTTATATTCAGCATTTATCGAATTAAAGCTGCAGAGCCACCTAGTGGTTTTAAAAGAAATTACCACAAATAATAAAATTGATTATTGCCACAAAGACACATTACTGACCATTCTATTACATGACATGCCCCGTGTAGTGCATTTTAGGTTATACTTTCAATAGACACAAGGCAGGGCAATGTATATACCCTAATTTCTAAAAATTATAAAATCTTTAAAATGTCTTGTTCATGTATTCTCTATTATAAATTGTTAGCCTTCTGTCTATATCTCCCAATTTCTTTATCTATCCCAATGGCTTCCAGTGAAGATGATATATAGCTGTACTTATTTGCACAGTACGTCTCTTGCATGGGAAGAATGTCACCCTTAAGCTGCGTACACACTTCCAATTTTTGTCGTTGGAAAGGATATTTCACGATCCTTTCCAACAACAAGGGAGTGCACGATGCATGAACGGTGCTGTACATACAGCACCGTTCATGCTCTATGGAGAGGGGAGGGGGAGAGCGACGGAGCGGCACCCTGCTGCGCGCTCTCCCCTTCCCTTTCATTAGGATCGGCTGTCGTCCATCGTCCGTGGATCCGGCAGGTCGGTCGTCCGGACGATGGACGACACCAACTGTACACACGCCAGATTTTCGCCCGATAATTGGCCGATGCCGATTATCGGGCGATAAAAATCTGACGTGTGTACGTAGCTTTACAGATAGCCAAAAAGATCACTGGTGTCACTTAAAATGACCTCAGAGGCACAAATTTCTCATTGCTCAAGGAACCCTTTGTAACCTCAGGTTGAGAAACACTGGTCTAGAAATTTGCACCCGGTCAATTTGGATTACGAGGATTGTACCAGAACATAATAGGGTTAAGCATTAGGATAACGTCGTCCATAAAATAAAATCATCCTTTTTCTTCTCACAGATATATTTATGCGACGGTGCTTGCAAATGATGCAGAATTTTCTGCTGACAAATTTATACATCCCACGGTGCGACTCAATGCCAATATCTCTGCAATAAAACCCAGCAGGGATTATCACTTTTATTCAAACAATTCCAATTTATGATGAATTTTCATGTGGCTGTTTAAGTATGAGTGGATTTATATCCTGTCATTCTGTTTTTCTCATCTTAGAATTCCTCCATTTTTAATAAGATGTTTTTTTTTATTCTCTTTGTTATTTTGGCTCAGAGACAATGCTGTAGAGAGCAGACAATAACAGCTGAGACTACACGTTAAATCAATTGTTTTACTCAATCAGTTACACATCCCACAGACAGAATCTGTAGAATTTGGTATTAATTAGTCAAGGTGAATATCCCTGATTACAAGTCCCAAGAACGACCCACATGTACAAAGTTCTGGAAAGCTGTAACAAAGTATATCCTGAAAAACGAACAGACTCAAAACTCAGGTATGATACATAAGAAAGATTGTCTTTGGCAGCAATAAGGTGTCAGATATAATTATCTATATGCTCAGTTTACTGGAAAAGGTCCTGGAAAAGAAGTTGCTGCTTGTCCTTTTTGTTTAATAGATGAGGCTTTTCTGCTACAATTTTCATTGCTTTGGCTCGTTTTCATTATTATCACTGTCTCCATTCACATTAGGCAGCACTTTAAAAAGTCTAAAGTCTCTAAGTGTCCTTCAAATGGACTCACAAACTAATGTCCCTACATTGGTCATATGTCAATAATACAGTCTATGATCAATTTGGGGGGGGGAGCTAATTAACATAACGACATGGTATTTTTTTTGGAATATGGGAGGAAACCCGGAGTACCCAGAGGTAACCCATGCAAACACGGGGAGAACCTGCAAACTCCATGCAGATAGTGATCCGGCTGGGATTCGAACTTGGGACCTAGCGCTGCAAAGGCCAGAGTGCTATCCTCAAAGCCACCATACTGCCCATCGTATTAATATAGATTAAAGCATTATCAATGTAAAAATAGGACACTAATGGGTTAACGTGTGAAAATTGCGCAATTATGAGGGACACTAGGGAAAAGGTTAAAACATTTATACCAGTGGTCAATTTGTTACGCAAGCTGCCATGGGGGCCACTATGGGGCCACATTTAAGATCACAACAAACCCAAATTCAATGGCATACAAAAGAAAGCTTAAAAATTCATAAAACTGGCAGTAAACATAAAAACTGGGAGCAAACATAAACATACATGCTAAATTTACCCTGAAATACAGGAGTTTGATGCTATGCTACAAGAGATTGTTGGGGGTGTTTACCAAGTTACAAGAGACCCGTTCCAATACATGGGACCATACCATGTTACAATAGTCTACATTAAGATTTAAGCAACTTTTCCAAACTTCTGATATGATACAAGGGACTATTCAAGGCCACTTCTAAAGTAAAGTGGCTGCCAATTTACACAAGGTTGCTAGCGAGTGCTGCCAGGTTACAAGAAGCTATTACAGACTGTCGTCAGGTTAGAGACTGCTAGAGATTGTTGACAAGTTACAAAACTTAGACAGAGATTGCTGCTAAATTACAGGATCCTGATAGGCTGTTTTATCATAAATAATATGGGCAAAACATGATTCTTTAATGATTCCTGCATAAAGCAAGCCCTGGGTCCCAACCTGGCCCACAATAGTACTTACTATATCACAACCCAGACCACTGCAGGGCTAAAGTCTTAGCCATTAGTGTATTGTAGTTATGGTTAAAAAAAATGTAAAATTTATAGTGCTGTCAGCTTCTGTGACTGAGTTTAATGATGCTAGAAGTGCTTTAGAAAGTTCCGGCTAACTTTCCTGCTAAGGTCAACACATTAAGTGTTAAAGTGATTTAACCATAGAACAAGTCCCAGTTTACCTAAATGTACATGAAGATGTATGAGCTATTAGATTTATTACAAGAAACTGTAACCATTAGCCTTAGTAACAGTCCCCTTGGAGAAAAGATTGGAATCATAGCCAAAACTGGGTTATTTTTGCACTATTTCAGGATAGTTTATTGTACTATTAGAAACATTTCCACAGAATGACAAAGTGTTTCCCTACAAATCCAATTTATTGATCATGAAACTGCCAATAATGGTTAACGTCCAAATGTACTCTAGGAGGACCAGATATATCCGATGTATAAATGAGTTCCGAAACAGCTGGCAGGAAACATATTATGGGGACATCTGTCTCTGCATTCTAACAATAGAACTGGGGTTTGTTTATATGGTGAACTAAAACACCTTGATCACATGTACTGTAAGGATCATTGGGTATTGCTCATTGTGCGTGTGAAGCCAAATATTCCCTGATAAAGCTCATGAATGTGACATTGGACCAGCGTCTCCCAACCAAGGCTTCGTTGACCCCTAGAGTTCCTTTAGCAACTTGTGCCTATTGTTCAGTATAAGTGACACCAATCTTTATTCTGGCTATCTGTAATGGTGGCATTTTTCCTACTGGCCAGCATTGTATGAGGCACTCTTCCCACTGATCACCAGGCTCATATACTGTGAGCTGTGGATATAGTAATAATAGCAAGTGGTTCCCTGAAGAACCGAAAGCTATTTCAAGGGATGCCCGTGTTAAATATGCATTAATTATGCCTGCATATCTAATGAAAGGGCCAGTCTTACATCTTTAACCGCCATCCATCAACATAAAACATATTCAAAGCCATGATCTTTTAGGCGAAATAAATGGACTTTCCAAGACCTATTTAAAGGATTCCAGACTGCTTTCCCAGCAATCTTGCCAGGTCATTAATGTTGATACTGTGAACACTGCTGTTCGAAAGCAACCATCAAATATACACAAACCCACAAACGTGTGTATGGAACTGAAACAATCTTCTGTTTTTTCTAACACATTCTAGGTTCTAATGAACTATATAAAAAAACTAGCCTTCAAATATTGTTTACCTACATGATGTGACAGTTATCCTTGAAATATATAAACAGAAATAAATTCCTACAAGCATTCTTGTAAATTGATGTTTTTCTATATTTTAGAGTAAATCAATTGTTCTACCCTGACAAGTTAAACCTGTGCAGAACTTTTTTACTATTTGTTCAAACAATACCTTTCACTCCTCCAAATGACCCGTGAGTCATATTGCAAGCTGTTCGCTGAAGATTATGTTCATACATTAATTTAATCTGATACTGATTGCCGTGCTCCACATTCCCCAATGTACCTGAAAAAGAATGAATAGAACCAATTTATGTGAAGAAAAAAAAAGAAGCAAATTTGGCCATAATTTGCTAAAAACAACATTCATGTGATGGGGATTGTGTGATTCACACAGAGCATTTTTTTTACATGTTTAAAAAAAAAAACACAACTGTAAAAATTGCTTTAGAGCCACCAATCAGATTCAGTTCTGCATTGGGAAATGACAGCTACAATGTGAATTTAAGTCATTTTAGACACTTGAAATAAGATTCTATTTATTGCCATGTTTTCAGACTCACTTAAACTACTCAATTAGATTAAAAAAAGGCCACAGTTCACAGATCTCAAATGCAAGTGAATGCACATAGAAGTTACCACTCTCTTCCCACTTTTCAAAAAGCACACATCACACTAAATGCTATGACCAAGAATAGATGGTAACAATGAATCGTGCTGGTCCACCCACAATCACATATAATAAATATAGTGTATTTTTTTTTTAGGCACTTTTGAGTTTACTTTACTTTTAACTACTAAACAGAAGATGCTTTCTGAGATCCCATTTATTACAACAATCCAATAATATATCTAAACATTTTCACTCCCTGTTAAAATTTAAATGTTTTTTAGATAACTACCTGAGACAGAATATACACATAATTTTCTTGGATGTAATACAGCAAGATGCAGAAGTTCTGTACCCCTAAAAGAGAAAATGAATAGATATTAACAAAATGCTATCTGGCACGTGGTAAGAAAGGCAAACATTACAAAACAAATAAAGATATCCAGTTTTGATCAAAACACAAAATTGTAAAAAAAAAAAAAAAAAAAAAAAAAAGAAGCTGCATGATGTGTCCTTAACAATAATAATAATAATAATGTCTATGGTAAAAATCCAAACCTGTAAAAAATCCGATACACCAGATGATATTATTCATAAACCTTTCTGTTATATATGGCATTGAAGTGTGTGTGCTATATTAGTTTGGAATAAACAAAACAAAAAAAAACAGAAAATCTTGCAAAAGTATAACGTCCTGTGCTCTTTGCCTCTGCTGACTGCTATCATTTAGCCTTGTTCTCCTCTCAACTCTTCTCCTAGGAGAACGGGGCAGGGTCCTCTCCTCCTGTATCACTTTCTGTATTCGTCTGTCATCTGCAACCCCTATTTAATGTACAGCGCTGCGTAATATGTTGACGCTATATAAATCCTGTTTATTAATATTATTATTATGTCTGTCTGAGAACTACAGAAAATCTCTCTATGTGACAGAGAACAGGAGGGGGCATCCTAAAACAGTTACTTTCATAGGGTGACAATCCTTTATCTACACAGATATGTCCTAGGACAGCAAGTGTGTTACAAGCAGATTTGCTAGGAGAAAGTGAAGCTACGTACACACATCAAATTTGTTTCGCCAGATAATCAGCTTTGGGCAGATATCGGGCGAGAAATTTGCGTGTGTACAGCCTGCGTCGTTCATCGTCCGTGGATCCGTCCTGGCGATCCTAATGCAAGGGAAGGGGGAGAGCGCGCAGCAGGGTGCCGCTCCGTCGCTCTCCCCCCCTCCATACAGCAGAACGGTGCTGTATGTACAGCACTCGTTCATGCATCGTGCGGTTCTTATCGTTGGAAAGGATCATGAAAGATCCTTTCCAAGGACAAGAATTGCACGTGTGTATGCGGCTTAAAAGGACCAAAATGCCTGAAAAACACCACATTGAAGGATTGGTGCGTAGCAATATATCACATTTTTGTTGTTAAGTTTAGATACATTGCAAGGGGTCTCGTTATAAAGCAGTAAATCTGACATTCAGCAAACATTCTCTCGTGGTGAATCAATCACTGCCATTGAAAACACACGGACCTGGATGATTTTACAATGGAGAATATTTGCCGAATGTCAGGTTCACTTTTTTTTTACATAGACCCCATAGTGTAACCTATTATCCTACAGTTCTAGCATTTTTTAGACCAGCGAAGGCTTACAAGGGCTGTCGACAGTTGTCCTTGTTTATTAAAGTATTTTACAAAGGAGTTGCCAAACTCTTGCTTAATCAAATATAAAGGATTGATGTTGAGGCCTACCAGTTGTAGTGGCTCTAAGAATTTAGCTGTAGACAAACCTTCACAAATTAAATGTAAATGAATTAATGACACTGAAAAGCAAACTATTTAGTGTGTGTCAGTGCAATATGAAAAGAGATTTCATTTAATTATAGTAGATGGATTTTACAAATAAATTGCATAAGGGTAGGTGGTTTGGAGTTCAGTATAGGCTGTTTTTTTGTTTGTCTGTTTTTTTAACTAACTCTGCTTTTTAATTTGTTGTGAAAAGGTTCAGGTGAATGTTTCTAAGTTTCAAACTGAACTGTACTTTTTTGTTAGCTAAATGATTTTATGGTGAAGTCTATGACAAATAATATAATAAAACGAATGCATTTATTATTGAATGATTGTGCTGTTAAACACTATGGATAGATACATTGTACATCAAAAAATTGATGGATGTAAAAAATTGTGATAGTTATTATTATTGCAGAAAAATGAATATCATTCTGAATGTAACTCTTGTTGAGTGAAAAACATAGGGGATATGTTGTTTAATTACACTGTAATATTGTGTTTTGTAAATACTCATTTTGTTTGTTCATATTGATTGATGGTTAAAGATTTTAATGGTATAAATACAGAGATGTTGTCATTTTAATTGTGGACATTTACCTAAATAATTGCCTAATACATGTGAAAATTATAAAAATATAAAATACACTATGATATGTCTAAGCCTGTCTGCCTGCTTATTTCCTCAAATCCAGACCTGTCTAGAAAAATCTCAAGCATCTCTGCAAAGCATGAAAATTATTTTACATAGTGAAGCACATTGCACAGCAGATTGCTATAACACATATGCAAAATCTCTTTTCAAATGTTTACACGATCATAATAACATTGAACTAGTAATTATTCATTTTAGAATTAGTAGTTGGAAATGGCAGCCTTTAAGCAATGCAATAAACATTACTGGTATACAGGATGGTCCCATTCAGACTATCTTTTTCTTTAGCATTAAAGCATTCCTCTCATCTGAAATTTGACTGAATAGTGATCTACACTTGTTCTACAGAAATACAGAGTTAATCCCTGAAAACCACCAGCTAATATGATCCTCTCTGTGTTCATTAAAAGAGAATGAAAACATCCAGCCCTGCTAAGATGGATAGTGCGGAGTACTCCAATAGGTTGGTGTTTGTCAGGGAGCGCTTCCTGTTGTATTTCCAGAGAACAGCTAGCCGCTACCAAAAGCTGTGTACTGTCTAAAGCAGTAGAAATCCGAGTATAGAAAGCTACCAATATCTCCCGTCACCCCGCTTTTCCACTTGCTCAACAAAAAAATAGGCATTCCCAATCAGTATACTTTGAATAAAATTTTGTCAGATTCAATGTCATCATTTAATAATTTTTGCACTGGGTTAAGCATAGGCATACTGGCATACTTAAGCAAAAATAAGAAAGCCCCATTTAACCAAACAACCTTACAGTATGCAGACTACATCATGGCACTTGGCACTCATATTTTTTTTATTATAAATGCAGATATAAGACAACCTTCTGGCTCACGACCAGGTTTTAATACTTTAAATGCCAGGTAATATTTATCTTGACATCAATGTTATTTATTGCATTTACAAACAAGTAATAAATCCTAACGTAAGAACTGCTTAGCATTGATATCAGACAAACTTGAAAAATTAATCAATCTCAGCGCAGACATCATGTCCCTACTACGTCCAATTTCCATGAACATTGTGTGATTAATTATTCTCATTGTAAAAGGCGGTATGCAAGCTAAAATAAGATGTTCTGCAAAGAAGGAATGTATAATGTGACTATTTCTCATATTTAGTAAATCAATGTTTAACTAAAACCAGCACTTTGATCTTATATGATGCTTCTGTATATTCTAGTACTAGACAGCCACACAGTATTGGAGTCTCAGTACTGTTACTCCAACCACGAGTGTCAGTAATTGATGCAATTTTAAATTTAGAAATGTCTGAGCATCTGAAAAGGCCAGGAATGTATTATAATGCTGCTATCTGAAAACGTATGTATTCTAAGCAGAGTGGATCTCCAAACTAAAAGGGAAGGAAAAAATGTAATGATGGCCAACACTGGTTTTTAGGTGCACAACCAGAAAAATGATCAATATCTTCCATATATTGATTTAGTAGTGGTTACTAAAACACTCCAAAATGGCAGCTGTTGGTATTACAGACGGTACCAAGTACTAAACCCTATGTGATTAATGTTCAGGAAACAATAACCCTTAATGTTTAGGAAAGATCACATTTATTACAATTAATTTAGAAGCTTCATGAAGCCATGTGCACAATTGCTGTATTTTTAGGCAAATATTTTGAGTGGACATTTGTTAAAAAGCCAGCTCTGCATGCTCATCAGAAACCATTGAGTCAGCAAGGGTCAACCATCCCTGTGGAAACATCTTGTTGAGTCATTGTACATCTGCTTAAAAATCCTGTTAAACATTCTGAAAAGCAAAATTATTAAATTACTGGCAGAATAAGGTTTTCTAAACCAGAACCAATACACTGACTTTGCCACAGTATTTATAATAAGACAGTTTTATAAAGTGAAATTAAAGATACAAAATGTTACTAGGTATTTTTCTTTCACAGAAACCACTGACAATGAAACTCCTTGCAATCTCAGTTTTTATTAATGTATGCTCTATGTTCATTCCCAGAACCTGTAAGAGAAGGGTACTGGGTGTTAAGCCAATGTACCCATATTTAAGTAAATACATCATCAGTGACTGACTTACAGCAAACCAGGAAGAAGATCGGAAAAATATGTCAGTGGCTGTGGATGGATTGTGAACAGATTGCCAGCCCCAAATTACCAGAGGAGAATATGTGTGGTGCAATGTGAGCTCCAGAGACCTGAGACAGATTTGGCTCTTTAGTAAATAAATACGCATTTTGTAGTTTAAAGTGCATGTGTAATTGTAGGAAACCATATACCGTTGCACTGTTTTTTAATGATTTGTTTGGCTGATTTAGCTGACTCCATCCCTAGATAAAAACTTGTAATATATACAACGCTGTAAGGAAAAGTAGTAACACTAACTTGTCCTGCCACCCATTACACCATTTTTTCTCTGTTGCACAGCATTCCACACTTCTATAAAGGTCAGACGACTAGTACCCCTCTGCATATTGTAGTTGCATCCTCTGGCCCCTATGTTACTACAGAACACAGTATTAAGGTAGGGGTCAGCGGATGGAACAAAAGCCCATAGTGGATGTCCAGGCATATAACATTTTCCAAAGTCTAGGGGACGCAGAAGATTTTTCAGCCACTGGGTTCTTATGGAGAAAAGGAATCAGCGAAAGAGGTGGTAGGACACGTAAGTTTTGTTTTCCCTACTGGCTGGCCTATTTTCAATTTTTTAAACTAGTAACAGTGTGTTATTAAATAAAACCTACTCTGTGCCCCTGGAAGCCAAAGCAATGTGGTCAAGTTATTGGTGCCTTCCCAGCAGTATATACTTACTTTGATTTACTTCAATGGACACTCAATTCTGCCACCGCAAGTGCCAAATATATCCAGTACTTCTGGGTATGGAGCAGCATGTGACTTACCCCCCCTCCTCCCATTTGACAGCACTTGTGCTTGGAATTTGGCTCAGGGCAAATTTTCTCAGCCCTGTGTAAGCTACAAATTAAACAACTTTTCCTTACACTCAGAAGCTAAACTAAGCTTCTTTCTTAAACACCCAGAAGCTAAACCAATCAACCTGTACTTTACCCATGAAATCTAGCAACTCCTGAGGAACATGCTTTAGACTTAATGGGTAAAGTACAGGTTTTGTTTCAGGACCAAACTACATGAATAATAATAGGATCATGATAGCAATGCACATAAAAGAGCTAAGAAGAGCTAACAGATTTTAAGAACTGTTTTCAATGACCAATATAAAAATTGTAATACGGTATTACTACAAATTAATAGCTGAAAAACAGGTAATTCTAAGCAAGATGTTAAACTGCTAAGAAGCACTACATTAAAATCTCCCACTTAAAGCTCTAAAAATAATGCCCATAACTAAGTAGTTAATTCAAAAACATTTGCACAGAGTTGCACTATATTCAATTTTAGAAACAATTATTCCATGCTCTCAAATGCCAATTCTCTAGCTTGCTCTTGATGCTAGGCAGTTAGAAGCATAGGATTATGGCAGATTAGTTTGATAACAGCAAATAGCTGCTGAATGCAGATCATTGGTTAACATATGTACTTACGAAACAAACTTTCCCACTTCTACTTGGAGTACGGGATCCCGTAACTGAACCTCGAACAACAAATCTTCTGCCTGATTGGCATCACCAGCTTTCAGAGGATGGGGAGAGAATATGCGGAGGTATCCACTGTAACTACCAACAATTATCTTGTCTACGGAAACAAAAATATTTATTTTGTATTTGCTACTTGCTGCAGTAGGAATGTGTTATCAGTGCAGGAGGAAACAGGTAAATAATAATTTCTAAACACTGTTTGTGGGCAGCACAGAGGCCTTTGCAGCGCTAGGTCCCAGGTTCGAATCTCAGCCAGGTCACTATCTGAATGGAGTTTGCAGGTTTTCTCCAGGTACTCCCACATTCCAAAAACATGCAGATAGATGAATTGGCTTCACCCAAAATTCACCTAAGACTTTATTAAAGACAAATGACAAATGACTGAGGTAGGGACATTAGATTGTGAGCACCTTTAAAGGACAGATAGTGACATGACTATGGACTTTGTTAAGCGCTGCGTAATATGCTGGCACTGCAACAACTGCACTTTCAGTGCTGCTTCCAACATTTTAAAAATATACAGTAAGAATACCATTATGGAAAATATAGGATTCCTTCATGTGCCTGCAGCCTCCCAAACCTAACTGTCATGGCCAAATGCTAGGCCATCCTGATTTCAACTTTTGGGTAATATTGGCATTTGCTACTAAGCCCTGTTTCTATGCATTCCTAATGGCCCACCGTGCAGCCTAACTCAGAAGGCAAAAAGAAATGGGTGGCTAAAAGTTCGGTAAAAAGAATTGCACTATTGTAAAAACACATAAAATGTGTACTGTAATATGTACAAAATGAGTACTACAAGGATAAAAGCAAAGAACAATATCATCAATTGTGCTGAATATTGTGCCATTATTTTGTACAATGTATAAAGAACAGTTCTGCATACTTTAACAAAAGCTCTGTAAATGGGTTGGGTTGGCACATAACAAAAATCTATTCTTTTAAATTCAGACTTAAGTGTTCCATATGTGTTCTAAAGTAGAGTGGGATTCTTAAAGAGAACCAGCTGATTACCCCCTCCCATGTCTGCCTGAAGACAGCACAGAGCAGCTCTATCTAAAGTAAATCTTCCTTTGGCTACAGGTTACAAGTCTATTCTCTGGGTATACACCACATCCTTATATCACATGCAAAATAAAAAAAAATTTGATTATCGGATAAAAGATTGTAGGATCACATGCCATTCATTTTAAAAGAACAGTTTACAAAATCCAGATGTGTTTACCTTGTCCTGAACCACTGTTGTCAACATCAGCCACCGACAGACATCCCTGGTCAAACTCTTCATTTTCTCCCAGTGATGCCGACCACCAATCCCGAGCTTTAAACAGAGACATGTCTGCACGCTTCAGAAAGTAAAGATACAAAGCACAAAAGGCAAATAAGATGTCAAAAAGAATATATCTGAATTAAAGGAATTACAGATTTCACACTGAAAATATTGTCTAAATGTATCTCAATTTGAAACCTTTTAAACCTGGTTTATAACAAAATATTGTCTAAAGGTGCGTACACACTTCCAATTTTTATCGTTCCAATCGAACGACGAACGATCGATTGGGCAAAAAATCGTTCGTAAAAAAGTAACCAACGACGCCGACGAACGAGGAAACTCGTTGTAAACGAACGACCGGACCGGCGGATCGGATTGGACGACGATCGTTGAACATCGTTCGTGTGTACGATCGTTCGTTGATCGTCCATGGGCTGAGCATGCGTAATGAACGAACGTTCGTTCACTTTCCTGTCGTGCACATAGTTCCTCTATCCTCAAACGATCGTATCTATTGTGTGTACAATATCTACGAACGATCGTGTCGTTATCTCTATGTGCAGGATCGGCGCTATACGATCGTTCGTAGATATCGTGCAGGATCGTTCGTCATTCGTTTTCCAACGATAATAATTGGAAGTGTGTACGTAGCTTTAGTGTTCCCCCAATGTCTTTTATCAATCAGCTGCTTGGACATTGTCCCTGTTGCATGATCACAATTGTTTGAAAAAAAGTTTAATTCTGCTCTAATGTGTACTAGGTTTGTCAGCTTTCTATTTGTACTAATTTTACTGCAATTGAGGATTTATGCCATGTTTGCTGGATGTGCCAAACTGAACACCTGCACAGTCACTGTATGAAGGATAAGCAGATAAGAATATCTCCATAATAATATAAAAGCAAATGTCCTTGTTTGATTTCCTAAAAAGACTGCAAGTATAGAAAGATACCTGATGTCATGCCAGAAATCCAGTGTGCTCACATCTTCCTAACTGAGCTGACAATGCCTGCATTCAAAAAAGTGGTGTTGCCAGTCCTTCTTACCTGGTGACACCTTCCTCCTCTCTATGTCTATAATATAAAGAGTCGAAGGTTCTATAATCCAGAGAATTTAGTGCTGATGTTGGAGTTTCAGCACAGGCAGATTTCATTTCAAATAGGCAATGAGGAGCTCATTGTTTATTTGCAGGGTTGCTAGGAATATTGCTGTACATGCATCATTTTAGAGACAAAACAGAGTCATTTGCATGTATTGCAGTACTGAATATGTTATTTTTAATTTTGCTCAGACATTAAATGTAAGACTCTTATCTGATGTTACACCTTGTTAGGCTTTGGACACCCACATCTGACCTTCTAAGTATTGTCAGAGACCCAGATAGAAGAAACTGTGAAATCATTTGACTCAGCAGCCAATTCTGGAGTATAAAGGATAAAGGGGATGGAATATCAAGAAGGATAAGCGATAATTAAAAAGATGAAAACATTAGACATGGCTCTGGTTTATTTATGGCCTTTCTGATCCAATCATAGAGTTGTGTATTATTCATAAACCAGTAACAGTAGCACTAGCTGTCATTAGGTTATACACAGCATTACTGAGAGTGGGAAACAAATGGTTAAAGCAAGTCAAGAATGTCCTTGTATGTAAGGGAGAGATCTGAATCCTCTGACTAGTAACATAACAATAATCTGCTTAAGGCTTCTCAACATATCAGCCATTGGTGAAATCCTCTTTACAATAGTTGCCTTCTGCTGACATAGCGGGAAGAGACCAGTAAGGAAGATGGCACTATTAATCACTTAAGACACAACACTTCACAACCCTATATGATACCAATTTACATTGTTATTTAAAGGAACAAAAGAATAATAATGATAAGTAATAAATATGAGCAATGCCAGGCTTGAATCTTCAAATTAAAACAACATTTATCACATAATGAATCTGACACACCAAGTAAAATCATTACTTGTGATAATATTAATTGTAGATTTATAAGAGGAAAAAGCTTAAGGCATTGTTGTATGCAATGTATCTTTCCTAATGTTAACAAATAATTCATATACTTGTATGTGACATCAAAGGGGAAAATGTAAGAATTTAAGCAAAACTTTAGTTTTTCAAGGTCTTAACAGTGGTCCTGTCATGTGACAAAAGCAATGCCAAACTGTAATTCTGGGGTCTGTACTGTCAAAGTTTTTTATTTTTCTTAATATTGCAGCTCAGGAAGCAGCTTGACTTGCCTCAGCGATTTGTTATTCCTAGGACTTAGGAACATTAAGAATGATGTCAGCGAAAAAAAAGAACCAGGAGATCAAAGAGCTGGACAGGATCTAGGGGTGGCTGGAAACACCCAATGTAGAGCAAGAGCAGGTCAAATGTCTGAAGACAAGGATCATACATGTGGGGATCATACAACGCATATCCAAAGAAACCATGGAGGATCCTTATGTAAAGAGATTTATTGCAGCTGCTATACAAAGTTCTGACATTACCCTAAAGGAACACATTGCCTCACCACGAGACTTCCACCCTCATCCTTTAACACGTTTAAAATGTGCTTAATCATAGAGAAAACATGAACGTGGCTTCATCAGAGGGTGGTTTATGGGCAACAGGGTCCTGAGGGGGCAATTCCTGCCAGATGTGTGCACAACTGCCATGTCCAATGGATCGAATGGAGGTCAACTGTAAGATAAATGCACCTGTCAAAGTATGATCTAGGCAGAGTCTCAAACTGATACTATCAACACAAGCCAAAGCCTGCCAACACAGGCCTTACAGCACAACTAAATGGCACATTCAACCAGTGGGTGCTTGTTACAGGGTGCAAGTATACAAAGCATACCTTCACATGATGACACACTTACCTCACAGTGCCCTATTCCAGCAATGACAGGTCCAACAACCAGCTGCTGGTCTGTAAAGCTCCCCTTTCTCCATCACCAGCAGTTGGGCTGCAACACAACTTTTCAACTATTGGTCAGCCGGTGATGATATATTTTCATGGTCCCAATACATTAACGGCATGCTGAGAATAGGCCAGGACTGTTACCTTATTGCACTTAAATCCTAGGTTCAAAACGTACCCAGGACACCATCTGCATGGTGATGTAAATTAAATGTATTTGGATGGATTTTACCAGTAACATTATAAAGAATAAAAAGCACCTAGGAGCCTGTACCATGTATGAGCCACTGTTTTAGAGGAACTTACCACTGCTAATGAGAATGAAGCAGAAATAGCAGATATTCTGTTGACTTGATTATCAGAGGGAAAAGGTCTACAAGGACCAGTAACAACCCATCATTGTGTTCTCAATACGTATCCAGATATTTCTAAAAAATTCAAAATGAGATAATTATTACACAATTAGATGTATACGTAGATATTAAAATGATATACTATAATCATAGACCAGAAAGGAAGGACCAGGGCCATCACTCGGATTGTGCTGCATCCAAACATACTAAGAATATGTTAATATGAGGAAAGAACAGGCTAACAATAGAGATACATTTATCAGTCTCCTACTGTTCTTTTACTATGCACTCAGTAGAATTTAGATCCATAGAGGACATCAATGCACTACATGAATATCTATAACTGTAATAAAGAAGGGCGCATCCACCTTCCTATGCTTCCGTATAATGTACTATGCATTGATCCCTATGAGGATTGACAAAATACAGCAAAAATGTTCCCCTGTAATCAGATGCATAGCAATATACATGTATGGGATAAATATATGGGATGAATGGAATCTAACTGGAGATGCCACTTTGCCAGTATAGTAGCAGCCTTGCTGGCATAATAGGGCTTGGTTGTCAGTGCTATAAATAGCTCTGTCAGTTGACTGTCTGGGTTTCAGTTACAGTTATGGCAGTTACGCAGTGTGAGCGTTCTGTAGATTCATTGAAAATCCACCTGAACTTTCTGTGTAAATTAGCTGAATACATTCCAAGTGCATCAAAACAAAATGTGTGCAACAGCTGTCAGTTGGTTTTCTTTCTAGAGCAGCCACAGCCTCAGTAGAAAAGCCTGTCCTGTGCCAGCAGCTGCAGAAGAAGAAGAGCCTTAATTTCTGTGTGGAAGCTGTAATCTGAACACAAAAGGCTGACAAGCCCATTACAGCCTACCCAGACAGATCTATAATTCTGCAATCAGTTTATACTCCCTATTGTTTGGAGAGATCCTGTCCTGACACAGTGGGTAGAGTTGGGGGTGGACCTCTGCAGAGAGATCACAGCTTCCCCACAAAGAGTAAAGGCCAAGTTACACACTAGGGCAGCATTTCCCAACCAGGGTTCCTCTGGAGGTTACCAGGGGTTCATGTGATCTTGCGGTCAGTTTAGGTGACACCAATGATCTTTTTGGCTATCTGTAAGGGTGACATCTTCCCAGTGGCCAGCAATGTAAGAGGCATTCTTATATTACATTATAGCTGGGGTTCCCTAAAGACCAGAAAGTTATCCCTATAAGTCCTCCCTCCAGTCCCTGTAATATCACTCCTTCTGTAGTGTTTGTGTTCTACAATAACCGTATGGCTCTGCACACCTTTTGTGTTGATGCACCTGGCATGTAATCAGATTATTTATGCTGGAGGTCAGGATGTACACAATACACACATTGTATAGCTGTAACTTCATGCCTGAAACCCAATCAGCCCATGTGTCCTCCTACAGACGTACAGACCTGTACACGATGCACCACAACTCCCAGCATTCTACAATCATTCCCAGGGAACTTTAGATGAACATTGCTGTATTATTATTCAGAGATCAGAACACAATCCGCTCATGTTATACCTGTGTGTACAGATGTATGATGGCAGCACTTTAATGTAAGGACTACACAAAGCACACAGATACTTGCTGATAATTGCCTCTGATGGGGGAATAGCAGGGGCTGTACATTGCACAGGATGCCAGGGACAAGGAGCTGTCAGGCTACATACAGGCACCGGGTGTGTATATAGGAATACAACAACCTACCTGCTGGCTTGTGTGAACCTACAGTTCACCTAATATCACCTGCAGATTCACTGCTTCCCCTCTATTCACCTGATGACGTCACTGACAACCACAACACCCCCTCCCTCCTTCACAGTCCCTACATCCCTCCGCTCGTTCTCTCGGTTTAGTCCCCACCACCATATTCCCTCCTTACAGCTGCCTCATAAGCGTCACCTCCCAGAATCTTCTGCTAAGGTACCCAGACCAACCTGCGCTCCATCCACCTCCATCAGTTATTCCCACTCTGCGTTCCACGGCTGCTCAGCTACTTCCCGTTGCCATAGTTACGCGCATGTGCACATGAAAATCTAAGAGGTGAGCGGCGGCCATTTTTTTGTAGAGCTGTAATGAATACGTTTACTTCATGTTATGAACTAGAGAATGTAATTCAAAGGCTAGACCAGTAAATTCTGTCCTCAAAAATAAAATCGGCAGCCATTTTGTTGTAGCCTCGAGGAGGAGGGAGGGAACTTTAGTAGTGCCAGAATCCTCCTGGTGTGGGTGTTACTGGAGACTAGCTGCACAGTGAGCAGAAGGTAATGATATTTTTCTAATTTTGATACTGAGATGATTTTCATTAGGCAGAGGGCATCAGTTTTAGCTGTGTGTGGGGGGGTCATGTGACCTTGTGAGTCGGGTCACGCAGGATGTTCAGAGAATGGACTTTGAGAATGGAGAGTGGAAGCTTTGATGGGAGCTCGGTGCGAAATGTTATCCGCAGGGCGAATGTTCATTCATGCATTGTGTACTGTTATATGTCATGCTCGGGGGTGACTATTCATAGAGATATGATTTACATTGCTAGTTATATAAAAAGTGTTTACTGACTGCATGACTGTAATACTGAACTCCATGCAAAGACCTCAATACTAAAGGGAGCGCTTTTACATTTTATATTTCTGTTTTTTAAGTTTGCACAGACTTGCCATCAGCTCACCCAGGTGAATGACACCACATTCAGTTCCTGCAGTGCAGTGTCATCTCCCCAGCCTGCTGAGTGAAAGAGCAGCGAGAAACTGATGAGGTTACCTGTCTGCTCATATTCTCATTCTGCTATTAGACTGCTAGCATAAATGCATTGCAGCAGAGCCTGATTGCTTCCCAGCCCTGTACTCTGATTGATGATATATCCCATATACATAGATATAATTGCAGGACTATGATTTTATATCACGGTATTTATATCAATATATCATCCATTGTGTGATTTCCTTATGAATAAAAAAGCTGCATTCAATTGTATCCTTCATGGCTTCCTGGAGTTAAGATTTACATATATATATATATATATATGTGTGTGCGTGAGTATATATATATATATATATATATATACACATACGTATGCCTTGCTGTTTGCTTTTATTTTCTCTATTTCACAACCTATAATTGTGTTCTTTATGTACTATGATGACCCGTGCAGCTGGGAAGAAGCTGTAGGTGGGTGGCAGCCTCTGTATTGAGACCCAATTTTTCAGAAACCACCCAAACACAAGCCGGTGGTCACTGAAAAGTGCCGGGTGGTGCTCCAGGGTAAAAGGGGGATGGGGGGCACAATGCCGTATTCTGTTAGAATGGAGAATCAAGTTGTATTCACTGTGTTTTGTGTCTCTCTTTCAGGACTTTTGATAGGCATTGGTCCATATCATGGCCGTGGAGGGGAGGTCCCGGCTCAGAGATTCACCGAACAAATCCAATGAACAAAGCGGAGTGGCAGATGGTCAAGTAAGGCATCGGCATCGTGGGGTCACCTCCCCTAAGGGAAGAACCAGGGGCCACCACCCGGCCGAGACCTCCCATCACAGGAATAACAAGGGCGCAAAGGAACGCTTCTTCACTTACCTCAGCCCAACCAATGTAACGGTTGGATTCAACCTGTTGATTGGTAAGAATCGCATGGGGTTTAGTTTAATATTTGGTATGTAAGGTAGTCCTGTACAAGTTTTAGTAATATGACGATGGGTAAAAACTGATCTGATGGAACCCTGGTTGAGAATGTTACATTCTATTCTACATTCACCCCAAGTTTACCACACTTTATATTTTGGCCCTGATTTATTTAAACCCTTCAAGACTGGAGAATATGAACTATCATAGGAGAACCTGGGTAATACAGTAAACCTGGAATTTATTTTTTATAATCATTTGCTATTAGTTGGCAAATGTGTTCAGTCCTGGAGCAAATCCATTTTTAGTTTGTTAGATCACCCAGGTTCTCCCATGATAGTCTATGTTCTCCAGTATTGAAGACCTTTAATAAATCAGGCCATTGTTTTTACATTCCATTAAATTCCCAAAAATCTGATGACTGCAGTAGTGCTATGCTGGTAAATCCAAAGCTTTTGAAAATGTCCTCCTAAATTTTTTTTTAAGATTTGTAAACAGAATTGAGTGAAGCAAAATCTGGTGAGTAGAGTAAATGGTCTAGGCCAGTATTTCTTGAACTTTCTAACATGGGAGAACCCTTGAAATTACTTTCAGGTTGTCAGGGAACCCCGGCTATAAATACTATATTCACAGCTCAATGTACATTAGGGTGGTGGTCAGTGTAAAATATTCCTCTTACATTTCTGGCCTTTGGGAACAATGTCACCCTTACAGATAGCCTAAAAGATCCTTGATATCATTCAAACTGACCTGAACGTCACAAATTGCTCAAGGAACCCCTAGCAACCTCTGGAGGATCCCTAGGATGGTTGAGAAATACTGTACTAGGCATTCATCATCCCCCCCTATATTGAAATCATTTATTTTCCCACAAAAGAAAATAGGAAGATTTCAGCAGCTTTCATCACCATTTTTCCCCAGCAACAAGCAAGTGTCGTATTCTTCATTAATTGTTCAGTCAACAAAATGCCCTCCTTGGGCATAATAAATGGCTATCCACAGAAATGAAAGGAAATTTTAAAAAATAAGACAATCAGGAGAATGCTGTAGCAGTGACTTTGCAGTTCTCTGGGGACAAATGTCAGGATCCTGGACAGAGAAGTAAAGGACTTGGGGGGTGCTTATGGGGGAGGTGTCATTTAAAGGACAATTGAAGTCAAAGTACAGCGTGAGAGTCAATAAATACTTTAAGCTATTTTTTATCCCAATTCTGTGTTTACAGCCAGAGTTCAGTTCAGGTTTAGATATGTAAATGAACCTAATCACATCATTTGTGATGCAGAGCAGATTATTAAATGTTACCTTTGAGGCATTCTGTAAAAATGGGATGCTGTCTGCATACTGTTGCTGGTTGTCAGTTAAAAGAATCCAGCGTTTTAATCTTACTGCTGTTAAATGATTTTGAATTAATGTTCTACAATATAAGTATAAAGATTGAATGGCCTTGTTGGTAATGAGGTTGATTTGCATATCGCCCTGCGTGTGTACAGCTGGACAAACCAGGCAGAATAGAATAGGGGAATAGGGGAAGTGACGCTGTCATTTTCACTTCAATCAACATGACTACAATAGTATAGTTATAGAAACCACAGGGAGGTGTTCTTTTCAGGAGTTCCTAATAACTTAAGTTCAAATGATTTAGGAAATTTAAAGCAATACTTTTTTTTTAATTTTGTGCTACTCAAAGAAAAGACTTTTAAGCTATCACAGACATGTATGTAATAACAAACAATAAAACCAGATATAGAATATTATTCTTCTTGGCAAACACCCTACAAATATAGGTGGGGGGGTTCATAGTGATAAATGTCCTCTGATATGTTTGTGGCTGTGATATAGGAACAATACACTAAGGCTACACACATTGTACACACATTGGATGACTGGATACAGAAGGCCGGGCTTGCTTCAAGTGAGAATCTTGCAGTGAAATAGTGGAATAGTGAGAGAGCTCTATGAACATGTAGGGAGGCCCAGAATAGCGCTATATTGAGACTTTACCCAGTAGCACTCATGTACAGCTTTCCTTTGCAATCAGCTACAGGCTGCTGTTGGCTTTTTTGCTTTCATTTATGTTTGCTTTAATGTGTACTTTGATACTGTTCTTTGCATTGTGTGTGTGGTGCTCATGTTTAAAGACTACTTTGTTTAATGTTTCAGAATAATGATCTTTAGCCTGAAAAAGATTTCCCCTTAAAGCTGGGACCAGAAAAATAAAATATAACAGCAGTTACAATGAAAAGCTTGTAATTCTTGTGAAAGAAGGCCAGCATTCAACAGATTTAGATAGAAGCCTTCCTGATGTCAGCCTGGGATATGTCTGCTGATTTCCAAATACTATACAGGCTTCTGTGAAGCATTTTAGATGTCACTGGCACTCTCTTTTTTTTTTTTTTATGGGCGAGTATTAACATAAATGATGGGTAGCCAAAACATTCTAGCATTTCCTGAACCCATTTAAAGGCATAAAGTGAGCTCATGGGGTATTTAAAGCACATCCAAACCCCCAAAAAAATTAAATATATTGAGGCATGAAAATCCTTAGAAATGGCAGGGCTGCATAGTTTTCCGTTTTCTTTTTTTTTTTTTTTTTCTATCTTGAATGAAAACAATTCTTTACGATCCTTTCCAACGACTAAGGACTGCGCGATGAATGAGTGAGTACTGTACATATGTACAGCACCGTTCCGCTGTATGCAGCGGGGAGGGGGATACCGACGGAGCAGCACCCAGCTGCTCCTTCTCTTCTTCCCTTGCATTAGGATCGCTTGTCGTCTGTGGATTCGCCAGGACGGTCGTTCAAACGATGGACAACGGAGGCTGTACAAAGGCAAGATTATCATCCGTTATCAGCCCTGAGCTGATTATCGGGCGAGAACAATTGAGTACGTAGCTTTACTTTGCCCTATATCTGGGAACTAGCTGTATGGCCACCCAAAGCTGCTTTCCCAATTTTGATTACACACCCCTCCTTCTTCTCCCCATCTGCAGAGGATACTAGGACCAAGGCTATGTACCCAGGTAAGACTTTTGTTGTTGGAAAAGGTCTTTCATGTCTTTCAGGAAAAGGTCTTTCAGCAATACCA
Organism: Pyxicephalus adspersus; assembly: GCF_032062135.1. NCBI lineage: Eukaryota > Metazoa > Chordata > Amphibia > Anura > Pyxicephalidae > Pyxicephalus > Pyxicephalus adspersus. The sequence continues at coordinate 98,072,010 of NC_092862.1, forward strand.
GCTGTGAGGTGATAATCAGACGAGAATCATCTAACATGTATACGTAGCCTATGACATTTGCCTGAGATTTTAGATCAGTAAACTGGAGGCTACACAAAACTTCCAAATACCTGTGTAAGATGGCCTTAATCCTTCATTCTTTTCACATTAAAATGGTCCATATGTAATGGTCAGGCACTAGGTCTCTTGTGGTTCATCTATTTAAGGGTCACAGAATTTCTTGTGGTCTATAAACTGAATCAGATTTGTAATTTAGTTCTTGCACATCTTGTGTGAGAAAAAAAAAGCTGATTTGGTATCCGCTTAACAGACCCTTTATGGCAGAATTTCCAAAGCCATGCATTTTTGTATTTAATTTTTTTATAACTGTAGTGAGTATTTTAATCTGCCTCACTGAATTTGTCACAATGGTTTATGTAAATAAATAGTTCTCATTTTGGTATGTTTCCTTTTCAGCTGCTTTATTTGGTCTTTTGCACTGGTAAGATTTTTTTTTTCTTTTCTGAGATACTGTTTGTTTTTTTTCACCTTTTTAAGTGTTAGCCTACCTTAAACTGATATTTCACATCTGGGTAGGTTGTGTCTGGTATAATTATGTAGCTGCTTTTTATATTTCTGGGTCATTTCACCTTCCATGATCACCATGTGGTGACTTTGGTTCTCTTTAGATTTTCATTGTATTATTTGAAGTGATGGGGGGAGAGTAGAAGAGGACATGGGTACATTGACCTCATCTCTGACCTCATCCTACAGAAATATAAAAAGCCAGCAGTTAAGTCACCTGAATAATGACGACCTGTAACCAAATCCATTTTGGTTGATAGTTTAAAAGGCTAAATATGCATAAACATAAATTTAAACACATAGGTCTCCTGAAACATTCTTTACCTGTTTTCTTACACATAAGCTTTGTATCTGTACCTGCCATGAGAGAAGCATGGAAGCTCCCATTGCTGTACTCTGTTTGAAAGCATGCTAATGGGCTGCTTGTCCTGACAACTGCCTTGCTGGAGCAATTTAAATTACTGATTTATTATATATATGTATGTACTTTTTCTTGGAGCCTTTAGAGACTTTGTCTGGTTCATTGGTCAGCAATGTAATCCTTCCATTTTTTTCTCTCATGACAAGTTTGCATTAACTTCTGAAAGTGGTCAGTCATTTGCATTAATTATTATTAAACAGGATTTATATAGCGCCAATTTATTATGCAGCGCTATACAATAAATAGGGGTTTCAAATGCTAGACAGTGACACAGGAGGAGGAGGGGACCCTGCTCCAAAGAGTTTACAATCTAGGATCTGTAAATCCATCTACACCTACCCAATAGAGATACCATGACACATGACTGTTTTTACCACCCATGTAAAGGTACGTACACACACACCAGATGTTTCTTGCTCGAGACAAGGTTGTTCTCATCTCAGGCAAAAATCTGATGCATACACAGCAGTCCCCCGATGTCACAGCAGATTGATGAATGACCAATCAGGCAAGACCACTGTGCACTCCTTTAGAGGAGAGCACAGCAGGGTGCCACTTGTTCACTCCCCCACCCCCCACCCCTTTAGAGTGTGTACTTGTTTCTTTCACTGGAAATGATCACAGAACATCAATTCCAGCGACAATCATTTGCAGTTGAATAGATTACATTGGAGTGAATAGATTTTAAGCCCTCCAATTTTATTCACTCTGATTATCTTGATTACTTGAATAAAACTCAGGTATTGTCTCAGCTTCTCATACTAAACACTTTATAGACACTCAAAAAAAAGGGCTGAGGGCTATTTTGTTGTTATTGCTTTGCACTGTCTTTTACTTGTTTTTGTAATTTTCTAGTGTAAAATGTTATTTTTTTTGTTTTCTAGCCTGTACTAAACAAGTGACTCTGAAATGTGGTTCTGTTAGCAATATGCCTTCTTTATATTTCTGATCAATACCACATGCAGAGAGGCGTCTTGGCCACGAGGAGTTACTTCTTTATGTGAATAGTGCAGGTCTGAGTTACCTGAAAAGTATGAGTGCTTCTAGTGCACAACAAACTATTTCTTGGAACAGGAATACGTCTTCATCTGTATTTGGCAGACTGGATATAATACAGATGGATCCGTTCATTGTAGCTACACAGAGGGGTCTCAATAGAATATTTTTCCATCTAAGAGTGGAAAAATTCCATTTAATCTATTTCATGTATTGCAAAACAGTGGGACTAATTTATCAAAGCTCTACAAGACTGGAGAAGATAGACTCCTTTGGGTGAACCTGGGTGATCCAGCAAACCTGGAGTAGATCTAGTCTAGGATTTAAAACACTTGCCAAATAATAACAAAATATTTACAAAAATATTAATAAAAAAACATTTGCCAAATAATAACAAAATAAATCCATTCCAGGTTTGCTGGGTTACCCATGATAGACTATCTATTCGAGAACTTTGATAAATCAGACCAATTATATAGAGAGTACATTTGATTTTTAGTTGTGGTATATTAGGTCTCATCATGACTTTAGTCGATATGTATACATCAATAAATCTATTTTATTTGACCATACAGCTATTTCTAAACACATTACCAGTCTGGCCTCCAGATACTCCAGTTCAGTGGCTGTATCGTAGGAGCCTTAAGGTGTATATACGCCGTAACAACTTTTTTTTTGTTGGTTCAATAAAAAAAAAAAAAACAATACCTTTTGGTCTTGCCAGAAATCATATAATCTGATAAATTCCTTTACTCTCTGCCTCCACTGTAGGAGTTACATATCAACACTTTTTGAGAATGACCGCCATTTTTCTCACCTTTCAACACTGGAACGAGAAATGGGTTTCCGCACTGAAATGGTTTGTTTTTTTACTATTATTCTTAAAAATATATTTATGTGGCCATTGTCTTGAAATGTGAATGCTTTGCTTGTGTGTCTTTTTTAGTATTGTTTTGCAGTAAATGTTCAGAAAAGTTCCAGTTTTCTTTAGTTGGCCTTTGTGGAATAAGGGAAGAGGGTTGGTATAGCAATGCAGCACCAAGCATTAAAATTTACCCTGTGATAATTGTTTGCTTAATTTATTGTTCTCCTTTTAGAAAAAGTTTACCTATATGTGCCCAAATCCAACAAAAGAACTATAGTTCAGGAGGTGTTGAGAGAAGTCAGAACACTTACTATAGTTTAGGGAATGTAAAACTATATTTTAATAAATAGGTGCATCTAAAATGTGCACATACTGTAAATAAAAATGTGGTCACTTTAATTGTCATGACTCTATCAGTTACCATCACAATTTTATCCACAAATATTGTACTGGGACTAATGCTGGCTAGGTCAAAATCTCATTGGAAAAAATTAATTCTGCATTAAAATGTATTCCAGTTTCTTGGCCTGTTTAGTTTGTCACATAATATAGAAGCTATTTTAAAGGAAATCTGGCTAACAAGCGAGCACTTGGACATGCAGTGTTCCACTAATTAGACAATATACTTTGTTTCCACTGAGTGTGTCAGTGTTCATAACATATTGTGCCCACTGAGGCACTGAAAAATTAAATTGGAACCACTGGGGATATGCTGCAAAGTTGTACTCATTTAAAATTTAGGAGAGGAAAAACAATATGAAATGTCTATAGCCGGTAAAAAGATTTATTCACTGGGATTATATGTATTAGAAGAAATTATAAATAATACCTAGATCAATATTTCTCAACCTAGGTTTCCTCCAGAGATTGCTAGGGTTCCAGTGAGCCAATGCGTAGTTGTATGCCAGTCAGGTCAGTTTAGGTGACCCCAATAATCTTTTTTGTGTAAGGGTGACATTATTACCAGTGGCCAGCAATGTAAGACCACCATACTAATATACTGTTAGCTGTGGATATACTAATTATAGCAGGGGTTCCCTAGGGACCTGAAAGTTTTTTCAAGGCAGTGTTCTCTCCAGCCCCTTTTAGCTGGGCATACTAATTGGCATGTTCCATGACCTGACTGTTTTTGGTTGGTTGCTGATAAGTTGGGTCACAAAACTGGGGCTGCCACCTGTCTACAGCTTCTTCCCACCCAGCTTAGGGTTCTCCTGTATTAAGATTGAGAAAGGCAGACCTGGATGAAGATGGTGTGACTCCTATGGTTGGTAGGCTTTATGGCTGACAGTCCAGATGAAATGTTGAAGTACAGACATATCTATTGGTATTTTAAAGAGTCATGTATGCTGTATCAATACATTCAGAAAAATCCAAATTTATATATTCTGCAGTGAGCTATGGTGTATAGCACACATATGTAGAGCACATTTTACATTATTGTTAATGTAATATTTTGACTTGCTTATGTTTTGTTGTAAATCGTTGTAGATTAGTTACAAGATGCAGGATGGAATACCTAATATTATGTTCTGTCCACATTAGCGGTTATCGAATTGAATATGAACTGTGCAGGTTATCGAATTGAATATGAACTGTGCAGGAAGAGCATTGTTTCTAGCGTGTCATCGGACTTTCTTGCAATTTTTTACTCAAGTTCTTCAGGACTACAGAAGATAGACCATAATGGGAAAACCTAGGTGACAACACCTAGGTACCTGGATTAAATCACTGTTCTTGCTGCAAGTGCATGCACATGGATTCACTTTCTCAATTCTACCTAAAATCTGCATTGAACTGATTCAGGATTGAAACCATTTTGCACCTAAAAGCAAACAATTTCAGGAAATTTATTCCAGCATTGCTGGATCACCTAGATTCTCCCGATTAGTCTATCTTCTCCAGTCTTGGAGACGTTTAGTAAATTAGGCCCACATCTGCATTGTACAAGAGGACAGTAACATCTTGTATTTTTATTGTGTATATAAATTTGGCTTCATTGGTTCTCTTGCTTAACATTTGTTTACACCATTAAGGTACCATTTTGAAGGAAACCAATCATGAGATAATTCCAATCTAAATAGTGACATATATCAAATATTTTTTTATTGATATAAGAATTTATTCTAAATGTAACCTTCAAAACATAATTATAATAAACATTACTAAGTTAAAAATTCTCTAAGACAAAAAAAAAATGTAGTGTAGTAAATGAAAAACTAATTTTAACTTAATATCATCATAGTTTTCTTTTACATACCAATATCCTGTGTGCTGAGCAGATGAGGTTAAAATAAGCGTACCCTACCTTCATAAATTCTCTTTGTAGACTTTAGACTGAAAACAAAAAGCTCTTTCTAATAAAATTAACATTTCTATCTTTGACTTGTATGCAAATTTTCATTAAACCATGGAAATCAATCAGACATTTGCTTTGTGCTGAACAAGACAGATAAAAGTTAATTGCTGATTGTTATTATCTAAATGTACTTTGGAAACGTAATGCATTATATTAATAATTAGGCTTTTACTTTGTGATATTGTTAGCAAGGTTCATACATAATTTTTAAATGTTTCCTCAGGGCCTGTATTATTCCTATTTCAAATCTGTCATTGAAGCTCCATCGTATTTTTCGGGGTTGCATCTGATAATGAATGATAATGTTACAGAATATCCTAGTGTGATAAATACATTGCAGAGATTTAATCTGTATCCAGAGGTAAGATATGCATGTTTAGAAAAATAGATATCTGCATGTATCTATATACATAATATTCTTTTTTTATACTTATAACTATCTATTTTTTGTGTGTGTGGTGGGGGGGGGGGGGATTTGGTTGCCCAAATATAAGTCATACAAGTCATACAAACGAGAGCAGCAGCAGAGGCAGAGTCTGAGGAGGAAAGCCAAGTTTCAGTGAGAGCCAAGAACTTTTAACGATTTAGAGAGGAGAAGGTTGTGGATGGAGGTTAGCTTATTACAGACAGATCTGGCATTCCATAGACTGCCAGAGAAAGGGCAGGGAATCTGACATTCCATGTCCATGTCTTTCATTGGTAAATGATTCCCACAAGGCACTGTGAATGTCTGTCATTGGCCCTGATTTTTTTCTGTTTTAAAGCTCTCTAAGTTTGGAGATGATAGACTAATGATAGCAAATGATTTTTAAGAAATCCATTCCAGATTTGCTGGATCACCCACATTCTTCCTTGATAGTCCATCCTCTCCAGTCTTAGAGAGTTCTAATAAATCATGTCTCTCAGCCTCTTTACTTCCAAACTTTAGCTTAAGAGCAGACTTCCTGGTTTAGGTCCCCTTTTTTCTAAAAGGAAAAGGCAAAAACTGGAAGTATCTGATTGGTAATTTATTTTATATAAATATGACCACATGTATAGGTTTGATGATATGAAAAGTAATTTTAATTTACAATATCTCCTTTAAACCCTATTTAATGTACAGCGCCGCGTAATATGTTGGCACTATATAACTCCTGTTTAATAATAATAACCACAATAGTCACAGGAATATAAAAGAAGGACTTCAAACAAAAATAGCTAATAATGGATTTCCTGTAAAGTCCGGGGGCTTACACGCATGTTCTTCTGTCCTTCTACTGTGATGTGCTCCGCGTATGTGAACACAGCTGCAAACCCAGAGATGTTTCACACTGTTAGGTCATGCTTAGACATATGCAAATTCTGGCTTTTAGAATGTTAGATTTTGAGTATAATTCTTTTGATGGTGCCTGTTATGCATCAGCCATGCTAATTTGCATTCTTTGTACAGGTTTTCTTTAAAATGTACAAATACCCCAAGTATGAAGGACAAATGTATTGCAGAGGTTAAGTCAGGTTTCATTTCATAACATTTTTTAAAAGAAAGACTTACACTGGCATTTAAGTATAAATCTGCACTGTAGGTGCTGCAGGTACTTTTTGGCCTTTTCTTCTTAAAATTACTACTTTCCTATTTTCTGCAGTGTTGCACGGCTACAGGAAGGGAACATTCCTAGATCTTAGTATTCTTATGCACAGTTAGAGATTTTCCACCTTTTGCAGTTAATTTTATTAAATAGAAAATTTGCTTTTAAATCCTCGTTGCCAGTAGCATCAAATCCCTTTCTCCATGCAGGTGATCTTGGCCAGCTGGTTCCGCGTTTACACCACAACAATGAAATTTGTTGGCATTGAGACTAAAATCTGCTGGACGGTTAATCGAGGGGATGATCTCAGTCCTGTTGAAAGCTGCGAAGGTAATTGAAGATGACATCTTGCCTAAAAATAAAAGGTTCTTTCACTCTAAAAGTAATTTGTATTTATTGTTTTCTTTTTTCAGGTCTTGGTGATCCTGCCTATTTTTATGTTACTTTTATATTTCTTTTAAATGGATTAATGATGTCATTGTTCTATATTTATGGAACATATTTAAGGTAAGCAAAAGTAATAATCAGTTTTGATAAATTGTTAAGCTTTTAAATGTTACATTGATCATATTTATAAAGTTGTATGTAATTTATATTCATATATGAATTAATATTGGACAAAAGGATTCTAAGAGAATTGGGTTTTTAGTAGCTTTACAACCATCATGCCTGATTGAAACAATCCCATACAGAACAGGTCTCTTCTTTTAATGAAGTAGTGGAATAAGCTGTTACCAACATGCTTTTTTCGGCACTTTAGTTAGTAGAAACGCTTCAGCAGTGGTGGTCAACATATAAAATATAAAAGGCTTCAGGGCCACAGCCCCTCCAAAAGCCCAAATGGTTGCATTATATTGTTTGTACATGTGTTATTATTTTTAGATTTTTGGTAAAAATATTATAAAGCAAGTTTAAAGAAGTTGATTCTAATCTAGAATTTTGGAGTTCTGTCCTTCATTTCCTTCTAAATGGCTAAGTGACAGAGGAGAAGTTCTAATTTAGGAAATATTTTTCGTGCTGATGACATTACATACTCCAGGAAAAAAAAATTGTGAGGATATATAGCAAAACAGTAATATTTTACAGGTTTGCAATGATAAAAAATGATTTTTTTGCTCACTTTTATAAATATTTGACACTTACAAAAAGTGAAAAAAATTCCATATTTGCTGGGATCTGTAAACCAAAAGAGACAGTGCATATATATTTAACTGATTCATTTATTTCATTTGATGTATTTCTTTTTTTTTTAAATATAATTATGTAAATGTTTTCTTTTTGTGGGGTCTGAGTCAGGTCCTGCTCCTGCTCCCCTGCTGCAACAGATGACAAAATAGTGATCTGATGCTTGGATCTATTAGCACTTGTGGACCTCTAATTCAGTAATTGAATCTCCAGTGTTGCTACAGAAGAGCCACATCAGCTCTGTCCTCTACAGAGCCAGACTTACAAAAAATCCAGATCTTCCCCTTTTTTAGACATTTCTCCTATAACACAGCAACATGTAAGCACATGTAAGACAGGTTCCTGTACTAAACCCCACTTGTATCTTTGGCTCTCCGTGTGCAGCAATCTGTGCCCTAGGCCTAATTCAAGGTCTAGAGCACAGAGTTTTGCATGCTGAGAAACAGGGATCTTCAGCATGTGATGGAACCTGAAGTTCAACCTATTGGCTCAATTTAGGACTACATGCAATTCAATATTTATAATTTCTCTAACTCATAAAAAGAAAATACATTTCACAACTTTTTATCTTTTAGCTAATGCTAACAATATAATTTTTTAGGCCTACATATTGTACACAAAAGGAATCTCCAGGTTTTGCATTTCACATCTAATACTTTGTGTATGGCATTATAAACCTAAAACCCAATGTGTGTAATATTTATTTTCTGTGTGTTCATTTTGTAGTGGCAATCAACTTGGAGGGTTTGTTACAGTCATATGTTTCTTCTATAACCACGGCGAGGTACGTACAAGTAATTCCTAAACATTATTGTTTCCATCTTATTTGGGAAATTATTAAAATCTGACACGTATTCTCATCTGCATTGGTATTTTTTTATTTATAACAAGCTAAAGTTCAATTTAACTTTTCTAGAAAAGCTTAAAACTGGCATGTATAGAAAACTTTGGTAAGTTGTAAAAGTTTTTATTTTAGGATTTTAATATTTAAGCCTTAGCACTGTAGGGAAATGGTATGGTCCAGCATTTAGTTATATAAAATGTTGGTAGATGTAGTAGATTTCCTGCAGTAGTCTGACCTGTCCACTGTGGAAACAGAAATGGAGGTGCACAGACTCATAGTTGTATTGTGGCAATGTAAGTATATACATTTGACCCTGTAACACCTTCGTTATAGTCCCTGTACAACAGGGCTGGAGTGTAAAAGGAAGAAGCAGTACAAGAAGTTAATTAGGTAATATCTAAACTAATAAAAGCAATGGAGGAACTCCACTATTAGCTGATCCTAATATATTCTCCCTTGAGGAGACATGTTTAAGGGAAATATGATCACCCTATATAAATATAAATAATGGTCCATATAGATAGTTATTCACTTCAAGGTCATTACAAAGAACAAGAGGGCACTCTTTGCATCTGGAGGAAAAGAAATGTAATCTCCGGATAAGGAAGGGATTCTTCACTTCAGTCTGTGAAAATGTGGAGTTGGCTACCTCAGGAACTATTATAGATTGCTTTAGGAAAAAGCCGGATGTTTTTCTAGAAGCATTAAAGTTGATCTAGGGAACATCTAAACAAAGATTGTTGATCTAGGGAACATCTGAATCCCTCATGGAACCAGGAAGGAATTTTTCCCCCTGTTGGTGCACATTTTACCAGGGTTTTTTTTGCCTTCCTCTGGATCAACTATGTCCATAGGGTTTTATATCTGGAATATGTTTATTTCCCTAGGGTATGTATTGGATGGAGTTATGTCTTTTTTCAAACTTACCTACTATGTAACTATGTTATATGCTAACAAAACGTATGTTGTAAAAAATAAGGGAAACAAAAGATTGAAAGAATAAGCAGCAGCACAGTGACATTTTTCAGCGACAGGCTGAAATAGGAATTACCATAAACACCATAGTTTATAGACAGTTAATCTAGTAAATCAAGCACTTTAGCATGTTAGAATAAACTTAATTGCCAGGGAGCTGAGATGCGAAAAGCAATAGAGAAAGAAGAGCGTGCTGGTAATAGAAATTAGTTTAAGGTGGTGAAAGGACACAGACACTTTGAGAAGAGAGAGTGAAGGAGATCATCATGTCTAGTAATAAATGGGTCTGGAAGAAAGAGGACATTAATATAAGTCTAGCGTGAAAAAAGTGGGATGTTGTGTTATCACTTTCTCATTCCCATCCATCCTCCCCTAAAGTCAATGTATACATCATGTTTAATAAAACATTGAGCTGATTTCGGTTTTGACAAATGAGTACAGGATCCACTGAAAGGGGGAGTGTAAGCTGGTAAAAACTGTAAAATTGTGTATAAGTGTTCATCAAGCAGACAGAACTCTTCTAATATCTCAAGGATTTAGGGCATAACAGAAAAGAAATTACTTTCTGTACAATCATTGCATTGGTAGTTTTCTCCAAAACTTTATCTTTCTTGTAATTTGCTCATTGCCTTTCCTTGTAATCTGCGCACGGCATGTGATCAAATAATAGCACGCTGTTTCATAAAGACTGCAGTGTCCGAATGGATGTATAGAAGTGATTGCAGGTTATTGAGAGGAATTTAAGCTAGTTAAATATGTTATTTCTCAGTATTTGAAAGAACTGAGAATCTGCAAAACAGTTTTCTAAAAGCCTTGTGATGTATCTAGCTGACGATAGCGGGTGGTCTGAATTTGCTGACTTAATGCTTGTTCTCAATCACTGGCTCACTATTTAATAAAGCCTGTGTTGGAATGACAGTAATCAAGCCAGCACATTAAAAAATTATATAAAATGGCATTTCTACATTAATGTGCTCACTTTTTTTCCTGAAAGACAATAACTTGGGTCTGAGGCATATACCAAACTAATAGTATTATTAGAATTGTTTATATTTAAATACCACAGGATACAGTGAGGATGACTATGTTATTGATATTAATAAGTTTAGTATGAAAGATAAGCCTAGATTTGGAGGTGGATGAACATTTTATTTCATGCCTCGTTTCTGTAGAGCTTCCAGTGTTTGAAGCCCAGCACAGATCACTTCTGAGGTTTATTGTTATTCAGCTTGCTGTGATTGACACATAAAAGCCTCCAAATAATTTGGCACCCAGACAAAGCGAGTTAAAAGACTGTATGTAAGGACTATAATGTAAATGAGTAAGGATTTACTTAGTCTATTGTTAAATTGAATACATATAAGTCAGCTGTATTTACACATTAATATAAAACAAAGGAGAAAATGTCAAATAAAAAGCAGCTGGTGTAAACAGGATACAGGGTATGAAGCCTAAAAACTACAAATAAGTCATAAAATACATTGTGCTGCTATAAAAGTAGTAGACAAAATAGAATATAAAATGTTTGAGCATGACATTCCAGGCACAAAGATAAAGGGCAGTGAATTCAGAAAAGGTTCTTGTAAACTGCATCAACATTGCTCATTGTATGAGCACAAAAGCTCAGAGGAATTTACAGGTCTGATGTCTGACCACACACTTTCTGAGAGTGCCCTCTCCCTGCACTCAATAGGGCAGACAGCAATTTAAAACCACTCTCATATAAAGCTTTTTTCTTACACCTTTCTACCATTTAAATCCTAAAGTCTTAATTCAAGAACACAAATGTAATATATTGTAGGTTTTGAAGATTTTAGATTTTTTTTTTCAGACTAAGTACATTTCATACAAGTACAGAAAACACATGTTGTCCTTTTAACTACTTGTGTACTGATTTTGAAATGCTTTAAAATATTCATGTTTTTGCTTTGGGTAAAGATATGTTTTATTGTTGTGCATTGCATATTTATCTAAACCTTTTAATATTTCAGATCCTAAACTGTATTCTGTAAATTAATTCCTTTTTATTGTGTAAGTTTAGATTGATGTTAATACTTCCAGTTTGTTATGTGTGCTAAGTCTCAAATCCCCAGCGCCTTCTCACTTTTCTACTTTCTCTTTAGTCTCTTGATCTATGTTATCCAGTTTAGGTCTCCACATTTGTTACTCCTGGGTTTTGGCTATCATGTATAAAGGTCTGTAGAAGTCCAGGAAGTACTGTACCAACGTTATTAGTTATTTCATGACACAGGTCCCAATTTAAAGCATACCTAAACTCAGAAATTTCACTTTACATAAAAGCGTAGACAATACTTTTATGTAAAGTAAAAATTCTGTTGTTTTTTTGTTTTTTTTCGAGAATGAATGGGAGCACAAAGCCTCCCATTTATTCTCGTAGGGATACCTATGTCGAGCATCTCGAGAGGCTCTTGGTTGCTCCTTCTGCGCATGCCCGAGGAGCCTTTTACACGCATGTGCAGTGAGATCAGAAAGTTTTTTTTCATCCAACGTCACCTGATCTCGCGCCTGGCTCGGGTGACGTAGAAAGAAGAACCGAGGAGAAGATGGCGCTGGCTCGGGGACGGATGCCGGGATGACACGGGACCCGATGGAAGACACCTCCGGATGGATCAGACTGTGGGATTGAATTTTTTTTTTTATGCAGTTTTCAGTTTAGTTCCTCTTTAGGATATTTTGTGTAACAATAGAAATATTTGTGGGACGACAAGTGTTAGGAAGGGTTAAAGAGTGACACAAAACACTCGGTTCTGCTTAATTATTAGTTAGTATTATCTTTATTGTAGGACTCGATTCCACAATTTTCTTGTTTTCTAGCTACAAAGTGTCAGGCAAGTAGAGCATAGTTAACAGTTATACACAGGTCTCAACCAATCAGATTGTTACATGACCATTACTAGCTCATTTTGATGAGCTAGCCAAACATCCTTGTTATGCTATACTGTCATAACATTCATCAATTAATGTGATATATTGTATATTACCATCTGTTTTCCTTTTCATGACTTGTTGAGGCATCAACAACCACAATTTTCTTCATATCAGGTCACTCCAACCCAAAACAAGTGTGGGAAGGAGGAGATAAGATGTTCACATATTTTCACAATACATGTGTTCTGTATTCCATTTTTTTTAATTAATTTGCTAAAAATAATAACTCTAACTAGATAGCTCTCTAGTGGTAGCAACAGGAAGCCCTTCTATTCTTGCCACATTTGTATGTGAATTCTCTACTATTTCCGTCATTAACATTATTTAGGCATTGTTATTCATTAATATACTTCAAGTTAAGTTTGTCTTCCCTTATTCCTTACTTTCATACTATAAACTCCCTTTAGATATAGTCATAGTTTTTTCACACTGAACCCTTGAGTGTTCTTGAAGTTGTGAAAAAGCACAATATCTAACTTGTCTTGATGTGTTTAATATCATAATATAAACTATACGGGGCAACGTGTTAATAAGGTGATTTTTACTATTACGGGCAATTCTTTGCTGAGAAATTCTGTTCAAATGCGAGGTACTTTTTTTCTAGTTATTTTCAAAGGCCCCAATGAAGATGAATAAATAAATGGAGATAAAAATTTTTTTTTTTTTTTTAACATATTTGTGTCTATAGCTAACATAACTTTTTGTGTCTATAGAGCACAAGGGTAATGTGGACTCCGCCGCTGCGTGAAAGCTTTTCATATCCATTCCTTGTTCTTCAGGTGTTACTGTTGACGTATATATTAAGGTATGGATCTCTACAAATTCACTGGTGGGAACTGGTAATAGATTTTTTTTTCAAAAGTATTTGTAATAATGAACTTTATCTGTTAAGCCCTGATATCTGTAATATTATTTGGTATAGACTTTTTTTTTAATAATGATTGCTGCATTGTTTTACTGGATCTATGGTCCAATGTAACTCTGCTGAGCAGCTTGAAATCCTAACTGTGACCTCTTCTTATGTAACCAGTATTTGAACATGTTAAAGCAAGCAGCAACAGGCAGTACTTGACTGCTTACCTGCCCGCATTCATTTCTTGTGGATGGCCGTACACTGCGGTATCACCCTCGGGCACGATTCAGGGGTATGAGGAAGATATAACCACACCACAACCCCACTTCCAGTCTGATATAGCCCTTAGGTTACATACACGTGAGAGATGATTCTCTGCCAATTATTGATTCAGGGTAGTATCAGACGAGAATCTGATGTGTGAACAGTGGCATCCCGGCATCGTTTGTCGATCTGTCCTGGCAGATCCACAAACGACCTCAATGCAAGTAAGGGGGGAAAAGAGCGCAGCCAAGTGCCGCTCACTCATTCTAACCCCTCCTCTCTCCCTAGAGCAGAATGGCGCTGTATGCACAGCGCTCAATCATGCATGTTTCAGTCTTTTGTCGTCGAAAAGGATCATGAAAGATCCTTTCCAACAACAAAAGTCTAACTTCTGTATGTAGCCTTACTGCTTTCTGACAGCTTTTTGCACCTATAATGAAATATTGTTACCTTGCCTGTTCACTGTAAATCCACAGTATCTCTGTGAAGCATAACCCCTAGTCACTTAACCCCCAGTCACTTTATACTCATTTTTCTGCCACTAAAATATCCAGTGTGAGTTGTTACCAGTGATGGAGAAGCCCCGGAAAGGTGCACTCAAATCTATGGCTGTCTGTTACTAAAAGCATCTTGGGGGTCTCTGACTTGGGTCAAGCCCTGACCACCAGCAGTCCCTCTACCAATCTGTTGCTTTAATTCGATAATGGTAGTGGCTTCATAGATCACAGCATTTTGGCTAGTAAAATATTGTCTATGTAATGTCTGTTGTGAGGCAGAACGTGAGGATTTAAAAAATGAAAAGAGGATTTTTCTTTATATGTATCCTGTACGACATATATTTAATTGGCAGATTCTGGTAAATTGCCAGTAACTTTACTGTTTGTTTTATAGAACACCAAACATTGGCAGAAGGAGCCTGATAGCACTTTGTGCTTCTAATGTCTTTTTTATGCTTCCGTGGCAGTTTGCCCAGTTTGTTCTTCTAACACAGGTAAGCTTTTTTGAAATTGCTATACTTAGGATGTATATCTGAGAATACAAACTAAATAGGATTATTGTATATTATTGATGCAAAAAAACAATGTAAACATATTTTTATGAATGAACTTGATTGGCATTATTTTTGTCATTCAACCAGTGTTGCTATGTAATGATAGATTTATAGAATTACTTTTAAATGCATTGTGCTGTACCAAATCTGTTGTTGGTATAAACTAATCAGCCATCATAAACCATCAGAGAGAGACTATTTCAGTTCCTGAGTAGAGGACATCCATTATCATCAGGCTCTCACCTCCATGATCTCTGGGTATTACTGACTCTGGCCTTACTGTTTTGGATTTTAGTTCTTTCACTTATAGACACTCAGCATCACATTTGGACTGCACCTAGGGTGCTTAAGATTGCCTATTTCTCCAGGCTGACATCTACTCATTATATTTATGAGTCAGCCCAGTTCTTTTATCAGGGCTTCTGGAAGGTGTACTGAGAGAGCTGCAGTTTTCCTTTAAAGTTATGTACCGATATTTCCTTGAACCCCTCCCACCAGTCACAATCTAACTGCATTACATAGTGAGGCACAGGACACCAATGGAAATAAGGCATGCCATACAAAACTATTTTTTTTTTCAAATTTTCTTACCTTGTTGATGAGCAGGGGTACAAAAAGAAAAAAGTAAGGCAAAATTTAAGCAGAAAAAACCTCAGCTTTAAGCCATAACTAGAAGTCCAACAATAAAATATGCCTATTATAGAATTTTTTTTGTTATTATTCCAGATTGCCTCACTTTTTGCAGTATATCTCATTGGCTGCCTTGACTCGAGCAAGTTTTTAAAAATACTGTATACACACATGGTAAGCGTTCTTGTATATAATATATATTTCTACTATATTGTTATGTTAGCATTCAGTCCATTTTATACTATTAATGAATGTTATAAGTACTACATACAGACACTAGATTTTCGTCTCCAGAGACAAATATTTGTTTATGGTCATCCCCAGCAAAGATCTAGCATTGGTACAGCTGTCCTCCATTTCTATTTAGTGATCTGTACTGCCATTGACATTGTTTTTCTAAGCTGGAATGATCTTTGCACATTGACATTATTTAGTAGACACAAATATTTTAATTTACCATCATTTATGGTAGTACAATTCCGTATGACTTTGCAGTTTCTTCCAAATTAACACAACGGCTTTTGAATTGTCCACAGGTTTCTTTGGCATTGTGCGTAATATTGATGTTTGGAAATTCTATGCTGTTGACATCCTATTATGCTTCATCTCTATTAATTATTTGTGTAAGTATGGAATAGCAATAGCTCCCCAATTCTTTATCAGTTTTGGTGATCTGGTCTGTTATGTCAGTGCACTGAAACAGCTATAACAGCACATTTGTCACTTATACATATGTGGTGTTCTAAACACATTCATTGTTTTACAGCTGATTGTTAGGAAGAGAATCTTTGCAAGCCTGGAAATTAATAAGTTTGTTAGTTGGGTAAGTTTTTGTACAGTGTTTCTCCTTTCAATAAATATTGATAAATTGATTTGTGTCTTTTATTTTGGTTGAACAACTGACTACTATTGCAGTATATTTACCATGGGATATCGACATATGTAGTTAATAACATGGATTGTTGCAGTGCGCTTCCTGACCTGTGATAGTACAGTACCTAGGCTTTCTTTTGTCTGCAATGTATAATTTAAGGTATAGGTCACTCCTGAGTTCAATGGATTACAAGCTTTGAAGTGTCTTGAGTAATAGTATCTTTAGAAGAGGATATCACAAGGATCACTGGTGTTAACCCTAAATATTATGCGTGAATTTTACACCTTTGACCTGATGATAAATTCGTACTTGCAGATGGAGCAATTTTTTTATTTGCAGTTCCCTCATTTAGCCAGTAGATGGCGAAAACATTCACATAAAAAAGACAGTCTGCCCTTTCAAGCAGAAAAGGTATTTTTCATAGGGATGGAGGATTATGAGCTCACATTTCCTTGCAGGGACATTGATAACATAATATTCTTCTTAATGGAATTATTAGAAACCTTTGAGCAGTCATCTTAAGAAAATTATCTGTAAATACTGCAAGGCTGCTCAAAATTTAGGGAGCTTCAGTACCCTGACCCTCATGTTCTTTCATAATAATTAGTGCAGCAGAGATCAAGGTATCTGTAGTGATCTATTTAAATAGTTTTCCATTGACTATTTAATTTTTTCCCATCACCTTCTATTCCAGTGACACAAGCATAGGTAATAACAGAAACAAGGTTTTAGATACATACAGCAATAGAAAACGTAACCACCCAAATATGAAAGAATAAAGTTTTGTTTAATGGTAAAATTATTCCTTCGTCACAACTAAACATATGGTTTTCAGAAGTATAGTATGTCAAATGTAACTAAACCTATTTTAGCTGTTCAGTTTATTGGAATATAGTGAATATGTATGTAGATTTTTGCACTTTTAATTTGTAGTTCAGTAAGTAATTATTACTGACCAGGACATCTACAGTCATTATTGGTCTTGCTTTCAGATCTCTGCTTTTCTTGAGTTACTACAGCTCTGATACGCATTCATTGTTTTATGGTACTAGATATTACAGGTCTTGGCTTGGATTCTGGGCACCGTAATCCTCAAAGCACTTACTTCTAGGGTGCTGGGTGTTAGAGATGATGTAAGTATCCATGGTACTATGCATACTTGATTACTTCAAATATACTGCTGTCACTTATATAATCACTCTGGTAAAGTTATTTTATACAGTTATTTTTAGTTTAAAACCTTTTCTTCAGGTTGTGAAGTAAGAATAGCTTTTTATGGGAAGGTGACAGCATTTCTCTTGCTATTTATTAATTCATGCATATAATGTCACTCTATTTCACAGTTATTTACAGCATGCACTGAGTCATTCAGGCATATGCCCAGAAAGGAGGTTATACTGGAATGTTATTTCCAGAGTCTAACAGATACAAACTCTAAAGCTTTAACAGAGAAGCAGCCAATTAAGCTGTGTTTTGGATTATGCAGTAAAACCGCCCTTTACCAAGAAATACGTAGAAAATGTAAGCATGTACAAACTTTGCAACTAGTGTCCTAATAGGGACTCAGGACTCCAATTCTGCTAGGTGCTGTACGCTCTACTCCATGTAACATGGCATGTTATCATATGTCTTTTAAGTCCTGATTGCTCTTTAGACTCATGTGTAATGCATTCCCCCATGCAGAAATGATGCTCATAATTACTTTTAAATATCCTGGAAACAATGTTTTACTATGCACTCTTTGTGTTTATTCAGGCACATATATTCAACATACTGAAATCAAAGTTTACCAGCTACAAGGATTTTGACACTTTGATGTATACCTGTGCGCCTGAGTTTGACTTCATGGAGAGAGAGGTACAGTGTTTAAGATGATTACTGCTTATGTGTATGAATCATTTGTTCCGGGATATTATTTATTTTTTTTATTATGAAGAACACTTTGAGGTCAGTTTATAAAGCAGCGAGTCTGATATTCACTTAAACATTCCTTGGTAGATAATCATTTACTGCTATTGAAACACATAGAATCTGGAAGATTACAAAGGACCAGGAAAGCTCGATGGCAAATGCTAGCAACCATCAAATAAAGAAATTATAAGAAAACCAATCATTTATACTCCTTAGGGTGTGAAGGCAAATGATTATACAAATGGAGTACACAATTTGACCACCCTCTGATAGCTAATGCTGCCACAGACAGATTAATTGTTTCACTTGTGTTAACAGAGGCAGAAAACAGTCCAGCAAAAGCTACCACCATCAGTTATTAGTGGCAGTCGAGACATGAATATTTTTTACACATGAAATGGTAAATTTCAGATTTTTCTTCAATAGCTGTGTGACACCTTTCCATGCATAGCTACCACTTGAAGGCCTTATTAGGGTTTACAACAGTTCACATACATGTGCTTTAGGGGTTTGTTTAAAACGGATAGCGCTCAACTAACTGCAAATATAGTAATAAATATTGCAAGCCCTGTCACATCCTATGTCAAAAATATGTGACAGGTTTCCCTTGAAGTACTATTTTTTTTTTTTATCATTAGAGTAGGGTTTTACTTAAGCTAAGTGCAAAAACAAAAAACCATGCCGGCGATGCTTCGGTACAAGAACTGCTTCGGTACCTGACTTCATTTGTATAAACAAGTTTTTTAGTTTTGAGTACTGAGATACTCTGGAGGACATAAAAATCTATGTACAGAACTGCATTTATCATATGTTGGTAGTTTATGTAAATACCTGTACACCTTTAACTAATGCAAATGTCGTATTTTCTATATTTTTGAGTCTGTTTAATACAGAGGGATCTCATTTCTGTTTCATTTCAGACACCATGGAGATATTTAAAGACAATTTTACTTCCAGTAGTGGTGCTGGTGTTTATCATTATTTGTGCTCAGGTATGTATTGAGAACAATATATCAGCATTCAGCCATACATACCGTATTTTTCGCCGTATAAGACGCTCCGGAATATAAGACGCACCCAATTTTAAAGGAGGAAAATCTAGAAAAAAAGATTCTGAAAGATTATTTCCCTTCTGATCACTCATGTGCCATTCATACTGGTATTCCCCTTCTGATCACTCATGTGCCATTCAAATTCCCTTTCTGATCACTCTGTACCTTTCAAATTCCTTTTCTGATCATTCTGTGTCATTCAAACTCCCCTTCTGATCACTCTGTCATTCAAATTCCCCTTCTGATCACTCTGTGCTTTTTTTCTATTGTACGGCAGTTAGGACAGGGAACAGCAGGTGGCGCTGTGCCGGCTTCTTTCGCTTTGCTTTACAGACAGGAGAAAACACGATGCTGGCAGAGAAGAGAAGAGAGACACGCTGCAGCCAGAGACACACGCAGGATCGGGTATCGGGTGAGTATAATATTTTAAATATTTTTTTTAACACATTTGTCGTATAGGACGCACTAACTTTTCCCCCCAAGTTTTGGGGAAGAAAAAGTGCGTCTTATACGGCAAAAAATACGGTACATGGAAAGGACAAACTTGTACGTGTGTCATTTCAAAATATTAAATATAAACAGGAAGAAGGGGATTGCTTGTCATGTTTCTTGGTGGGAATTGGAAAATTGCAATAGGGCTCTCACCTGTTAAAAAGAAAAAAAAACACACCCCTGTTAAAATGATTATTGTTATTATTACACAGTATTTACATAGCGCTGACATATTACACAACACTGTACAAAGTCCATAGTCATGTGACTGTCTATCAAAGGGGCTCAAAATCAAATGTCCCTAATATAGTCATATATCATTAATACAGTCTAAGGTCAATTTTGGGGGGAAGCCCATTAACCTAACTGCTTGTTTTTGGAATGTGAGAGGAAACCGGAGTACCCGGAGGAAACGCACACAAATACAGGGAGAACCTGCAAACTCCATGCAGTTACTGTCCTGGACGAGATTCAAACCTGGAACCTAGCACTGCAAAGGCCTCTGAACCACCATGCCGCCCAAAAATTTTTTTGTATATATAAATAAATGAGACCACAACAAATAATTTTTTTGAAAACTTTTCCCTTCTTGTGACCTATAACTTGTACAATTCAGATAAAAAACAAATATGAAAAATAAAAAATGTACGATAAGCTTGAAACAAAAGGGTGCACACTTAAACTAATACTTTGTTGAAGTATCTTTTGATATATTTACAGCATTCGTTCTTCTTGAGTAAGAGTCCTTCAGCATGGCACATCTTGACTTTGTAATATTTTCCCACTCTTCTATGCAAAAGCTCTCCATTTCCTATTCACAGCCCCTTTCAGGTCACCCCACAGATTTTTTTTTATTGGGTTTAGGTGTGGGCTTTGGCTGGGCCATTCCAAAATTTTAAAGCAAACCTAAAGTTTTGCTTTACATAAAAGTTTTATATAAAGTTTTTATATAAAGTAAATTCGTAATGAAAAGGCTTCCACAACTCATGATAATATGCTAGTGTGTTTATTATTAATGGACATTATTTTGTGAACTTTTTGTTTGTTTTTGTTTTTTTAGACACTCAAATATATGTTTTCTGATCGCCAAAGTACCAGTCGAAAGGAAGAAAATGAGAGGTACATTTTGTAATATGACAGAGTACTAGGTGGTATTAATGCTTTGCCTTTCCACATTGTTCTTGCATTGTGTATTCTTGCTTATCCTAAAGAAAGTGTTCAGACACTGCAGTGCCATTCTGTTTATGTCCTGTTTATTATTTGCGCTGAAATCCCTCCAACCAGCCCAGACTTTTATGGTCATATTTATTTATTTACCATTGTGTGACCGTTTTGGTGTTACCTGCTATCACTTGAAAAAAGCCAGACTAGTTATGTAAATTAACACACAAAACCTTGCTGCTGTTTTATCTTACCTTTAGCCATTGTCATATTACCAGTTTTAAACTATGAATAATTAAAGTAATTTAGTTATATCTGAAGAGATTTATTACCAAGAATTCTTCTATTTGATATCATTGTTAAATGTTTAATGCATTTTTATTTTCATAATGCAAAGTTATAGTCTAGGATCTGTGCCTAGAACAATAATGTCTAAATGTTGGCATCCAGGACTCCATTTGTTCTTTTCTTACCCACCCCTATTATTTTCTTTTAGACTGATATTGTAGCTGGAACTTTTGTCATACTTGTGTTCAGTATTGCTTGTTAGCCCATTATGTGATTTTATTTTTCTTAGATGCAGGTTTATCATGAAAGTTCTGCCCAGCTTAGAGAACAAACAGGATTTTGCTTTCAGGTCTCAGGGAACCCCTGCTATATTTACTATATCCACAACTCACAGTGTATTAGTGTGGTGGACAGGGGGATAAATGCCTCTTACATTGTTGGCCAGTGGGAAGAATGTCCCCTTTACAGATTGCTAAAAAGATCACGTGAGTTAAATTGATTCTGTCAGGTAAATTAACACAAGAGGCACATATTGTTCATTGCAAAGGACAACCTCTGGAGGAACCCCTTTTGAGGAACACTGCTGTAATATATATATAATATGGGGCTATAAGTCCTGATTTAAGTCACCTTCATTTATGGGGAAGTCACTCTGTCTCCATTCTCACACAAGTATTCTTCATTGCAGCTTGGATACATTCACTAGAGTCTAACATAATACTGCTGTGTTTAATACAGTTCAGCTGACTATATTCTGTACTTTTCTTTCCCAGTTATTTGGCCTTGCCTTTTTAGTTGTATGCTTACTGATGTGTGTTTCCTTTGTTGCCGAATGGCTTTAACTAGATCTGCACTCTGATCCCATTGCCTTGTCTATATACACTGCAGATTGAACAGGAGGTTGCATGGAAGTAGGTGGCACATTTACCCAAAATCATAAGTAAAAAGCATGGTAAATCTGGGTGCAAATTATTCTAAATAAAAAGGCAATAAAAGTTACTATGCTTAGCTTACATGTCCCTCTGCTCCAAGCTGGCTCAAAAGAAAGGAAAGATGGCAAGGCCTATACTGATCTTTTTCTTTAGTGGAGGATATGCATATTTTAGTTGACAAAATAAAGTACATTCATGAATTTTTAATTCTAACCCTTTCCATTGCTTTCAGAGGGGATCAATCAGTCAGTGGAGAGGTAAGAACAATCAAATTATACAGTTAAGCAGGTCCTATCAAATTCATTTGGTTTACGTACTTTCTGAAATTAAATCCATCCAAAAAAAAAGATGTATAAGTCCCATAAAGAAGTGCATATACAATCATAGGGTTCTTACTTTGATATTGCTCAGAAAAGGGCAGTAATTCACTGAATATTTTTTTTAGCATTTACAGCTTTTATTTGGTGCTTTTTGTCTCTTGGTCACCAATAAAGTATCTGTGTAGTGGCTGTACACACTAATCTTGAATTCCTTGGACTGTATTTTATTTCCCGGCTGTTTGGCCTTGTCATTGCTGACAGTGTTTATTTGGCAGTGGTTACTAATACTGAACTCTTACACATGTCTTGTTTTAGATCATACCTATGGTATGTAATTTGTATATAATTTGTATGAATTTATTAATTTTAAGTGGTAAAAGATAACCCCAGAGTTGATTTAAAGTCTCTCTGCCACTAGAAATGTCAGCATGTGTATATGTCTGTATGTTAGAGAAGTATCTCAGCAGGGTAAGTTAGGGGTCATCTGGGTACCAAACATCCAGAATAGATGCTCATCTACTGCATCATGGTTTTTACACATAAAAATGCAGGATGGATTTAAAAATAAATGTTAAATTCATTTTATTGTTTATCATTATGTATTTGCAGTATAATAAAAAATCCTTAAGATAACCAATACTTTTACAGTCAAACATGTATAGTAAAATTCCATTACTAGTTTGACCTTTTATTTCAGAGGACACAACATCTTCAATAAATAGAGCTATACTGGTTTCTGGTTAATTTTCTTAAAAATGTTTTGGAATGTTTACACATTCATTGAAGTTGATACTGGATATTCCAATAAAGCCTAGCACTGTCATCATGCATTTTGGCATTGTTTTAATCCAATAGTTTAAACACTAATGTTTCTGCTGGACAAGGCAGTATAGGTTGTGTCCGTCCTCTGACTCGTATCTATGTTGTAGCACAGCAGTGTTTATTTCCCTTAATGAATAAATACCATTATTATTAATAAGCTATAAAAACACTGTACCTGAATAATATTTTTTATTTTTTTTTTACAGCTAATATATCATTCCCTCCAGCTGGTGGCCTTTGCTGTACTTGCCATTTTAATAATGAGGTTAAAGTTGTTTCTTACACCTCACATGTGTGTAATGGCTTCCCTCATATGTTCCAGACAGGTAAGATAAATTGTATGTTATGCAAATTGTAGCAAATTTTGAAAAAATATTGTAGAAATGTAGGTTTTTTATAATATATGAGCTTTGGGGTTGTTATAATGCTGTCTTGTACTGTACCTCAGTTATTTTTGAGATGTTTATCCAACATGACCTAAATAATAGATGAATACAGACAATGGTTGCTTTTTAGAATAATGTTTAATATGTACAATTGCAATATACATAAAAAGTAAATATAAAAAAAACGTGGTTGCCCATCAGCACAAGTATTATCATACAGACTTATACTACAAAGACAGAGAGCTTTTGTGTAAAATTCTGATTTCAAGTGCAGTCCTGTGTAAAATCAGTAGCCTCTCTGCAGCAATGTAACTTATACCCAGCATGCAACTTTTATCCTACAAGTCAAACCCAGATCATCTCACTTAACAAAGCTCACACATTGGAGAGCTCATGCTGATAGGGGATCTTTTTTTGCAACTTCGTGGTGGGGTACAGGTTTTCATGGCTTTGGCTGCTTTAAAAACTAAACAAACAGTATGTCTGTGGTGACTTTAAAGCACCATAGCATAGTTGGACTTGCATAACTGTAAGAAATGTATAAGTGTCTAATTCTTAAATGTATAACTGTCTTTAAAGGTTCCTAAATATGGAGAACACAAACACATAGCATAAGACATAACAAGAATATGGCGTGGGGCTAAAAAGCCTTTTATGTGTACAAAGCATGGCACGGACTTGATTTAATCATATATTTTGTTTTTTCCCTATTAGCTGTTCGGTTGTATCTCTAAAAGATTCCATTATACGTTGGTAATTCTTATATTAGCATTAATGTCAATACAAGGCATCAGCAACATTCAAAGTCAGCTAAACATAAAAGGAGAATTCAGCAACATAGCTCAGGAAGAATTACTGGAATGGATCAACTCCAGTACAAAACCAAGTAAGTCTACCTCTTTTTATGCTATTTATAGAGTAATATTTACCAGAATACTAAGCTCTGCTAATATATCAATACAGTGCAATACAAGTAGGTTTCAATTTCTGTGTTAAAGCCCTGTATGCACGAAGCTTGGATATATCTTGTTGCACTTTGGATTTAAACTAGGGACAGTAGTTTTCTTTTACCATTTAAATACACACTGCATAGGTTAACTGGCTTCTTCCCAAAATTGTCTATACACCATATGTAAACCTGTGGTACGGACAAATAACAATAATGTTTTTTTGTAACTCAGATGCTGTATTTGCTGGTGCAATGCCCACTATGGCAAGTGTTAAGCTATCCACAGGACGTCCCATTGTCAATCACCCACACTATGAAGATGCTGGTTTAAGGTGAGTTTTTATTGAAAATCTAAGTAGTCTGGTCTGCAGAGTTTTTTGGGTTTTTTTTCTTTTCTTTTTTTTTTTCATTTTTTTTTTTTTTTTAATTTCTCTATCACTAATCTTTCAAATTAGCCCCTACAGTTATCTCTGATAACAATCCAGCTTCTCATATAGCTTTAAAAGCCCTTCCCCTGAACTTTCCAAGGGAAATTTACCAACTTAAAGACTAAACTCGTGCTACTCGTCTATCACCCTTCCATCGCAGGGTGCCACCATCTTCCTCCTTACAACCTTTGGCGATCTTACTCGTTTGGCCGTGGCAGAATTACGTAACTTGTGCAATACCAACCTGTCTGATCATGTATTATTCAAAGTGGGACTTTAGTTTTACTTTAACCTGGTCCATTCCCTAACATGAAGAACTTTACAGCTCCCTTATTTTTTTTAGCTTCCCTGCATTTTTGTTTGAATTTTTTAAGGAATAACTGCACTTATATATGCAGTACAGTAAGTATTTGTGCTCCTTGCCCTTCGGTAAAGTAACACACCATCCCTGTCCACAGAATTATACTTACCCAAAATCCAGTTACTGTGGTCCCTTTGTTTGTTTAGAACCAGGGCCCTCCTGGCTGTACCTGTGCATATTAGCCCTGGTAGTCTTCTGTGTGGTTGGTAAATTGATTTGTCTGTTATTCTAAAAGTGCTGCATTGTATGTAGGAAAATGGTATTCTTGGTTTTAAATGAATACTCTGGGAGAGTTGTTTACATTGCACCACACCCTAATACTCACAAATAACAAAGGGTTACCTTTCCCCAACAGGGAAACTTTGCATGGGTTTTAAAGGTACCAAATACAAAATAGAGCACCTTTTAGTTCTAATGGGGTTACTCTTTCACTGCTCCCTGTCTGTCTGACAGACAGGAAACGGTGAAAGAGTGACCCCAATAGAATTAACAACTAATGAACAAAAAGGTGCTCTATTTTGTTCTGAATCTGAAGACAATACCAATAAAGGTGATATTTTATCTTTTTAAATTTTTTACAGTGTGGTGCAGTAAAAGAGACTACCTACAACACTATAGGGTCACATCACTTAAATGCACAAGAAAGTCTGTGTTATGGATTTTAAACAAATAATCTTGCTCTCCAACATCAATGCTTGAATGATATAATACTAACCTAAATATCAATCACTATCTGAACAAATATGTAGATGCGGTACTAATAAGGTTCTCTTCTTCTGATGAAGCCTATTGGTGAAACACGTTAAGGACTGTAAAAGTTATCATTACAAATCATGTGATTACTTAATTGTCATTTTTTGCATTTTGCAAGGATATATTGTTTTGTGATACGTTTTTATAATATTGTACAATAAATTGCAACAAATTTTTTTTAACATATATTGTGATGTTAGTGTTGATATTTGTCATCTTTAAAACCCATGCAAAAGTTCCCTGTTGGGGATAGAAACCCTTTAAAATTGTATTCTTGGCTAAATATTTGTTTTATTATAATAATATTATTTATCATTGCATGACAAAATAGTTATTTGAAAAACACTGTTCTGAAGCTCAAGATATAAAACCAAAATATAGTATATCTTATGGCAGATTTAGGGTACAGTGAATTACAGAATTTATTGTGTATCCTTCACAACAGCATGCAGAACCAACCTATTACTGAAGAAACATATAGCCTATAGACCAAGTCTGTCACATTATATTGATGATAATTTTACAGCCTTAGGGTCTGTGATAATGTGCTTTGGGCTTGTGTTATTGTCATCAGTTTGATTATTCATAATTCATTGACAGGTATGCAGTTGGCCTGCTTCAGGTGGGTTTTGCATTTCAAAGTAAGCAATCTCAATCAACACTTCAGCGGTGTTACCTATTTTTAAGTATGAGCACAGGGCAAACAGTGTTTTTGGTATAGTGGCTTTCTTTCCCCACTGGTTAACTGCCATCAGCCTGGAAGCACCTTATGCTTCTGTTATGCACGTTGTAAAATAAATTGAGTACTTTCCTCCTTGGTTAATCTTCATTTGCTTTTGCTTTTCTTCCAGTCAGTCAACCAGTGATATTTTAACATTTGAAAAATGCAAGTGTGCGCAATGTAGAATTTGACAGTTGACATAGCCTGTTTTTCATCATGATATGCTGTGTTTCATAACCGGAAAGTAATAATGGACAGAAAGTTAAGCAGCAATAGCTAGAAGTCACATTTTTGGCATTTATTCTGAATAAATAATTCTTTTATTTTATCTTTTATCTCTTCTTTTCTTAATTTTTTTTTTTTAGAGAGAGAACAAAACGAGTTTACTCCATGTACAGTCGTAAACCTTCTAAAGAAGTAAAGAAAATCCTTATGAAAATGGGAGTGCATTACTTCATATTAGAAGATGGATGGTGCACACGAAGAACAAGGTAAAGTGACCAGGAAATTTCTTGCTGTAAATATTAACAAAAAAAGAAAAACTTTTTTTTTGTAATGTGCCTACATTTTCACTATTTTACATTTTTCAGAGGTACTTCGTTTTTGGTAGCAGAGCAGCAATTTATTTTTATATTCTTCTTACCTCTAACAAGTATCAAAAGCCAAAACTTTTTTTGTTTTGTTATTGAAAAGGTTGACACATGTCCTTTATAGCCATATAAAATGTGATTCTTTTTATTGATGGGCCCACTTGAACTAATCACATTCTTCCATTGATTTAATTGACTGTATGTGTGTCTTGCAGGACTGGGTGTACCATGTCAGAAATCTGGGATATTGAAGATCCAGCCAATGCTGGCAAGGCTCCATTGTGTTCTGTTTTGGCCAAGGAGTCATTGCCACACTTTGCCACCGTTTTTGAAAATAATGTTTACAAGGTTTTAAAAATTGGTGTTTAAGTTAAAAAATAATGAGGAAAAAAAGGAAAATTCCAATTCATTCAGGATTGCTATGTTTTTCATTTTGTTGTAAATTAATTTTACAGATATTTGTAACCTGACATTTTTGTAACCAACTATGCTATGCAAACCTTAATTGCTAAAAAAAAATGAAAAAAAAAAGAAAAAAATTTTCAACATACATTACATTCTTATTGTTCAGACAGCTGCAAATGTTTAGCTTAGTGTTGCTGAATCCACATATAAAGAGAGGAAAAGATGTACAAAGCTGCCTTAAATATTTTTAATTGGCAGAACCTTTGTTAAAGTTTTATTGACTAAGCACCAAAGAGAACTTCCAGTGTAAATATGTATGGAACAATACTGATGTTATATTCCAGCAGTGTTTTATGTAGCTGTGTTTTATTTTAAAGCAATGTATATATTGAGCTATAGAGTCCCCATTTAATGAATAGTATTATGAATGAATGGACTATTGTGCCATAGTGCCAAAATAGCTCAATGGTACATAAGAATTTGTTTCAGTGCCAGTTATACAGAGCAAGGATTTCAATAAGTCGTCTTGTACTGTACACCAATCTCCTTTGGTTTCTTAAAGGATTATTTTATATATATAGTTTTTCTGTATTTTAAAGAACTCACAATTGGAATTTTGTGCCATTCATTCAGGTTCAGTCAGTGAGACAATTTTAGACCTATTTTTAAACTTGTATGTAAAGAATCGTGCCTGAGCAACACATAGGCTTATTTATTAGGGCAAAAAATGCATTTTAGAGTTGCTGTAATCTATAGTAATCATTGACATATAATTTCCCAGAAACATACTGACAGGTTCGCCTCCACCAAAAATTGGCTTTAGACAATGACTCTGGTAGGGAGGGACATTGGTAGATTGTGAGCTCCTTCCGAAGGGCAGTTGGTAATATGACTTCCTGTGTGATATGTTAGCACTTTATAAATACATAATAATAATTTGCACTAACCTGCTGAAAGGTGGTAGCTATGGCTAGCTGCACATTATGGCTCCTTGTTCCCACTTTTTAATAAAAGGCTTAGTGTGTATCTGTTACATGTTAATTGGTGCAGAAAATACAACACAAGAAAGCTAATATGATTTAAAGTAAAATCATTCATACAGTGACCAGTCCCTGACCATCTTAGGTTTTCATTAAGACCTAATATGTCATTTAAGTCTGCAATGGGAGCTAAAGTGGTAAAGTTACTATGAAGAAATCTTTATGAATATGGCCATCTTTGGGGCTTCTAGGAGTAGATCATTTAGTTCCATTTATTTTGTTAGGTCTTCAAGAAAGCATTTTTAGTGTGAAAAGTGCAATCAGAATTGGAATGCTTTAATTTTGTTAGCTATAAATGTTACTGGGGGGGGGTTGTGATCAACCACTGTGTAACTTAAAGCTCTGAAGCAGTGGACATCAGTATCAGTGTTGTGTCTTTACATCCATTTCCAGGTTCTTTGGAGAGCGATCATTCTTAATCCCGATATATATGCTAGTATATCGTTTGAAGGACGTTGGTTGTTCCAGTATGTAGTTTAGTACACATTCCTTATAGTGTATATTCAAATGATTAACCATAAAAAGTTTATCAAGCATGCCTTATTTCCCCATCTAAATTTGAGATTGATAAAGTACTCATTATCAAAAGATTTAAGTCTCCTAACTGTCATCTGTTTAAAAAAAGTATTTTTTTTCCTGATATCCAATACTGTTCTCTCAATTTCCCTGATATATTCATTCCCTATTCTTATTGCTTTGAATGCTATGTTGGAAATGATGTAGAGCCTGGGAAAGGTATTATAAGGCATTTTGTGGGGGGGGGGGGGTTGTTTGAGCAGCTGGGGGCACTCCATGTTGCCACTGGAGGTGTTTTCTAATTCAGTAAAACCCTTGAAATCAAAGCACATCAAAATGTGAAATCACTTTTTGCAAATTAGATCTTTTACTATGCTTAAGTCCTCTAATAAATGCTTTCAGCATCCACTGACTAATATCTCCCCCTTCTTTGACTTGCTAGGGTTCAATGACCCTGTTTTTAGTTTCATAAGACTGCCTGCTGCTATGTCCTCTCTTTCCCTGGCCAGGTGTCATGTAAATGCTCCCACTTAGTTTTTACTATGAGAAGTGATGTAGTTATGTCACAGCTCCTCAGTGGGAGGACCTGGGCTGTTCAGACTCCCAACCTGTCCCATCCAACATAGACTGCTAAAGCTGTTTGACTGGCTAGAAGACTCATAATTTTTTCTATCTATCTGTGCCTGCCTGGAAAGATTGAGAAGTAAATGATTTGACATTACAATCTGCCTGATCCATTCTCCCAGTGGCCAGGCAACTGAACCTTTCAACTAAAAGGAATTTACAATAGACAATTTCCTTTAATAAGTAGTTGAATGATACAAAAAGGAGGGCATACTAGGAATAATATATTAGTATCTGAGAGTTTCTCTTTAATTGACAGTATAAGTTCCAGCTTCAAATGGGCACTGTAAAGCAGAATGTCGGCATATAGTGAGTGTCTGTAATTTGCAATATGGAAAAACCTGGTTCTACCCTACTTATTTCCCTAGAGCTGTATTTAAGTGCAAGCCCAACCAAAGCTGTTTAGTTAGTGGGGAGATGGGGAAGGATTAGAACTCTTGTTTTTTTGATGTACTGATATCTAGAACTCTGTTTCCTCTATTACTGTCAAGGTTATAATGGTTTATAACCAGGAAGTAAGAATAGAATAGAATGAGAACATGAACGCTGATGGGAATATTATTAAAAAAGGGTTTTTAGCTTTCCAAAACTTTAAAAACATTTCTGTCAGTGTATCATTTCCTGGGTACATTTTCTTAGTAAGGGGGAACTAGGACAGTAAGTAAAGGGGAAATCATTCTAATAAGAATCATCCATAGAAGTAACACCTGATGCCTTTCTGACCCCTCCCTGCTTTAAAAAAAATAGTTTGGGCTAAATAAAGCAATGCACAATGTTGCCCTGTATGAATGTACACATTATAGAAGACATGGGCATACAAATTTGTGTTTAATATTTATTGCAGAAATAATGACTTCTGTGTGTGGCCTTCAATTTTCCATTTGCCTCTCCATTTAAAGTGGAGCTAAACTTGCCTCTCTGCCGGCACTGACCTCTTCACTTGGTCTTTATCCAGGTATGGGCCTTCAGCAGTCTTGATTGGCCAAGCTGGAATGAAGTAACTCCTATGCATGTTCATAGAAGTTCATTCGTTCCTGGCACCCAGGTATGCTGGGATCGTACACAGAGCTGCACATTCACTGCTCAGTGTACATTCAACAGAATATTGTTCTGCGAGGTAAATTTGCTTTATTTCAGAGGAGACATTGCATGTCCCTTTTGCAAAAAACAGCTTCCTGCTTGCAACTTTTTGTTTTTAAATTGTAGCTCCATTTTAAGCCTTTGTTTTAAATGATCAAAATACAAATAACAGATTGCATTTTAAAAGGCTATTTTTGTTAGTATTAGGGTGATTAAAGTTTCTTTTTTTACATTACGCATGTAAAACTTTGGTTAAAAGTAATGCTTAATAATTTAGAAGGAATAGTAATCAATACATGGAGTATACTGCTGCCAGTTTACAACATTGTTAATATAATTAATGTTTTTTTTTTTATAATACACGGTATGTTTAGGATTTTTCTTTGGCAGTATTCGATGTTGTGCTTATTTTGGTGTTCGTGAAAATGAAAGTGGATACTGGATTTCTCAATTCTTTATTTACATATTTATATATGTTTACATCTATAATAGTCTGTAGATAGTGTACTAATCTGTGATGCCTTTATACATGTGCTTCATACTATTTGTCATTTATAATTCTAGAACACACACTGTGAATGCCCCTTACATGAGCGAATTACTTGGAATATCTACAACAGCCTTTTTGTATATTGTATGTTATCCATTTGAATTGTGTGCTTCACAATAAGCTCAGAGGATGTTCATGATTAATTTGGTGATCCAGTGCAAATATTTTTTAAGGTATAACTAAAAGTGACATTTTTTATTGTTGTGAGTAGAGTGGTGAGAGGTTGGATCCCTTGCTTTATGGATTTTTGTGTTCTCATTGGGGAAATTTATTCTCATTTATTGTTCTGGTCAACAATGTAATTGGGAATAAAAAAATAGGGGTAAATCCCAAATTTGGAGCTGGCAATAGAATTTTCTGGTGGAGACACAGGTTCCTGTAACAGCTGGCTATCTCTCAAATTGGAAAGATATTCTCACTTCCTGTTATGTCTACAGGTAAAAAAGGGAAATCTCTCTAAAGAGACACAGAAAAGATGTTTAAACACTCTACTCTATCCAAAATGAAAATTTTAGTTTTTGCTTTAGGTATAATTTAGTTTAAACTTGTACTTTGTCCAGGGTAAATTACCTGGCATTCAGTATAAGGTTTTTATCACAGCCCACTAGAAATACTGTACACAATACTTCAGGTTATGGAAGACACTGGGGCACTTCCACCACCTTCCATACTTCAGCATTGGGAACCTGAGAAACAAATTCCCATTCCTCATTTAGTTTATTTGTATAGGTGGGGTGCTGGTTTAGACATAGGTTAATAATAAAGTCAGTAGCTACCTACTGAACATTGGAACATACACTGGTAGGGCAAAACCAGGCTCCTTTTGGTGTGTGTATGCATAGTTGTGACAAAGTACAGGTTTGTTGGTTAATATATTGAAACAGAATTTTAAATGTGGTAGTCAGAAGCTTTTCTGTTTCCATTGTTGCATTTGTTAAGAGAGGCAAAGATATGGGCAATGCATTTTACCACTATTAGCTTGTATCATCACATAAGCCACAGCCCGCTTTAACACTTTGCCTTCACCACTATTGTATGATCCCACAAGTTTCAGCCTGTGTGTCTGGGGAAGCATTCACTGGTCAGTTTTTTTCTAATGAATACCAGCAGCTATCAATGCCCATTTATCAAATAATGTTTGAAACTTTATTAAACTCCAGGAAAAAGTAAAACTAGTTGTCAGACTTCCAGGGGCAGTTAGACATGCAGGCATGATACAACTGCTGAAAGATCTTTGCAAACATGCCAGATGGTTCCCAAATTATTCTGCATGTACATGTTTATTACTATGAAGCAGGAGAGAAGTATAGACCATTTCCTGTATATCTCAGGGATAAACAGTATAGATTGGCAGGTAAAATCCAGCCAGGTCTCAGCTGCAGCAGGCAAATGATCATTTTTGTAGAATCCAGACCTGAAAATGTTTTTAGTACGAAACTGAAGTGTACCTGCTGTTAAAGCCTTCCCTCTCTCTGCTCTGATCACTGAACAGAGACAAAGACTGTCCAGGGTGCAAGAATTTTGCAGTGGGTACATTTTACATTTTATATTAGGCTTTCTATAGCCAGCCTTACCTGTGTTAATAAATGGCCAAGGAGATTTTAGAGTAGTCATAACACCCAGACTGAGCAATGATAAGGTTTTATCTTATTTAATAAAAAGAGTGCTAATTCTTAGGTGCATCTATTTGTAATTCTCTCTCTACACTGAAATCTTACCAGTATCTTAAATGCTACCTCTCAGAAGAAGTCATAACCCTTATGTGTGATCAATAAATCTAAAACTGACGGTTGGTATAGGAGATTTATATATAATAAAAATACTATTTTATTAGTGTTTTCCCATCTCTACATTCAAATCTTAGCTCAAAAGTATAATTGGGCTCATCAAAATATTGACATTGTGAGAGTACATTGTAGGCCCCTCTGGCGAACAGTTAGTGATTTGACTATGAACTCTGTAAAGTGGTAAATAATATATAAATACAAGATAATATTGTGAGATGGCATGATAACTCACTTATTTGGTTTTTTGTGTCCTTGGTAGCTCCTGACCAACAACCGCATTTTAGCAGGATTGATCACAACTTTGGGCTGAGAGCTGTCATGTTAACAAGAGCAACATGCTACAAGATGAGTGTTGGTGTATAACGAATAGGCCACTTTCTTTCTTCCTCCTATATCGGCTGAGGTTCCAGTCTGCCCCAGAGGCTTCCATTATCCAACATTTAGGAATGTCAATAGCTCTGTAGGAAGGTGCCTACTGCCCAAAAGCAGCACTAGCTATGAGTTGAACGATTGAGCACTCCGGTAAAACTAAGAACCTCAGCTCTCCTAGATTGTAAGGAAGTGACACATTACTTTTAAACAAAGTCTTAATGTCTATAAAAAAACAACCCTGGCCTTTTAAATGTTGGAATATTCAATGTTCTTAAATGAATGCATGGCTGCTATTATATACCAGGCAGAGTATTTTAATAAATGGAAGCTGTTAAGAAATCAAGTATAACCTAAAATTATTTTAGTAACTACATCCTGTTTAAACTAGTAAAATAGGAAACCTTGGATAAATGTCTGATGTAAAACCAGGTGTGCAGGTGATGTCTTAAGTAGCACTGTCTTCCGAACTTTGAGTCGGGGCTTTTTTCCCATAGCAAGAAGTCTGATCAAAAGGGGACATGTGATGGTGAAGGAGCAGGGCTGAAATTTTCAGCCAACAGAAGTATGGTACCACAAAGGACTCGAAAAAACTGACCATAAAATGCAGCAGAACGCTTTAGCTGAGCAATCTGCTTTAAAGGCACCTAAGCTCATTTAAATCAGACTGCTATGTTCAAGATATTTCTAGTATGGTGGATGAAATTTTAATACTAAATATTCTACTTTTACAAATGCCTGATCAGGCAGGTCATACTTGCATTAAGGTAAAGGCAATGTCCCTTCTGCAATAAACTCTTACCTGCCTGATCGCTCTGGGTTTCTGGCCACAAAGCTGAACTGCACATGCTCTGTTGTCGGCTTCCCTTGCCTTTACGGGGGATGGATGAACTCCCGCGAATAGAGTTATATCATCCTGTCATGGCCAATCAAAATGGCAAAGGATCGTCTCTGGGAAGAGGAGGAAGAAGATGGCGGCGCCCTGTGATGCAACAGGTGAGTCGCGTGGCTTTAGTTCCTCTTTAATCAGTTTGTTTTTCTGAGTACCCTTGTATACAAGTTGTGTTACCTGTGAGATGTATTACTAAGCAGGATCACCCAATAAAAAAAAAAAAAAGAAAAAAGTCCAAAAAAAGGAAAGCTACTTTAGCCAGCACATTTAGGACCTTGTTAGCCACAATATATTACAATTATTTTCTTTAGTTTAGATACACTTTAAGTTATATTTGATTTCTTAACTGGTTTTCTTAAAGCCTTAAAAGTAACAGTTCTTTTTTTTAGCACTTTCTTTCTTTGGCTGCCAGATTTTATAAAACAATACAATAGTAAATTTCAACATGTAGCTTAAAATTATGTATATTTTACAATCACTTTTTTTTTTCAATCTAATATCAAATTTGAGCTGCTCCTTTACAACTATTTTTATGTTTGAAAACAATGTTTGTAGTGCTTCTTGTATTTTACTAGTGCAATATAGATACATGTATCTCTTTGTGGACCATATCCTATAAGTGTTTTTGTTTTGTTTGTTTAACAATGTCAATTTTTGCTTGCTAATTGCTATTAATCAAGCTTTTAATGTGTTGGATTATTCAAGAAAGGTTTTTGTCATCTTTTATTATTTTATTCCTAAAAATGCCAAGTGTTTATCTGCTGGGTATTTTATTAAATGTTACATGAATTACCTATTGATATTTTTGACTGTATGTAATATTCGTAGGGGCCAATACACTGTCTGACTAAATGCTGTTTAGTTAAAATGTGCTTTAATAAGGAATGTGTTAACAATAGTACAAGAATATGATGCAGGCAATGCAAACGGTGCTTTGATTTTAGTTGCTTTGCTAACCAGCATTTTAATGACATTTGCATGTGAAGAAATGTATTTTTTTATTTGTAATTTGGATTTATATTGGTTGTTTTACATAGTAGAGCATCATTTTGCATGCATATTACATATATTAGTACACTTGATTTGTAATGGTAATACATATGTAATGCTGGATAAAACCAACTGCTGCGTAAGAATTGGTTAGGGAAGAAAGAAAATAAAATTATATATATTTTTTAAACGTGATGATTTTACGTTAGTGTACTTTGAAAGAATGTCCATAAACTTTGTCTTATATATTACATTAACATTTCTTGTGACTGGTAAACTTCATCATTTTTTTCACACCAAAACAGGATGTGGAGGAATTAGCTGTCATGGTGATGCGCTGATGCTGGGTGATAGCTGAACATGCTTCACCTACTCTTTCACATCCTATCTTGGTTACTTTGCCATAATAACAGAAAAATGGCACACAGAATTGGGGAAGCTCCAAAATACACGAAACAATCAAGTAATTGTCGAGCTTGTATGTCGAGCAATAACCTCTTCTTTCACAGCATTTGTGTGGTTTTATGTGTTTTTAGAGCAATCCCTGTGTAGTACTGTTTAACAAAATTACATAATAAGAAATACAATTTGAAATGAGAGCAGTATTTTCAGATTGTGAATTTACAGAACATTTTAAACGTATGCATATTTTCTATTATTGTGTATAGATAAATATTTATTTCTGTCTCAAGGTGTTCATTCACTACAATAAAATCCTTGAGTCACATAGCTTAATTTGAGAAAATTTAGATAACCAACACAAAACAAAAAGCTTGATATATATGTGTGTGTATTACGCATTTACACATTTTGCTACTGTAGCAGAAGAGTATTTTTATGAAATATGTAATAGTTTGCATATCTGTATTTAAACAAACATCCAATAAAATGTTTTCTTTTATAAACTTCTGTTTCTTTTTGGCTTTTTTTTTTATTTTAGTTAAAATGAAGCTGTGCATGAAAACTTTGTCAACTTAATTTTGGGCTAATGTGGCAGCCTCCACACCCACAGCTTTCACTGTAATGTTTCAAAAGAGGCAACCAGACAGGAACCAGCCAGCAGAAAACACATTGTATTTAGTATTGCTGAGCCATTGAACAGTGGCTCAGTGGTTAGCACTCTGGCCTTTGCAGCACTAGGTCCCAGGTTTGAATCTCGGGCAGGAGTTTGCAGGTTATCCCTGTGTTTGTGTGCGTTTTTCTCCAGGTACTCCGGTTTCCTCTAACATTCCAACATATATTCAGTTAGGTTAATTGGCTTTCCCCTAAAAATTTACCTTAGACTGTGTTAAAGACATATGACTATAGTAGGGATATTAGATTGTGAGCCCCTTTGGGGGACAGATAGTGACATATCTTTGGACTTGTTTGTACTCAGATTGTACAATTGGACTTTTTTGACTCAGATTGTACAACCACTTTTAAATGCAGTATCACACAGTCTATACCTAGCACTCCTATGCCTTCAGCTGTATATCTGCTTGGGATCACACTGCTGCCTTTAAATGCTGGTCTTAAGAAATTTGGATTGAGGTTTGGCTAATACCCCTGCTTTTACTTCACCGAGAACAAGGCATGGTATCCAAGCAGTAGCTATTAGATGATTGGATGTAGCCATTTTAGAAGTTGGTAAGCAAGAAGAAAGAGAAAATCTGTAAATTACCAATTTGAAACAACAGTGGTAGCTAGTGAGCAATATGGAGGAATGTTAGTGTACTTCCATTTACACACACCCAGACTTCAACAATACAGAAATCACTAGGTAGATACAGACCTATTACCAGTATGGCTGCCATTTATTTAAACTAATATATATTATCTTAAATTTTCCAATATAAACAATCTGAATATAAACCAAGGCATTTATTTTTACCTGAGAATACAGATAACCTACTTTGACTCGAGTATAGGCTTAGGGCAGTGGTGCCTAACATTTTTTCATCTGGGGGCCGCTTTTGACATTGAGATAAAACCCACAATGCAAACACACATTAAAGATGTATGTTTAAAACTACAATAGTTTTAATTAAAAATTAAATTGAAATGTTTCTAGTAACCTTAACATACATGCAAAATGTACAAATGTACAAAAGGAATGACAATTGACATGATCAAGAATTTCTGCATTCGCCATGTTATGCTCATTTTATTATGCAACATTTTATTAAAAAAAGCTACAAAACTAAATCTATCATACAATGCTGGCTGGTCATAAATTGCATCCCACTCACCATTCCTGTACTAAAGAGGAGAAACTACACCATGTTGTTATTAATAATAATAAACAGGATTTATATAGCCCCAACATATTACTCAGCGCTGTACATTAAATAGGGGTTGCAAAGGACAGACGAATACAGACAGTGACACAGGAGGAGAGAACCCTGCCCCGAAGAGCTTACCATCTATGAGGTGGAATTAACACACCATACAATGCGTTAAGTCAGTTATAGGGGCCACTAACCTTCTTTGTACCCTGAAATGTCTGCAATGGATACTTCCAGAGAAATGCCATTCATGTAGCACGGTATGTCAGGTATAGTTTTTTGTATCTTGTGTTGGTGCCGTAGTGATGAAAATTTTATGGAGAGTTATCCACAAGAGTCCTGCACGTGCAGTTACATTTCCTTTTTCTTACATTCTTACAGAGAAATTGGGATTCATACAGAGTAAGGACATAGCTATGTGTGACAGGGTAGCATGATATGATAGGTATTACATTTTGGGGGGGGGGGGGGACGGACAAAAGATGCTTCCTACTGGCTCCCACATTTCCAGTTTCTAGCATCCCTCTGTTCAAGAGAATTTGACAGTCACAGAAGGTAAGTTGCCAGCAATGTGTAATGGGCACCCCACCAGCCGAACTTGTCTTTAAGTTTTTCAAATGAACAAGTATATATTTGGGGGGCACCACAGCACAGCGAGAATTGACAGTACCCTAATGCTCATTGCCATGGAAGTGGCATGGTGCAACGGTTGCCTCATACAACTTAAAGCATACCTAAACCCAGAATTTTCACTTTACATAAAAGGTTGCACACGCCGGCGCAGTGAGATCGACAAGTTTTTTTCCCATCTACATCACCTGATCTGGTGCCTGTGTTGGGTGACGTAGGAAGAAGAACCCGGAAAAAGAGAAGATGGCGGCGCCTGCCCGAAGACGGATGTTGAGACGACGTGGGACCCAATGGAGGGGACCTCGGGACTGATTGACTGCTCTGCAGGATTAAGTGATTTTTTGGTTTGTTTTGGGGGACTTTTCAGTTTAGTTCCTCTTTAAGACTACACTGACGTCATTCTGTGCCTCCCTTGTTTTTCCATCTCTAGTACAGCTCGTGAATTTAGTGCAATGTAAAGGTATAATTGTAATTCAGAATATAAGAATGAATTAGAATTTTTTTGTTTTATTGTTAAAATTGGAAAGAGAGGGCAGGGACAGGACATGGTTTAGGGAAGGAGATGAGTACAAGACACTGTGGAAAGGCCCGTACAGACGTTATCTTTCGTGATTGTTTCCAGTGACAGATTAGAGAATGAGTGCTGTATATATATATATATATATATATATATATATATATATTTTCTCTGTTCTGGGGAGGATAAGCGAGTGGCACCCCACTGCGCTCTCCTCACAGGAACGCAAAAGTCAATCCCAGTCAGTTCATCGATATGGATTGATAAACTATTTTTTGCCCAGAAGTAAGGAAAGGTAATGGAGGATCAGGACACTGGGAGAGTGATAGTTAATAGTGAAGGGGTATGAAACAACGCTGTCTGTGAGAGTTGGAAAGGGTAACAAGCCAGGCAGCATGGAATGGTGTATAATGAGGCGAGACCACAATGTGTGTGACAAGACATGACCCCCTTCCTATTTTTTCCCCACCAGTGTAATATTTACATGTCTATATAGAGCTATACAGTGTGACCTTGTGTCATGGAATGCCTGACATACACAGCACCCTGTATAATACACCACACTGCGCATGTATTCCAGCTCCCCTACTAGCAGCACCCTGACCCCGCTGTAGCTCACTCTCTGCCACGGACTACAACAAAATGGACGACCGCCCACACATTTCAGAACTCTTCTGGCTCATTTATACCATGGCGGTTATTGAGCGGGAAGTAACAAGCATTATTCTCTAAGTCACAATACAATAAAACGGCCACAACGTTCCATTATTTCCCTTTTGTTCTACACACGCACATGCCGGTCACCATGACAACGCGCAGCCATACAATGAGGCCTCTGCCCAGGGGGAGGAGCGGGAACCGGCAGCGTGATATGCAGTTATGTCAAGTCACTGAAATTCCGACATATCTACCTCATGAGGCGGCTTACAGTGTGACACGGGGGTAAATTGGGGGTAACTGGCGCAGTTTCCGGGTGATTTAACAACATGGATAAGTCGTCTGTAGTGAAGGCTGGGGCTGTGGCTAGTGCCAGCATGTGTGCCCTTGTTGCTGGGGTAGTCCTGGCTCAGTATATCTTCACTGTCAAGAAGAAGACTGGAAGGAAAACAAAAATAATAGAAATGGCAAGTATATCATTGTGTGCTGGGATTGTAGATGGAGGCTATAGTTATAGGGGGCAGACATGAGGCATCATTAACCCCTGAGATACCGAGCCTGCTTTGTATATAATGTTTGTTCATAAAGTGTGGTCATGTGACTACCCTATAATAAATCCCCCCACTCAAGAGCAGAGTTCCATGTTAACTACATTCTCAAGTGTGGCAGCAATCTTTATTGTGCAGTCTTACCCATAGCCATTACACCCTTCATCTAAAAGCACCCCTGTCCTCACCTCCACTTACTGCCCATGTGTGCCAAAGCAACATTCACCCATTACTGCCCATATGCCTCAGGGCTCTATTATTCTGCTTAGTGCACTTGTGCACCATGGCTCCATTAACCTGTTTAGTGCCCCACAGCTCCAATAACCCGCTTAGTGCCCATGTGCACCGTGGCTCCATTAATCTGCTTAGTGCCCATGTGCCCCACAACTACAATAATCCACTTAGTGCCCATGTGCCCCACGGCTCCATTAACCTGCTTAGTGCCCATGTGCACCACGGCTCCATTAATCTGCTCAGTGCCCATGCTTACCGTGGCTCCATTAATCAGCTTAGTGGCCATGTGCCCCACAGCTACAATAATCCACTTAGTGCCCATGTGCCCCACAGCTCCATTAACCTGCTTAGTGCC
Organism: Pyxicephalus adspersus; assembly: GCF_032062135.1. Classification (NCBI taxonomy): domain Eukaryota; kingdom Metazoa; phylum Chordata; class Amphibia; order Anura; family Pyxicephalidae; genus Pyxicephalus; species Pyxicephalus adspersus. Next base: position 98,113,029 of record NC_092862.1, read on the forward strand.
CATGTGCACCACGGCTCCATTTATCTGCTTAGTGCCCATATGCCTCAGGGCTCCAATAATCCACTTAGTGCCCTTGTGTGCCATGGCTCCATTAATCCGCTTAGTGCCCATGTGCACCATGGCTCCAATAATCCACTTAGTGCCCATGTGCCCCACTGCTCCATTAACCCGCTTAGTGCCCATTTGCCCCACAGCTCCATTAACCTGCTTAATGCCCATGTCCACGGCAGCTCCATTTATCCGCTTAGTACCCATATCTCTCAGGGCTTCATTAATCCGCTTGGCTCTATATGCTTAGTGCCCATGTGCCCCACAGCTACAATATTCCACTTAGTGACCATGTGCCCCACGGCTCTATTAACCTGCTTAGTGCCCATGTGCCCCACAGCTCCATTATCCTGCTTAGTGCCCATGTGCCCCACACCTCCATTATCCTGCTTAGTGCCCATGTGCACGGCAGCTCCATTTATCCGCTTAGTGCCCATATCCCTCAGGGCTTCATTAATCCGTTTAGTGCCTATGTGCACCATGGCTCCAATAATCCATTTAGTGCCCATGTGCACTGTGGCTCTATTCATCTGCTTAGTGCCCATCAGCTACAATATTATTGTACGGTGCACTGATTGCAGTGGGGGATTTATTAAAGGATAAGTCTGAACATGTCCTAAAGGGTTAAACCATACAGCAGGTTACTGTTCATGTTCATTTTCCCTGGCGTCTTTAATTACACTGAAGATTTTTGGATTTATTTTTAGTCTGTACGAAAAGGTGTGATGAAGAACCTCTGTCAGATGTATTTTAGAACAGCATGGAAGGCTTAGACTTGTTGCTGTCTCTGTTACAATCTCCTAACTGCGTGTGATAGAAGTGAGAGGAAATCATCCCAGTTGGGTCACAGACAGAAATACAAATAACTAAATGTACAGCTTTGGTTTTTGATGTGTTGCATTGGCAGTCCATTTAAAATCTGTGTCCTGCCTTCAGCCAAGGGGTATTTACAACTTTACAACAGTTGAGGGTGTACCAGGGGCCTAAAAGATACTGCGATGGTGTGTTAGTGTTTTTCTTAAAGTGGAAATAAACTTAAAAACTCCAAAAAAATATAAGCAGATGGGCTGTTTATTGCAGGAAGGTAAATGCTTGGCCTCTTCTGCAAAAAAAACAACTTACCTGCACAAATATGTGTGCATTCACATATGTAGGAGATCTGTCATTCTGTCCTGGCTAATCAAGATGGATAAAGACCCAGAAAAGGACTGGCATAAGTCAGCACAAGTGAATGTGTGAGGTTACTTCTGCTTTAAAGCAGGCTATAGCCTAGTATGTAAGTTTTGTTCTAATATTCTAGCTCAACTTTAACAATTGTAAGCGGACCTTCCACTAAAATTGTAGGCCCACTTACACAGTCTGTGCCACATTGCCAAATTATCTGTTAGTGGGTGTTAAATGTACCTGAAAAGGAAAAAACATAGAACTATACTTACCATACATATATAATACTGTATACTTACCTTTCACTGCCCATGGTTCCCTACTATTATCATTGTCCTGTAGTATGCAGAGCAGCCAGAATCTCACAGGATGCTCCTGCAATGGACTAGAGGGTCTTATGAGATTTTGGTTGCCCTGTATTTACCTTTATATCCTTATAGTAGATAATGGAAGAGGTAGTAACAACAGTAAGATATGAGGGCATTGTCTGAGTTTTTTTGTTGTCCTCTATTTTGTCATCATGCTTTACGTATGCATGTTTACATCACTTGATGACTTGGGGGTGAGTGTAAATAAGCCTGGACAATGGAGTGAATTTAGCAAAAACACAGTACTCACCCTAACAATATCTTCATCTGCTTTCCTCTCCAGAAGGACAGAGCTCTCTTTGTCCAGGCATCATCCAGGTTCAGCGCCTGGTTCCTGGGCTAGGAGATTGCAGTCATGGAAATCCCAGTACCTGTACGGTTCTTGGCTCTGTTCATGGACGTGTCTGATACAGACTAGTTACTTGCTGCAGTAGGGCTATTTTCACATTGGTCATAAGTTTGTGGTGCGTATACCTTTTTCTTGTGCCAGGAACTGCTTCCTCTGGATAAATTGTACATGTAGCTTCTCCCAGGGGCAGCCCCATGGAGAATGAACTGGGGGTGACCGTGAGTGATATCAGTACTGCTCACTGCAACCAGCTGTCAAAAGAGCGGACTTTTGTAAGAACAAGCGCTGTGGGGCGAGTGACCAAGCGGCAAGCTGCCAGCCACTGGGAACTACCCAAGATCACTGAATCTCAAAGCGTGTCTAAGCATGCCCTAAGTAATATGATGATAAGTTAGAACATTGCAGTCTGATTAATGGGGGAGCATCATCTTCATCTACTTTTTCATAAAAGAAGTAACGGATTTATGCCTTGTTTATATTTCACTGATGCCACATCCCTTTATAGAGATGATGAGACATTATTTTTTTAATGACACTTTAAAGGCACCACTAGGTCTGGAATATTTAATGACAAAGCCAAGTTGGTAAATTAAAAAATTGTAACGTATTAATAAAATATCAGTGTACTCAACAACAATAAATTATGTTACCTCATACAAGTGCAAATAGTGATTATTATCACTGACATTTAATAATCTATTTCAACCTAATGTTTGTTTTTGACTGTATCCCGATTGCTAATTTATTCTAGGTCCTATAAATGTCTCTAGGGCATGTTCTGATGGCTGCTTAAAATCTATAAATGGACTATTCAAAATATCAGCCTGTTATACGGGCATTTGTTTGGTCCTAGTAATATGGCGATTATTTATATTAAAAAAAAAGTCAGTGATACCGGTGCCTTGCTGCTTCCTTCTCTGTTTCTGTTCTATGGTACTCCTCACAGTTAGATACTGCCGTCCTTAAAATGTCTTAACACCCCCCCCCCCCCCTTCCTTCCCCTAAAGATCTATACCACATTTCAGTTTACTCCTATATTTTCTCTCCATTATTCCTGGAAAAGCCAAAAAAAAAAACCCGCCGATTGAGATAACATTTTGAAATGTCAGTGGGAATAACTATTTGGATTTAAAACTTTGCACATTAACACCTTACGTATGAGGTATCATGATCTATCATTATTTACCAAGTAAAGCAGAACTAATCCCGGCTCTACTCACCCTTTCACTGTTTTGTTATAGGATGTTGCCATTTTCTTCACATCCATCTTGATTGGGCTGGATGGCATAACTCCTGTGTGTGGGTGCGGGGGAAGCTGGGATTGCCGGGTATCCTGGCTACCAAAGTTGCCCAGCTCAGCTTTTTTCAGTTTCACAGAGCGATCAGGCAGGTAAGAAGGGTTATTGCAGATGGGACATCACCTGTCCATTTCTGCAATAACCACATACCCAATCAAACATTTTTAAAAGTAGAACTTTAGTTGCTTTTAATTATTCTAGACCTTGTGATGCCTTTAAAGTCCCATAAAAAAGATTCTAATCAGATCATTTTAGCCTAGGCAAAGTCACTTGATTAAAGCTCCATTATTTTTTTTTTTTGTTTTAATAGGTACAGTTTAGGAAAAATTGTGCTGATGTTGTATCAGGAACTAATTTATTTAGAGTTGTAAAGGTAATAAAAGTTCCATTTCAACCCCTCTGAGGACAGGTGATTGGGTTTGTTGCCATACTATTTACTATAAGACCTATATCTGTGATTAGTAATAAAGTTGTTATCCAGTGGATATTTGATGGTCATTGTGGTTTTACTACTGTATTAAAATGCATTGATAATCCAGCTGTCTTTTTTCATAAGGAAACAAATGCCCGATATAGTCTCTATAGTAGTAAAGAGCATATTACAGGAGGTGACAACAGAATCTATATCTCCTCAAAAAGAAGTCTTGCCGATGCAAATAATATATTCAATTAATATACAACATAGGATATATAAATGTGGATAGGGAGAGAGATGTTTCTCTCTTTGTTATGATTTGATTGTTTGGAAAAATTCATGGAAAATGTTTCCTGGCCTCTTTCACTACTCATCTCTTTATTGCTTAGTACATGAAGCCTTCTAAAACCTCAGAGGATTTGTACGCCTGCAGATTCTCTCACAGCTGAAATATTTTCCCACCAATTCCACTGAAGTTATATCATATCCAGGGAGAAAATTAAATTCTTCAAAATACACAACTAGCATTATCTGACTCAACGTCACATTGTTGAGGCCAACATTTTGTCCATATCCCTTCGAACTCGGTTATACACTTAGATCATTTCATGGTGATCAGGACAGTCCAGGCATATTATAATAAATGTGAATGTTTGAAGACATTTAAAATATTTGCCTGTATATGTCTTTGCTAGGTCCAGACTTTGTATGTTTTAGGGAGCCACTCAGCCACTGCTGCAATCTCTCTGGATGGTTCTTTAGTTTTCTTGTGAGCGTGACCAAAAGGCGACCATCTCTTGCTGAGATGCAATATAGGCAATTTCTGTTACCTGAATTTTGTGCTGAACCAATGCCTTATGTACACTCTAATTTACTGACCCACAGTTTTAACTTTATTATTATTATTATTATTATTATTAATAAACAGGATTTATATAGCACCAACATACATGAAATAAGGACTTTGGTTGTAAAATGCTCATTTCATATGAGTGACTTGAAGTGTTAAAGTCAGGGATAACCAAGAATCTAGCATTTTTACAAGGAAGTCAGCAATTGCAGCCAGAAGTATGACAGAAGTATTCAGCTCTCCTATTAACACAAACTGAGATACTTTTACAGATACTTTTATTCTTTGCTTAACCTGAACGGTAATAATTTGTATTCATTATATCTGATTTGTGTTCACTAGTACTTTTGTGAACCTGTGCTTGGATAGATTTGTTTTCAGATGTTATTGTTAAGTTTTCATTGAGTGCAGTCCAACACATTTCTTTCAGCATATGCTGATCATTTGTTTTCCTGGTAGTAAGTCCTGAGCCATCAATCATACTTGTTGTGCTTCTTTACAGCAATTTTTTACATACCTATTATTATACAACCTATTACCCATCATCACTTTTTACTCATGTACGTATCACCTGTTAACTTCCTCACATGAATAAAATCATCTAAATCTAAGTCCCAACATTTTTTAAACAAAGGGCAATTTTCTGTCTTCTATGCTTTTTGGGGGCTTCAGTGGTAAGTAGGAGTAATGTCCCTTGTTCTGTGGTTAGTAGAAGTAATAAATGCCCCAGCATTGCTAGTAAGGGGGAATAATAAAATCACTTGGATTGTTGGTCAGAAGTAAAAAATGCCCCTGCGTTGGTGGTAAGAAGAAATAATAAATGCCATAAACAGTCAGTAGAAGTATTAATTGTCTTTATTGATAGTTGGAGTAACAGATGTCCCTTTGTTGATGGTTAGGTGGAATAATAAATGCCTTTTACATGGAAGTGAAAAAATGTCTGTGTCTGTGGAACAATTAATTCCCTTTTATCAAAGGTAAGTGATGATAATAAATCCCATTATCAGTAGCAACTCATGCCCCTGTGTCAATAGAAGTAATGTCTCATCATTCAGTGGCACACCTTTTTGTGACACTCTGCCCCTTGTAGATCTGTCATGGCCGGTACTATACAGACATGTGAAAGAAAATCATTCTGCCCATTGGTGCCAGTTACATTGCCGGTCCCTGGCTTACTTTACATTCTAATGCCAGGCATCCGCTTCCACTTTGCATAGCTTCTTGATGGTAAACAATGAGAAAACCCTGCACGGTGGCCCTTCTAATTTCCCAGCCTGACAACCAGTGGGTCATAACCAGCCTGTGGGTTGTAGTTTGGAAGCTTGTTTGGTCTAGATTCTATACTTTATATCATGAAATCTTTTAGAGTTATGCTGTTATGTTAAGAACATGCAAGAATGCGTATTTACAAAATGGTAGTGGGTACTAGAAATTGTCATCATGATGTGCCTGGAGTAACCTATTGTGGTCAGCACAAAATGTTTTGAAGATGCAAGTGCCTTTGAAGCAGCAGACTGATTTCTAGAGAATCTGAGAATATATCATAGCTGTTGTATCCGGTGGAGGGAGCCACATCGCTCATTGCAGGACTAGGCATCCTACACAACCAGCAGAAGATTCTTTGGCAGCAATAGAGGGAGCTGTTTTATTTTGCAGGCTCTTCTTTAAAGTTTTTATCCAGTCAAACTTTTGTTCCAAATTTAGATAAAATATAATTCCTGTCCTTAAACTGCAATCTTTCTTTCCTCACCTACTGTAATGGTGACAAAGTTTTCACTAAACAGGAGGTGAAGGAAATATGCAACAGGGATGGCAACAGAAATAAAAAGTTAAAAAAAATGAAATAAATGAAATCCTTTTTGATTTCTGACACAATAAAATAGCACATTATTGGGGCTTTTAGGTGCAATGTTTTACTTTTTTATTTCTGTCTGTTGGAGATGTGTTTGTAAGTGAAGGATGATCTACCCAAGAGTCGATGTCATTGGCCTTTTGTTTGCTATAAGCAGGTTTTGCTTTCCCATATTATTCCATTCTTGAAGCAGGTCAAACACAGGTCAGAATGTTTTTTGTATACTTAATGCATATGATTACTCTAATTTATCAACTAAATTATATAACGCAAAACTATGATCTAATCTTTCTTCAGCAATCCTGTATGATTCATATTTTATTTATCAACACATAATATTGCTCAGATCAATTTAGGCTGTGAGGATGATGGTTTTATATGTAGTCTGTCATTATACAGTACCCTTCCTACAGATGATGTCAGTGATTTAAGTGCGCACACTGTGCTGTAAGAACACAGGTATGAGAAAAGTCATACAAGCTGTACTGGAATAACTAGTCTACTATGGATGTTCTTGCTTGTATAAGAAGATTAGATGAGTTTATTAATCACACACAATATTAAAACATTGCTTCATTTGATACATCTGCAACTACCAGTAAGGTAAGGCAGTTCTGAAACTATCTTTATTATATACACAATGTATTACACTTACTTAATTGTGTCCTGTGATAGTTGTAAATACATTGGGCTCCCCAAGACTAGAGAGATATACTTTCCTTTGAGAACCAGGGTGATCCTGCAAACCTTGGAGAGCTTAGCTCTACCTTAAGCTGACCATACAGCGGTAAATGGGTGCATGACAAAGTAAATGATATATTCCTGTTAAAATTCCGGTGTGCACCTATTGACCAGCATATGTGGCATTGTGCTGGATGGCCTTCTCACTATTAACAATACCAGCCGAAATAGCACTGTTATAGAAAATTTAGAGAAGCGCTCCCATTAGCTGGTGGTTGTTAGGAAGCACTGACAGCTAAATGTTGAACTGAGAAATAGTTTGCATTCCCAGTCAATAATAAACCAATATATAAATTAGGAACGTCCTAATTTTGAGTAGATTGTCATTGGGGTTCTCAGTTTTTTTTACAATATATACAGTTATCTATTCAAATTCCTTTATCTTTGTGGGGAGATGTTTTTTTTTCTAAAGACCTGATTGTGTTACATGAATGAAATCAATGTGAATGGAACATACTAAAAAACATTTTTATTGTTACACATTTTTTCACTTTTTTACACATGTTTTATGTATGTGAACACTTTTATAAATACAATACACACTAGAGCCTGACAGCAGCAGACATAGGTTTGATTTACTGAGAAATGGGGATTCATTTTCACACCTAGTATTCAGCCTTTCAAGAAGCACCTTCCATAGGTATATGTGCTAACATATGGGAAATGTCCTGTAAATTTAGCCTATACCTCTCCAGTTTAGGAGTGACACCTTTGTTTTAAAATACCGCTGTTTCTTCCTCTTGCAGAAATACCATGATACATATGTGTACATTATTTTTATTCTTATGGCTTATGGCTAGTTTGAACCTGGCACAGCGGAATCACCTTGTAAACAACTGTGTTATATCTATTCTGGAATCTCTAGCATTATTTACATGCTTTGGATTACACCAGTAGTCATCCTGTATTTTCCATTGACATGAAAACAGTTTCATCGCTATGTATAGTCTAGCACAGTGTTTGCTGTCTCTTGCAGCCTCTTGACTGAAATGTAAGAAGCGTCTAGCACCTGTCACCAGCCAGTACAGCACTCAGATCCTGTCCTGTAGACTTTGAATCCTTTTCATATATCTTTTGTACTGGTGTCTGCAGACCGAATACTAAACCTTAGTAAAACCTCATGTACAGAAAGTTCCCAAAATTGCTAGCAATATCACTAATTACAGACTGTGGAGCCAAATATACTTCAGGCAAGCTAAACTACTTTTAAATTTAGATCTAAATAAAGATTTAGGAACATGTTTATTGTGGCTTATAAACCTAAATGTTGGCTGTATTCTGAAGTTTTTATAAATCTCCATTTACGTTGTTGGTTATGTCTTTGATGCTGTGTTTGTGTACATGTCCATCTAAATCTTATCCCCCCATCTCACATGCCAATGAGGCGACCATGTAACAATTTTTTGTGTGTCCGTGAAGTATATTCAGGTTGTTACATGTGTTTTGTATCAGCAGACTGGGTTTAACAGACATGTTTGCCTTTATGGGCCTGTTCGGACTATTGTTGTTATCATACCGTGGTGTTTCCTTCCCCTAGAACCTACTGTCACTGGATGCCTGGGAGCAGTATCAGGCTGTCACTCCTAGGTTTTTTTCACAGCAAATCCTTACTGTCTTCCAAATAAACATCAATGAATTGAACCATTCGATCCAGGGTGATAACACCTAAAAGCGATGGAAAACCCCTTAGTCTAAACAAGTCTTTAGTGTAGTTGGTATTTAAAGCTTCCCCCACCTCTCTTAGTGTAAGTCAAATACCTAACATCAGTATTGCTTTAAAGCTCATAATGGCACATCACCATGTTGTTCTGCAATTTGGATTCATGTGAAGTGTGACTTCTGATAGATCAGCCTTAACACACCAGACCTCCTGACATCACAAAACTACATATGAAAAGTCTTTTCTTGCAGATTTTCTGTTACTGTAACAGTTTTTGTTCACATTGAGTGGCAAGCAAAGGCACACCCAACCACCTTACCCTAGCAGCAAGTCCTTCCAGCTCCTGTTACCTTGCACAGTTTCTATGTACAAAGGTGATGCACATCCATTGTCTATTATCTAACAGCAGTTTGCTCTCTCAACTTCTCCCATATGCCTAAATGCAAAACACTTTGCCTTTGCAACAGTTTTTTAAAGTGTTTTTAGTCGTTCTAGAGGAGAAAAAAAATGTTGCTCACAAAAGTATTTGTAAAAGCTAAAAAACATAGAGTTAAGACTCCTGTTCACTTACCAGTCCTAATTCAGCCCATATAAACTGCATTAACTGTTCTCACTGTCTCACAACTGGTGTTTGGCTTGTTGACAAAAGCAATCACTGTTTATTCTTTCTAATTCAAGGAGACTTAAAGATAAATCCCTCCTTTGTGCAACAGTTCTGTTTATCCTTTGCTCCTGTTTTTATAAATTGTCCACTTAATAATGATCAGTTATACCTTCAAAATGCAAGGTGATCACTAAAAGTATAGTATTGGAAAATAAATCATATGTTCATGAGTTTACAGTACTACTACAGCCTCTCTGTGAAAGTCATTATCCTTGTTTACCCTATACCCCTGCTGGAAGGTTTTTAGTTTGTACCTACAAATAGAAATGATATGTGCAGCCAGGGTGATAACCTCTGAAGGATGTCATACTCTCTGCATGGGTTATCTATTGGAACAGACTCACACTTTGTACCGAAGGGGTGGCTTCAGATCATTAATCACTCATCTGTAACCTTTATACAGTCTTTACTACATACCTTCCTTGATTGTTTAATTCCAAGGCATATTCACTCATTGGACACTTGATTAGGTACACCTACATAATAGGACAATAGGCAAACCATCAGATGATGCGACCATGGTCAATGGGTTGATTAGAATTCAACCAAACTGTCATCGGTAACTGATTTTAATTTTAGCATTTTTCCCATCATTTTGACTGTGGATCACTATGTAAGCATATTCTACTTTTTAATTATTTTGTACTTTTTTAGAATGCATCCTAGCAAATTGTGACTTTTGTCAAGTCAGCATCTATTATTTTGATCTGTAGTCCCTTCCCTTGGCCAGTGACTTACACAGGAAGGGCTATATTGTCCTTAGTGTTTATGTTCAATAGCCTCTGTGCTGTTTAGGGGAAAAGATGATGGCATCCAATGAGGAATACAGGGGTTTCTGGGCCAGACCTGAGCAGGGCTTTTGTTCTCTGATTATTAACTACTACGTTATTTATAAACTCCGATTTCAGTGTTCGCATTTTTCATATTTGGATATTTGGCATTGACACAGAGCCCTAGCAATAGTAAAACCTGCTGGAAATGAAAGAGAAAGGCTTCCCACTGAATTTCCATGTAAAGGAAAGTAATATTTTGGGTGTTACTGCTTACTGATGTTTGATTTATTTGTCATTGTTTTATACAAGACAAGAATACCATGCAGTAATCCAATCTACATATTGGAAAAAAGCATATCCTAGAAGTCCCAGAGAATGCAGGCTTCTAGCTGAGTAGATGATCTTACACAGCAGCTTCAGCTTTTCTGCTTCATCAACACAAGCTATTCGTCAGGACTAGAGATGGCGCCCTTTAACCTCTTGGAGGATTCCAGGCCTGGCACAGGGCCCAGTAATGTCTGCAGACGTCACAGGGTTGGATTAGTGGCTCTATTTATGGAGACGCCCTCATCTACACCTTCAGCTATATAAACTCTTTGCAGACAAGCAGAATTTTCTTTTCTCTGATCAGCTGCTACAGCAAGTCCTGTGGTAAGGTTACTCTGCCCATGTAAACAAACAAGCTGCACACAGATCAGTAACAGGTTGTGCTGTACCAGTAAAGCTAACAGGCTAGGTATATTTTATAATACCAGCTAAACCAGTCCCAAAGAGACAAGAACATGTTTATGAAAGTTAAAAAACTGACTATGTTATTATTTGCACTGCTTTGTGCATGTCATTTCTGTATAACTATATTACATGTTGCAATGGAACTAAAGCAATGTATTTGCACATATTCTCTGCAATGTGTGTATGAAATCCTTTTCTTCTTTAATGTTTGTAACAGTTTAGTTACTGTTTAGTTCTTTATGATGCTTAGAAATGTAGAACTCGTATCATACAAACCTAACATTAGTGCATACTCTTTTTAATATTTGAGAAAATGTTGTTTGTTTTTTAAGTTGTTACTAAATTAATTTTTGTGCTTGCATTGATGCTTGGGTTAGGCATTTAAGCTATGGTTTGCTAGAAAAAAATGTATTATTTTTTATATTATTTGTTATATCTTGTAATGCACATAGTGGTTGCTAGGCAAATTAAGGTTCCAAAGTGTAAGGTCATGGCTTGGGTGATCACATTTGTGTTATCTCATTTTCCAGACGTCTTAATTTTTAAACATCTTTTTATCAGGTAAAGGAAAGCCCTGGTAAATCTTTAACAAGCAAACTAAACAGTATTGTGGAGATAAAGATGACATGGAGCTTACTATAAAAACTAAAGTTAAAACAAAAGACTTTCCACTTATAAAATTTTATATATATATATATATATATATATATATATTACAAAAATGTTTTGCTGTTATCATTACTTTTGCCTATGCAGTATTGTGTCGGGTGTTGGAATGTTGACACGGTAGCAATTTTTTTTTATCCTATCTGGAGTACTGCAGTTTAAAGAGCAAATCGGAATGACAATACTTTTCCAGGCAATGGTAATAGTCCTACAGATTCATTGCAGTTTATTTAGTGCACTGCAATAATATTTTTAGCTACCTCCCTGCCTTAATTGCTTATCTTGTTTTGGAACTTTCATATATCCTTTTGAAAATATGATACTAAAAACAAAACTCTCAGTGGACTATTGCCCCCTGAAGAGATATAGAGGACACTCTGAGGTGTGAACTGATTTTTCTGACTCAGCAAGTGTAATCATATGGCCCTCTGTGAAATGGCCTGCAGTATTGTCCTACTATTTTTTTTTTAAACATGGGGGGGTAGAAGTTGTAGGTGATTGGCAGCCCCCCACTCAAAAACAGCCGGGTGGTTACTGGAAAGTGCCTGGTGGTGCGCCCAGCTAAAAGGGGCTGGGGAGAAAACTGTCCTTCCATGAGGTGCTCCACCTTGTGTATAGCTATAATTTTATTATGTTTTTATCTCTTTGTTCAACTGCAGGATGATTTTGTATGGTTCAATTTGTATTTTTTGGGCTATCTGAAAGGGTGACGTACTGGCCAGCAATGTAAGAGTCATTTTGACAACAAGCTAATGTACTGTGAGCTGTGGATATAGTAATTGTAGCAGGGGTTGCTTAAGATCCAAAAATAAATTCAAGGCTTCCGCATGTTAAAACGGTTGCGAAAGGCTGCCATATACCGTTAACATGTTACTGATATTATTACCCAGTATTTATATAGCGCCGAATATTACACAGCACGGAAATAAGTCCTTAGTCATGTCACTAGCTATCCTTCAAAGGGGCTCACAATCTAATGTCCCTACCAAAAGTTATGTCCAATGTCCTACCAATGTCTTTTACCATAGTCTATAGTCAATTTTGGGGGAAGCCAATTAACCTAACTGCATGTTTTTGGAAAATTTGGAATTTTGGAGGAAACCCACGCAATCATGGGGAGAACCTGCAAACTCCAGGCAGATAGTGACCTGGCCAAGATTCAAACCTGGGACCTAGCGCTTAAGAGTGCTACCGTCTAAGCCACCGCGCTGCCCGTAAAAAAATCACCTTACTGTTCCTAAAAAAGGTACAGTAGCCTAAACTGAGATTACTGGCTAGGTTGGGTGGAATTGAATGAAGTTAAGCATTATGTTTAGAGGTAATACTGAGGTTAAAGCAGACCACCCAAATATAAAATCACTGGGTAAAAGGTGAATAAATACTATTTGAGGAGTGTGTAGAAAAGCTGATCTTGCATTTCCATGCATGGTCCAATTTATTCAAAACATGTAGGCATTTTCTATATTTCACCATGTCTGTTGCTGAATCCCCTAAAATTTCAGAAGTTAAAAAAGTGACCTTCCATTAGACACCCAGGGAAGGTTGAGTTTTTTGCTATATTTTCTGGGAAGGTTTTACCTGTGTCTAATAAATGTTCTTGTTTTTCTATTATCTACTATGCACTGGTGGTGATACTCATTAGTTTCCCAATAAATCCACCATAAGAACAAAAACAACATAATAAGAATATAATACTTTAATGCGCTGATTATATGGAATGAATACGTATGAGTTGTCCAGTTTGACAATATTGGCTCAATGTGCTTTAAAGAACAATAGTTTCTGTTCAAAGGAGTACCTGTCATTTATACAACATACTGTATGTCGGATAAGTTACTTCTATCCAGATATATCATAATTAGTAGCTGCAGTGTACCAAGTTGAGATGGTTGGGGCATAATTAAAATATTTCTCTGGGTTGAAATAGCAATGAGTGAAGATGCATTGCTGAAGTCAAACATATTTATACCGTGTTCTCCCCAGCCCCTTTTAGCTGGGCTGTTTTTGCGTGGTTACTGAAGAGTTGGGTCACAATAAAGGGGCTGCCACCTGCCTACAATTTTTATTCCCACCCATCTTAAAAAAATTTCTGGGTTGAACACTGTTGTAGCACTAGTTTTATTCTATAAAACAATGTTAATGACCTTTTAACAGACTTACATACATAAATTGGAGGAGCTCCATTCAAGCACCGGCAAATACGGGGAACAAACACCTTACATTGTCTTTGTACTTTTACCTTTATTCTTAGTATTACAATCAGGGATTTGTAGAGCTGAATTTGCTGGAGTACAGCCCAGTATTTCATAATATGTTACAGAAGGTCTTTCAAGGACACCAGTTTGTTAGGGGAATGAAGGCACATTTCACTGCTTGCTTAGCTCTCAGTGCTTCCCATAATTATTGGAGCATGTGAAAGATGATTACTTACTTCTATACTGACATGACATTGAATTCTGTTTTTACAAAATAGGAAATGAAAAAGAAACTTCCAACTTTGTTATTGGAACAAATTCCAAAGGATGTGGAGGAGAGCTGGAATGTAGATTACAGAAATGAATAGTTGAATTGTTATGACTTGTAACAAAAACCAGCTAAATGATGGCAACATTGACAAATCCTCTGATTCATGCTATCGACACTTTATGGTTGATACTTCCTCACCATCCCCCCTTCCTTACCTTCTTTTGGCATATCTTCTTCTAAGGCACCAAGCACAGTTTAGTGGTAGGGTAGGCAAAGTGTCCTGTTTCCCCATACATGGTGGTAATTCACTTTAAAACCATTGGTTTTAGCAGCCGGTGCTGTGGTTAATTTAAAGAATTGGAAATTGGCATAAGGATGGTTAGAAGCCCAGATAAATGTAACCTGCTATGTAATAGCTAGGTCCTTTTATGAGATGACTATGAAGTCTTCTTATATCAGCCGTACCAAGAAAACGGAAAATCCGACTTACTACGATTAACCAAAGAACAATTTAAAATATATTTTCTAAATAAGGAAGAGGTTCATTCAAAATGGAATAAACCTGCACAGTTAGCTAAGCTTTTTAATATATCCATATATAGATTAGATTTAGGAAACTAGGTTCTTTGAAAAGCTTTGCACCATTGGGATCTTCAATAAATGTCAATAGTATGAAGGGGATGATGTGTCTCCTGATTTGACCCCAGGCTCTGCAAATACTTTTGGGTGAAAGGTATGATAGCTGTCGTAACAAAGATAAGAGAATTCTAGGTAATGATTGCTTTGTAATTTAATCAAAATTTTCCAAAAAAGAGAATGTAATTTTATCAAAGCATTGACGTCTTTGATGTCATCCAGGTACCAGGTGATAGTTTTGGCAGCCTGGTAGGGTTTGCAATCTATTGGGATCTGTAATCATAAAAAGGTTAAGAACCCCTGTGTCACAGTATATTTCGCAGTTTGCATTATCTTTTATCTTTTTGTGTGCCCATCTTCCTAGTAAGGGTTAGGAAGGAAAAAAAAATGCCTCAATGTATTACAAAAGCTTTTAGTGTATTGTCTTAAATTCAGCTTAAGCAGCAGAATCTTAGAGAAACAGGAACACCATCTGATTTGTCTTGCTCATTCTTTTAGTGCTAACTTTCTAACATTTACATAAAAATACCCAGCATGCCAAGTTTAAGCACGCTGGCCAACAGGTACACATTAGTGGCAGCACAGATTGCCACATCTATTATAGCAGCATGCCTTCCTATTATTTGTCGTATGACCTTTTAGCATAGTAAGCTTCCTAGAGCACAGCTTGTTCCGCGCTAGAACACCAAGGCATGGCAGGGTTTATTTATACCAATAACTTTCATTGTCTGTGTACCTAATTTTGTGTATTCTCTACTAACAACCAGTTTATTGTTGGGTGGTAGAAGTTCATTAGTGCCATAGTAATATGTCCCTGCCTTATTTGTAATTTGTATTCAATTTTTTTTATACCAATATATATTACGGTACATCCTTCACTGCAGTGATTTTCAACCACTGTGCCATGAGAGATCTTCAGGTGTACCGTGGGAAATTATCCAATTACCATTGTCGAGTGTCAGTGCTGTAGAGACTGGCAGAGTAATGTGCTACTCTTCTATGTCAGTAGGTGACAGTAGGTAGCTTAATTGCCTTGTGTCACATACATTTTGTAAAATTTTTGATTTGTGGTGTGTCGCAGGATTTTTGTAATGTAAAAAATGTGTCCTGGCTCAAAAAAGGATTCTACTGTCATTTTGTTTTGTCTTGCAGGTTTGAACAGAGGACAGCACTCAGTCTGTTTCTTAAACATTTTTTTTTTTTTTTACAGATGCCAGAATTTCAGAAGAAAACGGTCCATATAAAGGACCCAGCCCGAGTAGAGGAAATAATATGTGGATTAATAAAAGGAGGTGCTGCTAGGCTTCAGGTATGCATTGTTACAGCTATATCTTGGTAATTTTTAGTATGTTGTAATTAAATTTATAATAGTTTTTTGAAAGGTGAGTGTGGCAACACTGGCTTACCCTAGGTAAAGCAATTGTATATGTTTGGCTACATTGTTATTATTTTAGCAGAACTGTACTGGTTGGTAGGTGGTGAGCTTCTGCCATAATCACTAAGTATGGGCATACTTGTTGTTTATGGCACAGACTTGCCTGTTTGCAGGAGCCCTGCAGGAACCTGTCACTGTTGTGTTCCAAGAAGTCACTAAACTTGCCACTTCGGTGGACTTCCAGGTCCATGAAAATTACCCTTAGCTATGGATGGTCATTAATGATGTCATTCCTGTGTATGTCCCTGACAGCTGTTTCTATGCGGGGGTGCTACAAATGGAGCTAAGTTTACATTGCATGGTACATACATTGTGCAGCGATTAAACATAAAGCCTCCAGATGCCAGGACTGGCATGTCTATTCAGTTCTCTCTACCTCCTGGTAACTTAATGAAAGCAAATTTAAATTCCCTGGTATGCGGTGCATAGTGTGGTTTATTGAGAAGACTCATTGCTACAACCTTTTATTCTTTATGTTTCATAAGTTTGAAAGATCTGCTATGAACAGCAAGGTGCTTTCTTGTCAACAGAAACAATCTGTTATTACTCATTATACACTCATAATTAGTTTGTGTCTGAGATAGCGTTTTTACAGTTTTTCAAATTACAAATTAACTTGTAAATGTTCCCTTTGGTAGTGAAAATATCCATCTTCCTAGCTGGATCTGGATTAAACAAACCTATACGACACATTCTTTAGATTCTTTAGCTCTTTTTCTTAAATTTGTAAACTTCTGTATTCAGCATGGTATTCCAGTTTACTGCCATCCTCTTATCTTGCTTTGGTTGGTGTAATTAGCTGTCCTCTATAGTCCCTGATCACAGGTGTTCCTTGGACATTTGCATAATGGTTTGTGAAGCAACAAGCCTATACTTCCCGAAACAGATCAATAAAACTATATGTAAAATACATTTATTTTTAATACAATATCGCTTTGGAATCAAGGGCACTGGACTGTCACAAGTTCAAAGGTTCTTGTGTTAGCTCATTTAGTTGATAATGTATGTTATCAGGTACTTTTAACTTCACTCTGTTGCCAGTATAAGGCTTATTTACACATGTGAGCAGATTCTTGCTCGATGTCCTGGTCATGAATCTGATGTGTACAGCAGTTGTACAGATCTATGAATGACCAATGGAGAATGACCACTGTACAAGTCAATAGAGAAGAGCACAGCGTGGTGCCTCTCGCTCGTTTTCCCTCTTCCACTCCCTAAAGAACAGAACATCGCTGTGTGTACAGTTCTCATTCCTTCATCTCACTGTTTTGTCGCTGGAAACGTCCAAGAAAGATTGTTTCCAGAAAAAAATGTAACGTGTACACAGCCTAACTAACTCTTTAAATTTAATTATATACTGTACAATACACATTTTAACAAAATCTTCTTTTTAAAAAAAAGTTCCTAATAATCTACTGTAAGTTAAGTTGTAAACTGTTAATAAGCAAAAAGAGGAAATGCAGGGAGGGGATCCATGAAAAATAGTCATGTTCATTAAGAAAAAGGTAAGATGTTCTTGTACATATAATTATATATGTCTAGATGACCAACATTATCATAAGCTGTAAACCAAATGTTTTTTTCCACTATTTGCTTATCAGTACAGTACTTGTGAAAAAACACAAAACCACTGATTTTATGACAGTTATGCCAGAGACTTCTATCAGAGAAATAAGAAGCAATAATAAAACAAATAAGATGTTTCTTTCATTTTTTTTTCAGATCATAACAGATTTTGATATGACCTTAAGCCGGTTTTCCCACAATGGAAAGAGATGTCCTACTTGTCATAGTAAGTACTCTATACTTCACCTCCCCTTTGCGCTAAATATACAATACAGTATGGGATTTAAACATTTTAGCAACACAATATCATAAACATTACATTGTGAACCTTTTTTACTTTTTGAAATTTGTATGCGAGTACATCAATGAAAGAAGAGCAAGTAAACAGGCAAATACTGAGCTTGGCTGTGCTTAGGAGAGTACTCCGGACACCTATTGCCACAAAAAATACTGAATTGTGCTAACTCCTGAGGCCTTTTTCAATATGGAATTGTCTAATCACTCCTGTTTCTACCACATGTTGGGTGTTAAGTAAAGCTAGTTCACTGCTTGGTAACACAGCGTAGACCCCTCTGTGTATACAAAACATCATTTTCATCCCCCAGTTTACATTTATTAGGAGAACTTATATCTCTCTCAATAATATAGTATAAACTTAAGAGAGTATGATGATCTTTAATCGGATAACTTATAATGACAGATTTCTCCAGAATTTTTTGTAGTCACTTAAAAATTGGACATGACAATTTGTATTTTAACAAGAGAGACTGTCTGAAGGCAAATGGCTTTTGTTGAGTAATGCCAGTGTCAGTGTCATGCAAACTTAAGATTCCATATCAATAGAAGAGACCATAGTCTTTGTCAGTTTTACAAATTGTCCAACTTAAAATATTTAAAAAAAAAACGCGGCTTAAAATCAAGTTCATCAATTAGGGATTTGCAGACTTAAGATGCGTACACACTTCCAATTTTTGTCGTTGGAAAGGATCTTTCACGATCCTTTCCAACGACAAGGGAGTGCACGATGCAAGAACGGTGCTGTACATACAGCACCGTTCATGCTCTATGGAGAGGGGAGGGGGAGAGCGACGGAGCGGCACCCTGCTGCGCGCTCTCCCCTTCCCTTTCATTAGGATCGGCTGTCGGCAGGTCGGTCGTCCGGACGATGGACGACACCGACTGTACACACGGCAGATTTTCGCCCGATAATTGGCCGATGCCGATTATCGGGCGATAAAAATCTGACGTGTGTACGTAGCTTTAGATTTGTAAACCCTTTAAAATCCACAGGCATGCAAAATTGTGTGCAAGGCAACACTACTTTGTAAGATAACCAATTATACAAAGAATGGGTACTTGAATTACTGGTCTAGCCTGTTTTACTAACCTGTCTTGGAATATTTCAACAATGATGTTACTTATGATAATTGTATTGATAGAAAAATGTGTGACTGGTAACGCTATACTGCCTTGTCGTTTGTTCACATTCGCACATGCCAGTTGTAGCCAATAGTAAATCTGGTCCAGGGAAAAGATTTGCGATCAGTTTTTTATTTTATTTGTTGTATATTTGTAGTGTCCCTGGTGGAGTAATTATTTACACCTCTATCTCTGTGATTGAAAAGGAAGAGAGTGAAAATCTCAGTGACTACAGAAACAGCATTACAAACCTGACAAAGGTTTTTAAAACTCGTCCCTTTATTTTCCAAAGCCCCCAAAAAATATTTGGGTTGGAATTACAATGACAAACTTGTGAAGGAGTAGCTTGCAGTGCATATATACTATAACTTATTATATTATTATTATATTATTATATATTATTTTATATTATTATATATTATATTATTATATTATTATTATAAATATTAAATTACAACTAAAGGCTCCTGTATATCAGTAACACAAACTCCATTTACTATGTGATTGATAAGTCTTATAAGGTAAATGTAAACTTTTCTTTTACATTTCCTGTTTGAGACAAATCATCCTTTGCCATGTCTCATACACTGCAGGTTCATCTATTATTAGTGATACTTTGCAGGTGGGCTAAGAGAAAACTGGATGTGCAGATGCATTTATAATGTGCTGCAACACATTTTTTTATGAAACCATAATTCTATGGTATGAAACAGCAGCTTTATGGTTTTAAATTCCAACTATTTTTAAAAAAATATTTTTATTTTATTTATTTATATAAAAATGTATATTAATATTTTTAGCTTTATTGAGTTTGTCTAAGTCCCCAAAGAATTGGATAGTTAAAAAATCTAATCAGCTTTTGTTTCAGGTAATAATGCAATAACTAAAATATTTTTCAATCCGTAGATGTTATCGATAACTGCAAATACGTATCTGATGAATGCCGGAAAAAGGTTTGTACACATTACAAGCTTGAGACTCTATGTCACATATTACTAACGTGCAAAGTAGTAACCAACAGAAGTACTCACCCCAATTCTCTATCATTTCCCAATGTACATATATCTGATGTGTTGGTATGAGCTGTTTGACTCTGTTTTACACTGATACATAATAATCACAATATAGTGAGAGAGCCAAAGACAATCACTCAGTTGATGATCTCATTCCGATGTGTTGTGCATATATTGCTTTTGTTTTTTTATGTCTTCTCCTTTGGGATATTTCCAAACCAAAGTATTCATGGTGTTTGGATGTTACATTACTATATAAATTGGACAGGGATATTGAGCAGTTTAGTACTACTACTTCCACCTGATTTCATTTAAAAACCAGGGCAGCAGTTGGACCAGCTGAGCAGATGACAAGTTGCTAACCGCCTTGTGCAATCCTGAAATGTCTGTTCCCATCACCCATCTGTACTTATTCCTCCAGAATTGTAACCGCTCAAGGTTTAATGATGGTGTTTTGTAGTATGATGGCCTGCTCTGCAGTTTTTATAGGTATTATATCACTTACAACTTTCACACTTTCTTCCATCCTAAGTGGGGAAATATGAAACATTCTACTTTTATTTTAGACAATGGAGTTCTAAGCATCAATGATAAAGTGATTAAAAATGTAGTTTTAATTAAGTTTGTCCTTTATATATTACAAACATTTCATTTTATTGTTGTTATTATCATTGATTAAACATTTGTTTTCCCATTATTTTTTTTCCAGCTTTATGAACTAAAAGACAAGTACTATGCAATAGAAATTGACCCAAACCTTACAATAAAAGAAAAATATCCATACATGATTGAATGGTAAGTCTTCTACTACATTCTGTACATAGGGCAAATTAGGTGTAGTTCACTGAGAAGCCTCATATGTCACATTATCAATCTGACTTTATTATTTGTGTTAGGACCTATTTACATATCTACATTGCTGTAACATGTGCACCCCTAAGCACCTATTTTGCATGGCCCAGCACTTGGACCACTGTAGTGTGAATGAGTCCTTAGAGATTTGGCAAATAGTAAATGTGAGCATTAAAGCACAAATACAAGATATATAAATGCAAAATAAAATATAATAAACAGTTGAGATATTTGCTTTTAGATTATAATTTATCCAGAATTTATCAGCTACTAATAGGTGACTATTGATAAATTTAGTGGA
Organism: Pyxicephalus adspersus; assembly: GCF_032062135.1. Lineage (NCBI taxonomy): Eukaryota > Metazoa > Chordata > Amphibia > Anura > Pyxicephalidae > Pyxicephalus > Pyxicephalus adspersus. Next base: position 98,134,297 of record NC_092862.1, read on the forward strand.
CCTTTCCAATTAAATGCATTACTAAATGACTGGAACAGCAGATTCTTTATACCTTATCTTATCTAAGCCTTTTTATGACCCCTAGAAAGAATTGCTCAATGTGTCCCTAAATCCCCTATACTAAGCTGTAAAATAATTATCACCAGTCTTATTAGTTACATGTCTGAATTTAAAAGTCGTCAATAGCTTAGTTTTACTGAACAGCTGATAGTTACTGGTTTTAAAATGCTTGTTCATAAAAGAAAGGTCAAATCTCAATTGCTGCTGTTTTTGTGCAAATAAAATATAAAAATGAGGCACAGCTCTATATCAGCAGTGTTCTCCCTAGTCCCTTGGAGCCGGCCGCACCACAAGGCACTTTTCAGGAACCCACCCAGCTTTTTTTCGGTGGGTACTGATGAGTTGGGTCACAATACAGGGGCCACCACCCAGCTTAACACAATTTCTGGGTTTAACACTGTATCATTTAAAACTGGGTTTAACACTGTATCATTCCCATGTCAGCTGACACATTAAGCCATTTGTTCCTCCTTGATTTTAATTTCAGTAATACTGAAAAGAACGCTGGGTCATTTTTTTAAATTATTATTATTCCGAGATTAGGTCCAAAACCCTAAGAATGGTTGCCATGATATTTGGCTTCACACATTTTACTAAATGAATGCGGCTGATACCTCTGCTTTTTTAAACCTTAGAAATAGATCTGAATATTTGCACTTTGCTGGCTTGCAGAGGTTTAATGCTGAGGAATTATTATTCTTTGATGTCAACATATAATGATTACCCTCTCTTTGTAAATGTCCTTTACTAATTGTAGATAAATTGAGCATTTTCTTATTTTTTTTTTAACTGGTTTATCTTGTTTTACAGGTATACAAAGTCACACACATTATTAATTGAACAGGCTTTTCAGAAGGACAAGCTGCCAGAAGTCGTAAGGGATTCTGATATTATGCTCAAGTAAGAACCACCTTTTTTGTATTGTATGTATTGTATCTATAGGGTTTCATTTCAAATTTATTTATTCATTTTTCAATATCAACAGTAACAAGACTGGCTGGTATTGGAAGAACGGCACAAGGCATCACAATGCATGACATAGCTGCAAATCATCAATGTGAAATTATTGTTACATTGGAGAAAATGCCATAAGACTCTTCAGTCTGTTGGCATATCTTTGACATGGTCTTGTAGTTCTGATAATTGGATGGACAGAATATCGTACGTGTGTGCGTGTGTGTGTGTAATGTTTGGGGTTGACAATTATTGTTTGAGTGACAATTATTGAGCATATGTCAGACTAGACAAGTATATGGGGTAAAGTTTGTTCTTGCATCAGCATGAGTTCCCTTATCCATTCTCCACCTTAGTCCCACAGTTTAAAAAAACATCTGTATAATAATTGCCCCTAAGGCTTTAGATAAGGCTTTAGATTGCAAGGGAAAGGAGGCCCCCCTGTTCAGTTGGCTGCTCTTAAGCTACGTACACACGGCAGATTTTTATCGCCCGATAATCGGCATCGGCCAATTATCGGGCGAAAATCTTCCGTGTGTACAGTCGGTGTCGTCCATCGTCCGGACGACCGACCTGCCGGATCCACGGACGATGGACGACAGCCGATCGTAATGAAAGGGAAGGGGAGAGCGCGCAGCAGGGTGCCGCTCCGTCGCTCTCCCCCCTCCCCTCTCCATAGAGCATGAACGGTGCTGTATGTACAGCACCGTTCATGCATCTTGCAGCCCCTTGTCGTTGGAAAGGATCGTGAAAGATCCTTTCCAACGACAAAAATTGCAAGTGTGTACGCAGCTTTAGGCTAGGTACACACCTATAATATATAGACGAGCAATAGTTTTTGTCCAATATTGGCTCAGGGCCGATATCGGACGAGAATCCTCTGTATGTACAGCGCTCTTAGTCCATCGTTCAACTACCGTCCTGGCTGATCCATGGACAATGAATGATCATAATGAAAGTGAAGGGGGGAGAGCGCAGCGGAGTACAGCTCTGTCCTTCTCCCCCCTCCCCTCCCCTCTCCATAGAGCAGAATGGCTCTGTATGTACAGCACTCGTTCATGCATTGTGCAGTCGGTAATCCTTGGAAAGGATCATGCAAGATCCTTTCCAATGACAATTATTGCACGTGTGTACATAGCCATAGTAAGGGACTGAGGTCAACCACCAGATAAAATTTTGACTTTCATGTTTAAAACAATAAGGTGCAATGAGGTCACATATATTTAATGACAACCTATGTATAGTCATTTTGTAAAGCCTTGTTTACACAATGAATAACTTTTTATTTTCTTTAATTTTGCAGGGAGGGTTATGAAACATTCTTTGATAAGCTACATGAGCACAACATACCAGTGTTCATCTTTTCAGCAGGACTTGGGGACGTATTAGAAGAGGCTATTCGTCAAGCTAGTGTCTACTACCCAAACATTAAAGTAGTTTCCAACTTTATGGACTTTGATGAAAATGTACGTTCAGCTTTCTCTTTCAGTGCAGTCACCAACCTTTACTGTACAATAAAATGTTATCGCCGGGGGTGGGGACTTTGTGAAAAAACGGTTGTCAGCACACTAGTTGAGGATGGCATAGCAGTCTGATGACAGGTGGTAGAGCTGCTGAGCATGGCAGAGCAGTTTAAGCCTTACATACACCATTCTGCCGATCTCATCAGCTCTGCAACCTGTCATCACACTGTCACTACCTACAGAGCAGTGTAAGGAGGGCCGCCAGAACTCCTGCTAGCTGTGCCCCTGCTTCCTTTCATCTGTGTCCCCCAACTCACAGGCAACACATTGTCAGTGGTCCACAGACCAGGGGTTGGGGACCTCTGCTCTATGTAATGTTTAAAATCATTTTTCTAAATGTCTGAAAAGACCTAAACTTCCTTCTCTGCAACAGTGTTTCTTGTTAATGTTAAATGTCAATGGTAAAATGTGTGTAAACATTCCATTTTAGTTAATAATGCCCCATAAACTCAGAAAGGAACTTTGTATGTAAAAAAAAATCTCTATGTAGTTCTTAATTAAATGAATTAGATGACAGGAAATATCATCAGGATTGAACAAGTCTAAAAGGTTTAAACAGGACCGCAGTACATATTGGATTTCTTGTAGTCGAAAGGAAAAGCAATGAACGGAAAAGAATAAAAGGAGTGATCCAGCGGCAGACAAATTTAATCTAATATCCTAAACATTCAGTAAATATATTCAGCTTAATAGTGAATAACTTAGATAGACATTGCAGTTTTAGAAAATCTGCCCCTGATATATAGTGTTCTGTACATCTTTATTAAATTAGGCTATTTGGCTGGCTAAAAGAACTGATGTAAACCTAGAGGAGCACTGGTCTGCCAGAAAGTGTACTTAGGTTTTTATGCAGTTTTCTATATCAAATCAATAATACTTTTATAATTAGTAGACATCAGGATTTACTGCTTTTAATTATTAGTTTAATATATATATATATATATATTTTTTTTTTTCTTTTACATAAATCTAACCTGCCCTATTGAGTTGTATCTAGAGCAGGAATCACAGTGTACATATGACGTAATAAGTAAACATGGTTCCCCTTATCTATATGTCTATATGTATTATTACAAACTGTACAACAAAATAGTATTTATACTCATTGATGAGAATAAATATTTAAATCTTTACTTAGATTGCAAAAGTACTATATTTTCCCTTAACTGCCCAAGCTTGCATTTAGAGCTAGATAAGCAGAATTGTCAAGGTAACTGTAAAGAACATAGTAAGACAGCAAAAAAAGAAAAAACAATCCAGCAGACTTAGCCTGGTCTGGCTTCTATCCACATAAATAATGATCACCACCTTATTCATCTCATGTCTGGGGGTCAGTTTAGTAGGCAGATTAGATAGATATTCTGCTGTTGGCTCTAGGTGCCTCAAAGTCAAACTTTCGTACGAGAAACTATGATGTCTGCTGTCAAACTAATTGGGAGCTTTTAAGAGGTGTAAAGCTACGTACACACGTACAACGGTTCCCGCCCGGCTCAGGGCCAATATCGGGCAAGAATCTAGCATGTGTACTGTGCCAGTCCTCCATCCTCTGAACAACCGTCCTGGCGGATCCACGGACGATGTACAACTAACGATCCTAATACAAGGTAAGGGGGGAGAGCGCGCAGCAGGGTGCCGCTTCGTCGTTTTTCCCCCTCCCCTCTGCATAGAGCAGAACAGTGCTGTATGTACAGCACTCGTTCGTGCATCGTGCAGTGCTAGTCGTTGGAAAGGATCGTGAAAGATCCTTTCCAACGACTATTATTGCAAGTGTGTATGCGGCTTAAGGGTAAAAGCGGTTATTGACTGCTTTTTTTCTGGCCTGGGGTTAAAAGGTGAATTGCTGATATATCTGAAAGTAAGGTTAACTATTAAATACACATTGTCTTTTCTATTTGCAGGGAGTAATAAAGGGATTCAAGGGAGAATTAATACATGTTTACAACAAACATGACGGTGCCTTGAAGAGAACAGAGTACTTTGATCAGCTGAAAGATACCAGCAACATCATTCTACTAGGAGATTCATTAGGAGATTTAACTATGGCTGATGGTGTACCAAATGTGGAAAATATCCTCAAAATTGGATATCTCAATGATAAGGTAAGAAATTTGCATCTGCATTGACTTCTGGGTAATGTGTGAGTAACAGTAAAGCTACGTACACACGGCAGATTTTTATCGCCCGATAATCGGCATCGGCCAATTATCGGGCGAAAATCTTCCGTACAGTCGGTGTCGTCCATCGTCCGGACGACCGACCTGCCGGATCCACGGACGATGGACGACAGCCGATCGTAATGAAAGGGAAGGGGAGAGCGCGCAGCAGGGTGCCGCTTTCCAACGACAAAAATTGCAAGTGTGTACGCAGCTTTAGAAGGGTGTAAAATTCATGGTATATTGTATACTGATTAGGGAACTGACAATGGGGAAGTTTATCACACACCTGCTGCCCAATTATACCCTAAAACAAGGCAAATTCTACTTTGTGTGTTATATGGTTTGTAACAATTAGTTTTGATAAGTGAATACAAAGAAGGGTAGCAAATAGAGTGGAAAAGAAGCACAGTGGTTGACAGATGATCTGTTTATTGGGTTGAATGTACTCATACTGTGCACTACACAGCATTCAGCCAGTTGGAGGGTCATCCAGATGTGGCTTTGTAACATCCAAAGTAGAAAGAACAACAGATGCCCCAGGCTACATTTCCCAGCATTTCTGCATTACAATAGAAATTTAGGTTTCTACAAGAGGAGGCAGGCATAGTAGTTCATAGGAATTAGGTAGTGAGCAATTATAAGACTTCAGTCTGTTAACAAAAAACTAAAGGCATGAAAGGCCAGGCATGTGTGGACCAATGCACAGCTACAGCCAATCTGTTGCATGGGTTTTTTGTAATTTGTAAAGTTTAGTTCCAACATTACAAGACAACATTACAATATTGAACATGATTGCTTTTAGAATTTGCCTTCTTTGATTGTGGGATTAGCTGGGCTTTAAGAAAACCAGTATTGCGGACAATATGTGGGCTTCTATTGTAGCCAGTACTGGTTGTCTGAGCATTTGCAGTATATGTTCATGTTTTTAAACCAGAACTATTGAAGTCTGAGCTGATAACAAACCAGATGTATTTCCAGAGAAGCAATTTGGGATATGTATCCTTTCAACCAGGGTTCCTCCAGAAGTTTCTGGGTGTTCCTTGAGTAATAAACAGTTTGTGCCTCTCAGGTCAGTTTGGGTGACACCAATGGTCGTTTTAGATATCTGTAAGGGTGAAATTCACAATGGCCAGAAATGTAAGAGACATTCCTCCCACTGAGCACCTCACTAATATTCTGTGACCTGTGGATATAGTAATTATCACAGGGAATCCCTAAGACCTGAAAGTTGTTCCTGTAAGTTGCTCAATGGTAAAAAAGGTCAAGAATATCTGCTTCCAGCAGTTTATTTTGTGTTAATGTTTAAATAAATTATAATAAATGAGAAGCCGTGTACAGACTTTTTTCATCAGTAGGTCACAGTAGTCAGGAACAGAGATAGCTGCAGATAAAGCATTATTTCCATTGGCTCATGGTGAACCTAAAACTGACTTGCAGCCAACTGAGTAATGCACTATTTCTTCTGCCCAGTTGTGTTGTGAAATATAATTGTTATTTTAAGGATTTGTGTTCAAATCCCTTGCAGATTATGCAAAGTCCATGAAAGGTAACAGTAAAATATCTCTGGCCTGTGAGACAGAACAATGTATCCACCAGTACGCCCAGAACTCACATCTATTTAACCTGGTGGCATGTTGGTTCAGGCAGCACTGATTCCCTGTAAAACTAGGCAGCCAGGCTTATTTCCCCTTGGGGTATGTTTTTTAGTGTTTTCATGTTCTTTAAATATTTGGAGTTAATTCTTCCAGGTGCTCTAGTCCCCTCAAGGGCTTAACACATGTAAAGATAGAATAATTTTCTTACATAGGGAATACACCTGGTAAATGGATAATACAGTCCTGAGATAAGGAAGGCACACCCTCTTACCTTATCTAAGCTTTTGTGGTCAGACCAGGCAATGCTCAGATAAATAGTATATTTGTAGAAAAATGCTGTCATGCACAGTGGTGATGGGTGGGCTTGTTTTGCAGCCACAGGACATCTTGCAGTCATTGACCATAAGTCCCTCTGGTAACAAAAGTATTTTAGAGTCAGTTGTAAGGCCATCTGTGCAACCGCTAAAGCTTGGTCAAAATTATGTCATGTAGAACGCAATGATACCAAGCACACCAGGAAATCTACAGCAGAATGGCTGAAAAAGAAAAGAATAAAGGTGTTGCAATGGCGCAGTCTAAGTCCAAACCTCAAGCTAATCAATATGCTGTGGTCGGACCTTGAGAGAGACCTTAAAAGATTTGTGCATAAAGAATTGCCTGCAAACATGAATTGAAGCAATGTTTTAAAAAGAGTGATTATATTCTTCCAGAATTTTATGAGAGACTGATAAAGAGACTTTCTTACAGAAAGAGATTACTTTGTTATTTTCTGCTGATTCTAAAAGCTAATAAATCATGGAATGTACTTTTCTACATATGGCTTCACCATTTTTGTTAAATGATGACACCGTGGAATCTGCAGTGTGCCATTTTACACTTGAGTGTATCTGTGGGAGGAAGAGAAAAAGAGGAGGGAGGAAAAGCCAGGCTTTTGAAGGGCAACCAGAGTTAAATTTAAAAACACAAAATTTTATTGTTCCAACAACATAATTTAAAGATTAAGAGCTGTGTCTCTATAAATGAATCTCAGGCTAACATATAACTAGTTTCGCAAAAAAATAGCAATATAGTTTAGTGTCAGACTAGGTTAGCGATGGCGGTAAGGTGTCCCACCCGACGCGTTTCGCCCGTACTAGGCTTCCTCAGGGGTAAGGGGAGACTTAGTATTATTGCTGGGGCTTTTTACCGGATTAGGAGCCTTGTGATACCGAATTGCTACTTGTAAGTGATTTGATAGTGAGACCGATATCAATTTGGACGTACTGCTGGTGTTTCCAGATGTCCGAGTGGAGTGAACGGTGTGATAGAAGCTTGAAATGTTTATTCCAGGACCTTCATATGCACAATGGTTATGGCATCTAAGTCTTAGTAGAAGAAAGTGATTCAGCAGGGGAAGATAAAGTGTTATCTTCTCGTATGGATTATTTTAGTTGTGGTATGTGGGGTAGCTGTCCAAAAGGGGTGGAACTAACATTTTACACTTGAGGTTAGATTAAAAAAATGTAGAACCTTCCAAAGACCAGATGATTTTTAATATGTCTTGGTATATAAAACTTTGGGCTTTCTATTTCTCATGACTGTATGCAGAGGCCTTCTGTTTTAAGTTCTTTGGATGACCATAAGAGATAAATGTAGTGTAGCACTCTGTGCTATTCTGTGTGTGTCTGTATGTGTGGAATAATTTGGAATCCAGTTCACCGGTCGCTGCATAAACTCCTTACAATATGCAGTATTCTTCCCCTATTGATTGGCTCAGCAGAGAACAGGTCATACATTTTGAAAAGAGATCACTGCTTCCCCACAGAGATCAGTGGACTTATGATGCAAATACTGGAAGGTAGCCAGCTTTTCTACACATGGTGTGCCTTGTTAAGATACAAAATAAAATCTGAGATCTCTAGTGTAGCCTCATAGGGTTTTTTTTTAACCTTTCTTTTTCTTTCCTTACAGGTGGAAGAGTTATTGGAGAAATACATGAATTCCTATGACATAGTTTTAGTGAAAGACGAATCTTTGGATGTGGCCAACTCCATCCTACAGAAGATCCTGTGAACATCGCGGGGTCCTCAACCTTCAATACTGACCAGCTGTTCTCTGAGTAGAGGGAGATTTAGGTTTTAATTATTTTTGTTAATTTAAACATATTTAATAGAAATATTTTAGAATTGAAAAGCACCTTACTTTCAGCAACGTGCTGCTTTACCTCCACAATATTATTTTTTTACTCCACAACACCCATCGCCTTCAGCCAGGATGGGAAGCCTGTGTGTGGGCAAGCAAGGTTCTCCACAGATCTAGAATGGCATTCATTCTATCTGTGAAATTATTAGATGGTATGTTTTATTTTCATATTCAATTTTAGCTGTTGTATTTTGTACAAGCTTAGTCTCCAAAGGCCAAATATTGTGCATGTTCTGAAGTGCTGTTTGTACAGTTTTGTACACGTTAAAATGTTTCACTATAAAGGATGTCACTTATAAAAATGTCCTCGCTGACTTTTTTCTGGTTTATGTTAATGTTTGCTGGGTCTAAAAGAAAACTTCAGGCTGGGGCTTCTGAGGTGTGAATGTCATGTGTAAGCCCACATTTCATTTTATTCATTGACCTTAAACACTTTCCACAGCAGAACCTGTAGAAGGCTATAGGTCTCAGGTCTATCACAGATATTACACAGACATAGTGGTGGGAATAACAACTTGCTCCCCACCAGTAATAAAATCCTGCAGGCTATCCATTTCCACTTTATGTTTCCAATAGGTAGCCCATCTGTTGCTGTGTCTGCAATACTCACCTTTTTCCTGGTGCTGTTCCGCAAAAACCATTCCACAATGTTCTAGAGCTGGCCATCCTTTGGGTTGAATGATGCAATGCATATCCCAAAAATATCCCAATATAATAAAAAAAAAACAGCAACGTTTATCAGCACTTTATTTATCAAAACTTATCTTTCAGCACTCGTTACATTTTATACACTTTTTCTTTTTGAGATCTTAGTTGAAAAAAAAAGACAATTCAATTGCGATGTGTATATGGAATTTTATAATCTGGCAGGTAAAGTTTTACCTACAGATGAAATACTGTCTTATGTATTATTCTACCCATCCCACCTACCTAAAATAAATGTTCTGATATTTTATAGACAGGAGGCCACAATTTGAATCACATTTCTACTTCTACCATCATGGATATAAAGTTTTAGTGCTGGCAGTCTGCATTCAGATATGGCAGATGAGCCACAAGCTCTCACTTGTTTTTGGTCCACATTGTTTCCTGAGGGGTTATTCATACCCTGGAATGATGTTACACTGTAAGTGTCTGGTGAACACAGTAAAAACGTGCAGAGTAATCATCGTAAAAGCTTTCCATGTCTTTTCACACATCACAAAACATGATTTTTTTTTTTTTTTTAATACAAACTTTTTTCTTCTTTAGTCTTAATACTGGAATTGCACTTAAATCAAGGGAATTCATATGACAGCTAGGATATTGCCATAGCAAGTTCCCTTCCCCATCTGCTTGTAATATTTCTATACACATTGTTCTGGATAAAAAATGCCCTCTTTGGGTTGGTTTATAAAATAAAAAAAGGTTTTGGAAGCAGAAATGCATAAGGGAATCCATGTGAACACAGCTTTGTTTTAATCACACTGCAGCCAGGGCAATAAAAATTTACCTAACAAAAATATTTGAATATTATAAATCTGACCAAATGTTGAGTGTCAGCAATTAAAATCACCCGAAATGCATATTTGTAAAATGGAATCAAATAAGAAATGAAGTCTGATCAAAAAGCCCAGGGGAAGATTTGTTTCAAACAACCAATGTTAATTTAAGTAAACCAATTGGAGAAAATTCAGCCCTTTGAGGTCCCTGGCTTCTTGTGCAGGTACACTCCTGGTTTCAGTCCAAAGCACAACAATTGCATTCATGTAAAGTAGTTTGGATCCATTAGAATTGGTTTACTATGATGAGTTGAAATAACACATGCATTACCACAACATGCATTGGTGCAATGTGGTACCACTCATTCTTAAAAGCACCTCGGTGTGAGCTGTCAGCACAGTAGATTCCTAATAACGCCCTATGAAAACTGTCACCACAGCTGAGAGGAGAGAATGAAACCAAGAATCCAGTTAGTTGTTGTTGCAACACTGATGTGGGTGACAGTTGTTGCCTCGGAAACATTGACAAATAGTCATAACGGGAATCTTGGCAATGTTGTTCAAAACATACCTTGCACTAGAAAGCAATGTTTGCTTATGTACTGAAGCTGCCTCTGTTCCTAATAATCCACTCAGTCCCAAATACTACACACTAACAATAAAATAAGATGTGAAGAATAAAGTTAATATATTTACCATACCCCTGGCTTCTGCCCACGACCCATAGACTAGGGTGACTTCACCATCCTTCCTGCAATATACCGTGGAATTCTGGGTAATTGAAATCTTATGAAATAGTGCTCTAACACTGCATGTGCAACATTTTCGTGGCTCATAATTTCCCATAACATTGTCAGAGGAGTTATAATGTCACCCAATGCGCTACAGAATTTGGTGCTAAGACAAGTATATTTACTAACTTTTCTACTGCTCTGCCTGCCTTACCTTTAGTAAGTATAACAAATACCAATAGAAATTTTACTTGTAAGTCCTTTTATGAATTGTTTTATAAGAAACCAGTGCTGAATGAAGATTTTGACCACCCTTGCTGATCCAGCCTTCAACACTTTCTAAGCCACCCACGTCTTGCAAATCAAGAATTCTAATCACTATTCATGATTTTTCCTTACTTCTGCCTTTCCATCACTTGTCAGTCAATCAAACAGAGCGTCATCTTTCCACAGACACCAATTAAAACCCTACAGAGTGCCAGAACCCTCCACCACTCTATGCAAAACTAAAAACAAATTACCCTTTAATACACTTTATTATATCACCCACATGTGCTAAAAAGTAATGATATTTAAGGGAAAGCTAGAATTATGCACCAATATGAGGACTGTATGACCAGAGTTCCTGAAACATTGGGGTAATCAGGGTGTAATACTAGAAAACCTCTTTATACAATCTGGCAGGGCCTCTACCAATTTCAGAAGTGGAGAGGTTCTCCCTAATTTATTGTGATCAGTCACACCGAAACAGGAAATGAGAGAAATTCTCCCTAGTGGGCAAAAAGTACAAAAATTTGACAGAAGGTATGTTATCCCCTACTCTATACAGAATAAACAAAATTTTAGTGAGAGTTCCACTTTAATATAGCTTGTCACACGTGGCAGTGGATGGACAGAATGTTCACTTTTGTGTTCTGCTGCTTTAAATTCCTATATAACTATCATCCACACAAATGAGTGCTCAGTCACAAGACATTTTCACAGTGCATACAGACCCAGAATCTGATAAAAGATTACAGTTCATCGTGTCTCTCTTTATCCTCCTGGTCTTTTAACTTGAACTCAGCCTCTGTAATTTTGCCATCTTGATTTCGGTCTTGATTTTTGTACATGTTCTCAATAATCTTCTCTGCATCAAAACCGGGGGCCAGTCTTCCTTTTCCAGCATCCACCTGGGCTTTGATGTAATCTGAAAACTGGAAACATACTGACTTGGTGAATTTTTCTACTTTCACAATTGCATGCCAAATACTACAAGAATCTGGTGGATGGTTCACGTATTTAAGGATTGGGTAGCCACAAGAGGTTCCCCTTTATTCCCTCTTCACCACCACTACCACCACATGCCTACCTTTATTTTATTACCCCAATACTAGCATATAATATAGAGGAGAATGTGACTCACTAAATGTAATCCCACCAAGTTTATCACCAGGCACCAGAAATTGTTAAAAGACCCAATAAACAGAATAAATACTCTATTTTTTTATCCGGCTAAAAGTACTTTTTATACTCAAATATAAGGAATCTGAATATAAAAAAACAGGAAAACTACACACGAGTACAAACCTAGATTACAAAATCCTGCCCTTACTGCTAACATTCAAAACAGTAGTCAACAGAAATGTCAATAACATTAATGGGAATGAATTTATCCATTGTGTGTTATCTTTTTAACATTAATTTAAAAAAAATTGCATGGATTCTGTTTATTGTTATATTATTCTATTGTTTCTTCCTTTTTTACGGGTTAAAGTACTCTATACTTTTAAGTTAATCATGATGCATCACTTGCTCTTAGATGAACTTTTGCGCATTATTGGTTGGCCAACAGTAGAGATTGCTGTGTCCTCATGTAAAGTGCCACAAACTCATGTCACAGACATCAAGAATCTGTTATACGCTTTATATGAGGACACAGCACCATCTAGTGGCCCCACTATAAATCAATACTTTATTCTCTATTGTCAATGGGCCTGATTTATTAAAGATTGGAGAGGATACACTTTCATCAGAGAAGCTGTGTGATCCAGAAAACCTTGCATGAATCCAGTCCAGGATTGAAAACATTTGCTAACAAATAGCAAATGACTTTTAAGAAATCCATTCCAGGTTTGCTGGATCACCCAAGTTCGCCAATGAAAGTGTATCCTCTCCAGTCTTGGAGAGCTTTAATAAATCAGGCCCAATGTTAGGTCAAAACGTCTTGGTTTATTCTCCAGTATATATGATAATCTTTCACTAATAAACCTAGGGCTGTGTGCAGAAGCAGCTCTCCTCATGATGTGTGTGCAGGAGAGGTTTGGAAAGGATGAAAAAAAGGGCTAGTAAAAGGAGATTGTAATCAGGGAGCAGGATAACTGGAAACAATTAAAAGTGAAGGCAACTTTAGTGCGCATCGTTGTGAGGAGTAGAATACCTTTCCAAGACAGAGCGGAGAGGCAGAGACAACTGCTTTTCAACACAGCCTAAACACTCAGTTACATATAGGTTTGTGTTCAAGTGCTTCTGTCCTGCACACAGCCTCAGGGAAAGAAAATGACACCTGATGTTCTCTGCAGGGAAATACATCAGATCGCAGTAAATATACCCCAGGCCGTGTGCAAGGGAAAGGCATCTGAACAAAGCTACAGTGCTCTTGTGTATATTTGGAGAGCTCCTGGAAGGTCTTATGATAGTATTATTTTATTCTGATCTGACACCATCATATATTTATTTCTATCAGTTTCTGTAAATACACTTTAGGAGTAAATGTTAATAGAAGGTCTGGGGAACAATGTCCTATATCTGTGGCCAAGGAGTCATATAAAACAGTGTGTGAAGGTAAAGCATGTGAAGACAAACAATACAGAATTAAAGGACAGACAGGTTATAATCAGTGATAATAGTAACAGGGATGAAAGAAAAAACGAGTGACAGACAAAATGACGTAATAGACTAAAAACAGAATGGTGTGTATGTTCTGATGAGGCAGGTGAATTATAAATCAGGATCTGGGAAAGAGGAACAGGGAAAACAGAGAAGAGGGCACATGAACCTCATGCATTATATGAATAAACTTTGGAGGACTTCTGTGAGTTTGAGAATTAGGTGGCTACTAGGAGAAGCCACAAAACTACCAACCAAGGAAACATGATGATTAACATTATTGTTGATGATTTCTCCAACTGACTGGTAGCTGTGCATGTGACACAGAAAATATGTTACCACAGACAGTGCATTGTTTTTTTCACGTTTTTATGTGACAAAGGCGGGGGGCCATCCTGTAAAAAAGATGTCATCTAGAAAGTATGCCTGGGGCAGCACAATGTGTATTTACAGCTATAGTCACCAGTTATATACTGTATGTAGCAAATAATATACAAGTTCATTGTATTAGAAACTATAGGGAATGTTCTGCTTTCAACATTCATGTTGTTATTTGTTAATATATTTTATCTTTTATGCAGAAGGCAGTACATAAAGTCCATTAAACCCAGAATATTGTTGTTACTCCTAATCACCAAATAAGATTCCCTTTTGTTTATAGTTGAAGATGAACCTATATAAACATAATAAAAACAGAAAAATGTATTTTAAATAGTTTTATTCGTAATTGGGTGATTTATCCTATAAAGTATTGCTGTAACTGACAAAGTATAATTCTGAGGCACCATGCTTCTGTTTTTTACCTCTATAATGTAATTTTTGTATGTGATCATGCAGGTTTGATGCTTACCTCTTCTAGCGGTATCTCCCCATTTTTGTCTTTGTCAATGTCTTCAAAAAGGTTTGGTGACACCTCTTCATTCCACACAAACATGTAACCATCAGGTAGTCCTGGTATCAAATCCAGCAGTTCAATATCGAAAATCAGCACTGCACTTCTGGGAACTTCACCCTCTGTCAAGTTGTAGGAAATAAAATAAAAGGAATGATATTTGTAACACTGCGCATGCGTCTAATGGACAACAACTCTCTTGCATCCATTGCGCACAATCTAATATCACAAGGTATAAAATAAAAAAGACAAAACATATTCTTTTAAAGTACCTAACATTTACTTTTACTGGTAAATAAGAAGGTCTCACAGATATTACACAAAATGTAATGCAATTGTGTATTTTGTCTTACATTTTGCATGCCTTTTTACACACAAATTTTTGCTTTTATTTATTTTGCTAACAGCTTCCAATGATTCATAGAGCAATACTCAGACAGGGAGAAGGGGTCAGCACTAAGGACTAATCAGGTGCAGCTGCATAGACATGTGAAATCAGGGAAAATGCTGACAGGAGGAAAGCATATGACCTAATATTTTTTTTTTTTTATTGTTTAATGAGCAGGCTTATATTTATAGTAAGCGGTGTCTTCCTGTTTGTGCTGCCCAACAGAGGTGTATGAACAACAAAAGTGTCAGGATAACATCAAGGAGTATTTGACATGTAAGGCAATTCACATACAGTTAGGTCCATAAATATTTGGACAGAGACAACTTTTTTCTAATTTTGGTTCTGTACATTACCGCAACTAATTTTAAATGAAACAACTCAGATGTAGTTGAACTGCAGACTTTCAGCTTTAATTCAGTGGGTTGAACAAAAAGATTGCATAAAAATGTGAGGAACTAAACCCTTTTTTTACACAATCACTTCATTTCAGGGGCTCAAAAGTAATTGAACAATTGACTCAAAGGCTATTTCATGGGCTGGTGTGGGCAATTCCTTGGTTATGTCATTATCAATTAAGCAGATAAAAGTCCTGGAGTTCATTTTGGGGGGGGTGCTTGTATGTGCAAGATTCAGACAACATGCGGTGAAAGGAGCTCTCCATGCGGGTGAAACAAGCCATCCTTAAGCTGCAAAAACAGAAAAAAAAAAAAACACCCAAGAAATTGCTACAATATTAGGAGTGGCAAAATCTACAGTTTGGTACATCATGAGAAAGAAACAAAGCACTGGTGAACTCAGCGATGCCAAAACACCTGGACGTCCACGGAAGACAACAGTGGTGGATGATCGCAGAATACTTTCCATGGTGAAGAGAAACCCTTTCACAACAGCCAACCAAGTGAACAACACTCTCCAGGAGGTAAGCGTATCTATATCCAAGTCTACCATAAAGAGAAGACTGCATGAAAGTAAATACAGAGGGTGCACTGCAAGGTGCAAGCCACTCATAAGCCTCAACAATAGAAAGGTTAGATTGGACTTTGCTCAAAAACATTTAAAAAAGCCAGCACAGTTCTGGAAAAACATTCTTTGATCAGATGAAACCAAGAATAACCTTTACTAGAATGATGACAACAAAAAAGTATGGAGAAGGCGTGGAACAGCTCATGATCCAAAGCATACCACATTATCTGTAAAACATGGCGAAGTGTGATAGCAGCCGAATGAATTCTGAGGTGTTCAGAGACATACTGTCTGCTCAAATCCAGCTAAATGCAGTCATGTTGATTGGGAGGCGTTTCATAATACAGATGTACAATGACCCAAAACATACAGCCAAAGCAACCCAGGAGTTTATTAACCTCCCTAGCGTTAACCCCGAGTGTGACTCGAGGTAGAAAAAAGTTGCTGAAAGTGGTAACCCCGAGTCACACTCGGGGTAGGTAAACCTATAGGAAGTAATAGTAAATAAAGCCTTACCTGATCATCCCGTGTTGTCCATCGCCGTGATCCCTGTCTTCTTTCTTCTTCCTCCGGCGTCTTCTGCACACGATGAGTCACCGGGGAAGTTCCCAGTGATGTCGGTGCGTGTGTACATTGCCGGCAGGGCGGGAAATTCAAAATCCATTTGTATTGCAATCAATACAAAATAACTGTATTGAATGCAATACTTTGGATTTATATGTGTAAAAGCAGTACATTGTATTTCATGAACATTTATTTTACAGTATAATATAATAGTATGAGTATTATATTTATTTTTTAAAATAAAATAATAAATATATATATATATATATATATATTTTTTTTTTTTAATTTATTATTTTGACATGATTTTGTGTTTCAAACTTTATTATACTCCGACTATTATATTATACTGTAAAATAAATTTTTATGAAAAACAATGTACCGCATTTAGACATATAAAACCGGAAAGAAACGTACCGCTAGGGAGGTTAAAGCAAAGAAGTGGAATATTCTTGAATGGCCAAGTCAGGCACTTGATCTGAACCCAATTGAGCATGCATTTCACTTGTTGAAGACTAAACTTCGGACAGAAAGGCCAACAAACAAACAGCAACTGAAAGCAGCTGCAGTAAAGGCCTGGCAGAGCATTAAAAAGGAGGAAACCCAGCATCTGGTGATGTCCATGAGTTCAAGACTACAGGCTGTCATTGCCAGCAAAGGGTTTTCAACCAAGTATTAGAAATGAACATTTTGTTTTCAGCTTTTTAATTTGTCCAATTACTTTTGAGTGATTGTATTAAAAAAAGGCTTTAGTTCCTCACATTTATATGCAATCTTTTTGTTCAACCCACTGAAAGCTGAAAGTCTGGAAGTTCAACTACATACATCTGAGTTGTTTCACTTAAAATTTATTGCGGTAATGTACAGAACCAAAATTAGAAAAAAGTTGTCTCTGTCCAAATATTTATTGACCTAACTGTATGTGTAGGGTGTCTGTGTATTTAGCTGCCTACTTGGAGTTTAGCTTTGACTTACCTACTCCAGCTTCTCCATAACCCAGATGTGGAGGTATAATGACTGTACGCTTCTCTCCCACACACATATCCCTTAGGCCAATGTCCATTCCCATTACAACCTGGCCAGATCCCAATACTATGTTGTAGGTTTTGCCATACTGGTGCCTGAGAAAAGAAATGACAATTACAATCAAAATATATAACTTAATTTCCAACATTCCTAAAAAAAATGTGTGCCGTAGGCACATGCTGTAAGACATAGGAGACCTGCATAAAGTAGCAAAGGAAAAGGGGAATTTCATGCAGTGTACTATGGATGTTTGTAGAAAGAGACACATGGCAACTATGACATGAAGGATTATCATTTCATCTGAAATAACTACTTTAAACAGAACTATGAGCAAAATACAAAATTACATATTTGAAGTTTGGCAAAGGCAATAACATGGTAGTGCCCCCTAATAACACAGTTTTATTATCTTTTTGATCCTGCCAATATATCCATAATTACATAGGTTGAAAAAAGACACAAGTCCATCAAGTTAAACGACTAGGGAAATATACATATCCCAGATATAAAACCCTAGGGACATAGTTGATCCAAAAATTCGGACGTTCCCTGGATCAACAGTGTCAGTTATCTTTACTTTAAAGCCTTTATACCCAGTTATATTCTGTGCTTCTGTGTAGATTTTTTACCCTTCCTGTAATAGGTCAAGCTGCAAAAATGGCTGTTACAGGAATTCCTAGTTCTATGACTACGGCAGCGGTCAATCAACCAGCAGAATTGATTGGAGGGGATGGGATAAAAGCACAGCTACCTGTAGTTCACACAGAAAGAAGGCAACAGCAGAATTGGTAGCTGGTGCTCCCCTATGAAAAAGGCCTTAGGGGGAGTATAGTCTGGCAGGATCCACACCTACATAATAAACATTTACTTACAAAACCATGTTCTGACTTCACTCTTTACTACTTTCTATAAATGAATACAGCTTTATTTTACACAGACCTTGACTGTAATTGGATACTGAAGGAGCAGCAACACTAATTTGGTGAGCCCTGAATCCCGCCGAGTCTGACAGAATCAACAACTATTTATTAGACA
The DNA here is from genome assembly GCF_032062135.1 of Pyxicephalus adspersus. Classification (NCBI taxonomy): domain Eukaryota; kingdom Metazoa; phylum Chordata; class Amphibia; order Anura; family Pyxicephalidae; genus Pyxicephalus; species Pyxicephalus adspersus. The sequence continues at coordinate 98,152,717 of NC_092862.1, forward strand.
TTTACCGATACAAATATAAAAAACCTTGCACAGCACGTACAGTTCAAAAATGGAACTATTTACTTTGAATATCTGTGACATGTATGAGCACAGCAATAAAAACCTAACAGAGGTTCCAATCTCTTACCTATCTAAACCTAGCAAGACCTTTAGGTACAGTTCAAGCCTTCTCTTTCTCGCATGACAGTATGGTGGAGGAGTGTAACAAAATAACAAATCCTTTGATGGGTAAACCACTGTTTTATATTTTCCAAATTTGAATTAAGCAGTTTGCTTGTAGTTTAATTTTAAACATTAAAATGCAAAAACAAAATGAATCTGCTTCTTATTAGATATCCATGTGGATGGAGACAGGTGGCAAACGTGGAAGAAATGTTATATGGACCCTCGTTGTCTCTATGAGGCTGAATGCTTTTTTATTGCTGCACAGCAGACCACAGTTTACTTTTACTACTGACTCACAACTCTGAGATCCATGAAATAAACTGAAAATGCAGCTGCCATGTGTTTATTTCAGCTAGAATGTTATTATGTTTAATCCCTGCTATAAATCATTGTGCCCTTAATGTAATGATCTGTAATGTTAAAAACAAGTCCTGTGTGACACAAACACTGTATTTTATGATGTAAAGCTGATGGCTAACACTGAGAAGACTGTCTGGCAATGAAAGGGTGCCATAACATTTAGCCCTAAGCAAGAAACTAAAGGTTTGTCTCAGCCACCATTGGGAACATTTCCAATCAGCCAGGGCTGTTAAAGCAATGTTAGTGTGGATGTGGGGAGCACAATACCAGGCCTAAACAGTCAGGCATTGGATCCAAACATACTTCTGAGGGTAAGAATGGAGGAGAGATAGACGCACCCCCTGTCTGAACAGATCTGTGAAATCTGTGTGTAACACCAGGGGCCCAGTCTGTCACTGAGGGAACCAGTTCAGCGGAGAGAATCAGATTGAAGCACTTCTGTCCTAAAGAATAAATAGACAGATCTGGGCAAATAACATTTTTGGAATATTTTCTGTGTGTGATACCTAAAACAACTCTGCCAGGGTAACGCCTTTGTTAACAGGCTTTAGTCAGAATAAAAGTAGGCAGAAAGCCCTAAAATATAAGACTGAGTTTAAACCTTATTCTTACACCTGATTAGGTTACCCTGTCACATACTTATTGTGAGTTCATGATGCAGAGGTTTCCTACAGTGAAAACTGCATGTAAAAACAATCAGTGAATCCAGAGGTATTAGCAGAAAAAAATGATATGCAAATCCTGATCTTTCCTGTAAAAGTCTAGCCAGGACCTCTCCCCATCTCGTTAAACTATGGATACTCTGATGTAGTCAGTACCCACAATGATAAATAGACACAGAAAACTGTTCAGTAATCATTGTCTGGCCCCTAATCCTTTATGACACCTAATAGGATTGCAATAGGATAGTGCGTCTTTCCCATTGTTTTTACCAAAATCTTCATTCCCTTGATTTACTACAAGAGCATGAAGATAGTAACTAGCTCCCCAGACATCCACCTGGCTTCAAGCTCCTTCCTAGTGGCCCTCTACACAACTGATGAATGGGTTTATCATGTTACATTCTACAGGTTTGTGACATGTTAAGTCAAGTTGTTGTGTAGGATAGCTCTATAAAACACTCATTTATTTAGGATTGTGCAATGGCACCTCTATAAATTATGTATTCCTAGTTATATGACATGATAGGTAAATTCCAGATTCTGGATGATAAAAAAGCCTGACATTTGAAATGTAGCACTTATACTTTGTGGTGTCATCATTCTCTGACTTTCAGACATGTCCTCATTACAGCTTGCTTTTCTCACCTTCCCAATAGAACACAGCATGAAGAAAGTTATCGAATATGACTTTCCCTGAGATTTTACCAGCATTGTAATTATATTCATTTTCTTTTGTAATGATTTGCAAGGAACAAATTTGTAACTCAATTATTTTTTAAATGAGTGAGGTATCTACCAATCTATGGGTCCCAATGCAAACGTTTGATTAGATTTCTGAAGCTGTATTTGGAAGGTGAAGTACAAGTAGATTGCACCAATGCCCTGGTAAATGCAGCTGCTTTCTATATTGAAAGGTATAAGTAAATAAATAAGATAAATGAAACAATTCTGACCTCTCTTTCACGTAACCAGCCCAAAAACATCATAACAGCAATCATAAGATGTGAATGCGTTAAAAAATTAGTCTCCACCACTGGGTTTCACGACTATTGTCTATGACTGGAGTTATGTTTTAAACATCCACCTTGATTGGTTAACATACCATTTCTATTGCACCATGACATTTCTCATTTGCAGTATCGGAAGACTTGTGTGATGTACAAGGAGGAAGCCATTAAAATATCATCTGAGCAAAATCTATGGTGGAGGCCACATCAGTTAAAAATACTGAGCCCAAGAAATAATGAGAAAGGTAGATTCTGTGAGGAAATAGTTTTTCTCCATCCACAAGCTATTTACCACTATTCCTGGCCTAAAGGTGCGTACACACTTCCAATTTTTATCGTTCCAATCGAACGACGAACGATCGATTGGGCAAAAAATCGTTGGTAAAAAAGTAACCAACGACGCCGACGAACGAGGAAAATTGTTGGAAACGAACGACCGGACCGGCGGATCGGATTGGACGACGATCGTTGAACATCGTTCGTGTGTACGGTCGTTCGTTGATCTTCCATGGTCAGAGCATGCGTGATGAACGAACGTCCGTTCACTTTCCTGTCGTGCACATAGTTCCTCTATCGCTTAAACGATCGTATCTATTGTGTGTACAATATCTACGAACGATCGTGTCGTTACCTCTATGTGCAGGATCGGTGCTATACGATCGTTCATATATATCGTGCAGGAACGTTCGTCGTTCGTTTTCCGACGATAATAATTGGAAGTGTGTACGTAGCTTTAGTCATGAGTAGAGATCAAAGTGACTGGTTGCATTTGTGACCTCTGTTCTTATGTCTCTTCTGGCCTAAAATACACCCCAGAAAGCCTTTTTTCTACATGTTAAAATACAACTCTTTTTATGAACTACAGTGCCCACCTCTCCTATCCTTGCTGAACTAAACTACATAACATCCTTCCACCCCATCTGCTTATTTACTTTAATAGGACAACCAAGGCATTCTGCAAAGTTTACAGCCCCTCCAGCGTATTTTTTGTACCTCGTGGCTGCACCAATACAGTGAACATTCATTGGCTGGTATAGGGCCCTATTCTAAGGCAGACACTTGGAAGATAAATGTATACATATCTACGAGGGCTCATTGTGTAGGGTAAAAAACAGAAGTCTTAAGGGAAGAGATACATACATGCATTTTAAGACTTCATTTTCAGGTTGGAATAGTGTGCTCCTGACCCACAAGTTTTGATCCCCTGCCTTATCAACATATAACATTTATATAGAACAATTTACTTCTTCATCCCCTATGTTGTAGAGTGTAATAATACATAAATCTGACATTTTATAGCATATCACAGCATATATAGTATACTATACATTAAATATGTTGCTCTTACGTTGAATCTAGTACAGTTCCATCCATGAGAGTTGCATTATAGTGATATTTTAGGTAATCTCCATTTTTGCTGAGGACTGTACAGTTGCTTGGCTTAAACTGCGATGTAATGCTGACTGAGTCATCGGGGTTGTGGAAATCCACCACAAGGATATCAAACACTAACACAGCAGATCCTGGGATTTTTCCTGCAAATTCCACAAAGTCAGCAAAGTTATTGATGAAAGTGATGTAATAAAGGCGTTTAAATTAAATGATGGATGTAGCAAAGTTTCATATTTCACCCATATTGGGAAGCATTACCCAGCCTGATGCCCCCTGATGAATTTATACACTAGCAGAGCATTACTGTGCAATGGGCAGCCACTAACTAGGCTTCTAACACACTATGACACAGTAAAGAAACACATGACTATCTTTTGTCATTGCAGCATGGCATTAGTTTTGTGATGTTGCCTATTCCTACAAAGGGGGTTAGGATGTCACCACACTTGGACACAAGTTGTCATAAATTGCTTTTTTTTTTTAAAAAAAAACATTGTGTTCTATTAACACAAATAAACATATTTACTGCATGCAATTTATATAGTTATCTTTTTGGTATTCTGTCAGAGTAAGCAATGATGATAATTTAAAGTTTTGTAAGGTGTTTAATAAAATTAGCAAAAAATGGAGTTACGTGAGATGCCTATGAAAAAAATAAAGATTTAGCCAAAAAGGTTTTCAAAAGTTAAATTATCATGTTGTGTTAAAAGTTACAATTCTATTCTAAATTAACATAATTGACCTTTAAGCCATTCAAGGATCAGCCAGTCCTTGAGTATGAACAGCAGGCGGTTTAAATCACATGATGACTATGATTTATCAGAATGCGTGGGTTCAGATTACTTGCTAAGTGCAAAACTAAACTACAGTTTATTATATTGTATTTCAAACTTTTCAATCTTTTAACAACATATTTGACATTTTTCAACCAAACAAATAAACAAACAGTAAGACACTGAGCACACTTGTCAGGTTGTTAGAAAGTTACTAACTCTAAATCTTGGACAAGACATGGATAATTAGAACCAAACAAAAACAGTCTGCCATTAACTTAACAGAGATTAAATCAAAGGGGAAGGTAGAATAAAAGGATGGGAGAACTGTCATATCTTGCAATACTAATAAGGTTACGTACACACGTGCTATAATTATCATTGGAAGCGAACGACTAACAACCGATCATCGTTAACAAAAAAAGTGCACAACCACTGGCACAAGACACCGATCAACGAGGAATGTCGCTGTAAATGAACGACCGTCTTGGCGGAATTGATTGGGAGATGATCATTTGCTATCTATTGTGTGTACGGTCGGCCATTCAGTGATCGTGGATTGTTCTGTGATATACTTTCTCCTGTACATGTCACTTCCTGCATGGTTCAAACAATCGTATCTAGTGTGGGTACATTATTGTCGAATTATTTTTGAACAATCGTATCGTTTCAACATTTACAGAATTGCACGTGTGTACGTAGCCTAACTGTATCAGATCTCTCCTAGACATTGTGTGTTTTCCAAGGTTTCCAGGTCAGGTCAAATTTGTCTAAAGTATGGTTTAGAGTATTTGAAAGTCTATAATTTACCATGATCCAGTTACATTTTGAAGTGAGTGGTTCTATAGGGATATTTTCTTTATTCCACTCTTTAGCTAATGTTATGTGAGCAGCCACTAAGAAGAGCTTAGCCCATTTCTTTGTAAATTTAGGGAGCTGTTGGTTGAGATAGTTGAAAGGGGCAGCTTCCAGGGTTTTTCTATCTCAGTTTGTATATTGAGGACAAAAGTGTAAATATTTCTGACCAGTAGTTTTGGGCTGCAGGACATGACCACCAAATGTGCTCCAACGTCCCTCTTGCCCCACAACCCAGTTTAATATATTGATCTGAAATAAATGACTGGACACCAAAAGTTTTTTTTACTTTTGTTGACTAATGAAGAGAATTTTAGAATATTTGTGTTTGGGTGGCACAGGTGGCTCAGCAGCTAGCATTCCTGTATATAAAGCTCTGGGTGATGAAAGGTTTAAAACCTAGCCAGGACCCTATGAGTGCTCTAGGCGCTCTGGTTTGCCCCATACCTCCAAAAACATGCAGTTAGGTTCATTGGCTCCCTCACAAATTGTCTTTGGTATGTGTCGACAATAAGTAGCACAACCAAAGTGCAGTGTGAGCTGCTGGGTACAATATCAGGGTAATAATTAAGAATAAAAAAAAATTCAGTTATGTGTTTATGTACAATAAATGTTCAGAAACAAAACAAAGCCCATAATGACACCTACCTCTCCCCTCTTCACCATAAGCAAGATGGGGTGGAATTGTTATTCGCCGCCTTTCTCCCACACATAGACGCAGCAAACCTTCATCCATGCCAGAAATCACATACCCCTTCCCGATATAAGTGTCATAAGTGCGATTTCGAGAATAACTGCAATCAGAAAAAAAGTTTTGTCAGCAATAAAAAGGAACTGAACCCTGGAAGTTGTGCCCACAAAAGATAGGAAGGGTAGCAGGAAAAGGACTGTGAACCACCACTGCCTTTAGTCTTGCAGAAGCTGATATTTTCCCTTACGTACCTGTACAACTACCCCTCTTCATAGCTGAACTCCATGTACAAAACTTTAATATATTTCTCAACAGCCACAAATTTTTAAATTCACTTTGTGTGCAGCAAATGTCATATTTCCTTATCCTGGAATTCAGTATAATTTAAACAATGTTTTATTACATTCTGTGGCCTAGCTTGATAGATTTTCCTTCTTTCCTGTCTTGTAACTACAGAGGAAGCTGTGTTGTCTCTCCTACAACAACAGAAACAACTATAAAAACTTGACAGAGGCTCAGACCATTTCCTAAATGTATCTACAAGTTAATAAATCATTTGTAACTGGATTTTTACTTGATGTAGCAAACTGAGAGCAAATACCAAGCTACTATATATATATATAATAAAAACACATTCATATATGTTCAATACATATAACACCACTATTAATTTTGTACGACAATTATTAGCACAGCTTCCTCTATGACCAGTACACAACAACCATCGTTTACCTATCAGAACACAAAAACTCCAGTGTTGTCAGTGTTGGGTTGTGGTTTCACAAACCTGGAGTCAAAAAATGTGCCGTCCAGCAGTGTTCCATTATAATGGTATCTGATGTAGTCACCAGCCTGGGTCCTTCTCTCACAGTTGTCTGGCATGTAGATGACCTCTGATGTGATGCCATCCTTAGGATTGTGTAAATCCAACAAGACTACATCAAACACAAGTGTTGCCTGGGGTGGGATATCTTTACCTAGGAAATAAAAGAGGTATATAGAAAAAGATTACTATAGCTATAAAATTTTCATTAATATCATTATTATTAATATACGGTATTTCTAAAGCGCCAACATTCTGCGCAACACTGTACAATAAATAGGGGTTGTAAATGACAGAAAGATGACCCTGCTTTGAAGAGCTTACAATCTAAGAGTTGGGGGAATGTAGCATACAATAGGACAACAATGGGCCATGTCTATATTATCACACTTGTCTATCAAATAAATTCAGTGAGTTAGGAAGTACAGAAGGTTGGAAATGTAACTAGTCCTACCCTAACCCACCCTACCCCTCCACAAATTCATACTTAGCAAAGACCTATGAGCTGTGCTCCTGACAACCTGACTGTGCGTTCACATTACAGCTCAAATGATTTCTATGGGGCTCATCTACCTTTGACTTAGGACAAACCTATTAGAAGAAAAAACTAACGGTTGTAAGATGTACACAATTCACAGGAGTGCAGCCCTTCAGTTCCAAGTAAGTATGAATCTGTAGTGGGGGCAGTTAATTTGATTAGGTTAGGATAAAGAATGGGGGGTATAAGGACACTTTGTAATAAAGTGCACTTATTCTTTAAAGATGTTTCATATTTTAACATACTTTAATAAGGAGATCCTGGGTGAAAGTCCTATTGTACTTCCCCAAAATTGATTAACCATGGATCCAGAGAGTCCAGCAGCTCTAGACATTTTTTAACCTTTGTGTAAAAAGTTTTATAAATTCTTTACTTACCATCACCATCTTCTTTATATGCCAGGAATGGGGGAACTGTGATTATACGTCTTTCACCAACGCACATTCCCAGAAGACCAGTGTCCATTCCAGGGATCAGCCAACCAATCCCTATGTAGGTGTCATACGTCCTCATACGGTTATGGCTGAATTAAAAAAAAAAAAAGAAAAAGCTGTCATAATATAAAATTTTTACTTTACCATTGCTAAATGGCAAAAACCAACAATATTGCTCCTGCAACAGGTTTCCCAATGTATGGTATGTAGTGTCAGTGTAAAGCTATATACACCTGTATGATGTAAACTGACTAGTCTACTCTGTAGCTGAGATTGGCTGTACCTGTGCACCTATCCTCACAGCCAGGACCTCTCGTGCCTTTTATTTCATGTGAACAGAATGAAGTCCCACAGTTGCTCACCACTTACTTCTTGTGATCATCCTATTCATGTGAGAATATAGTTTCTACTGTAATGAAGAAATGCTAAGTAATGTAATCTATCAATTATTGCTCAGTCTACTTTGGATGTCACATGGTCACATATGATTGAGCCTCCCACCGGCTGGGTTCAGAGATGAGAAGTAATGCCTGTAATGTACAAGCACACATGGCTTATGAAACATATATTCTTTCTGCCATTTCTTGTTTACAGACTGTTTATATTTACTCATTAACCTGATTGCTTTTAGAATTTGCCTAGTTCATTTTTAGAATTAGTTGTACTTTAAGCTAGACATGAACCTTAGATGACATTTGGACATTAGCAGACAATCCAACCTCCCAAAACATTACTATGCATGCTTGTATCTTGAGACATAAAAGACAGAAGTCTATTACATTTTCTTTTAAGCAGAAAGAGCACAATAGACCATCAGATGGAAATTTAGACTCTAACATATCTGTTCTTTTTTGTATCCCCAGAGACAGGCTAATTGTTCCATTGTGTGTTGCTGAATACAGGCAAATAAATACAAGAGAAAATAATTTTAATAACTATGACTTAGCCAGAATCCTGTATATGTTTGTAGCCATACACTTGCTTGATAATTTACATATTTGCCAAATCATCTTTAAATCTTAAAACAACCACTTAATACATACCTAGAATCAAAAAGGGTCCCATCCAATAATGTCCCATTGTAGTGATAACGAATGAAATCAGAGACCTGTACTGTGCGAGAGCAATTTTCAGGTTTGTAGTAAGTCTCAGTTTCAACTTTGTCATCAGGGTGCCAGATATCTAACAAAAGGACATCAAAGTGTAGAATGGCATCTGGAGGAATAACATTAGCTGTAAAAAAAGAAAATTCAATGAAAATTAAAAATCCATAGGGCAAATATCAGGTAAGCAGACACAAGGAATAAAGCTATGTACACACGTCCAACGGTTCTCGTCTGATAATCGTCTCAGGGGTGATATCGGGCGAGAATCTGGCATGTGTACAGCGCCAGACGGACGATGGACAACTATCGATCATAATGCAAGGGAAGGGGGAGAGAGCGCTGCAGGGTACTGTTTCGTCATTCTCCCCCCTCCCCTCTCCATAGAGCAGAACGGTGCTATATGTACATCACTCGTTCACGCATCATGCAGTGCTAATCGTTGGAAAGGATCATGAAAGATCCTTTTCAACGACTATTATGGCACGTGTGTATGCAGCTTAAAAAGAGAGAATGAGCCAATCCTATAATTACCTAACTATCTGAGTGTAATTTGAGTTTGAGCTAGTGAACGCTGTAAACAGCAGGTTTATTTCTCAGCAAAACAGGCATGATTACCTTTGATAACTAAACAAAGGACTTTCTACTTCAAATATTTTCTCTGTGACATTGTAAGTGAAGTCAGAAATGTTCAAATGAAGCATCTCTGAGTAAATCTAACTCCATGTGCTATGGTCTAATAAAAATATATCAATTAATATTCCAACAGGCTGCAAACCATTTAAAAAAAAAAATCAGTACTTTGTTTTCCTTTATCTCTAAATGATCCTACACTTTGCTCTCCACTTACTCTCCACGCCACTGCTCCTCAGCATGGTATTAAATATGAACCAAAAAAGCAGCTCCCATGATATAAAGGGAAATCTTCTTGAGGTCTTTATGAGTTATGCTTCCTTACTCGGATGTTGAGGTGGACACAAAAAAAAGAACCTTTCCCATGCCCATACAGGGTAATGTAATGGGTTAATTTGTCCCTCCCCAGCAGTATATAGCTTTTTTTGGCCCCACCCCGCTTTGGGTACAAAGCAAAATATGCTACTCTTCTTGGTATGTGTGAATGTGCCTCACTCCCCCTCTCTATTGTAACAGCCCTGGGGCATACAGTTATTGGAGCCAATATGCCCTCTGACACCTCTGACAAATTGGTTTAGAGTTTAAACAGGATTTGCTTTACCCATCCCCAATGGAAAGGTTAGAATATGCTGATGGGTATACAAAAAGGTATAGTGGCCAGTGTTTGCATAGATTAGAGACTTTTATATCCTTCTACAACAAACTGTTATGACAAACTGATTATTTTGTTTATTGTTATCATTATCTTGTTTGTATTTTATGTTCTAGATGTCTTTCTTGAATGCTTACCTGGTTGCTGAATAAACATTTAAATAAAAATATAATATAAAATAAAATAAAAAAGAATATGCTGCTGGGAAGGGCGGTGAGCTAGGTGAGTTTTCTACAGCATAGACAAGGGTAAAGTTTACTATAATCTCTGGAAGTTTTCTCCCCAGTGTTCTTCCCAGCCCCTTTTGGCCAGGCGCACCACCTGGCACTTTTCAGTAACCACCTAGATGTTTTTTTGGTGGTTACTGAAGAGTTGGGTCCCACCCTGCTTAAAAAACCTTCTGGGTTGAACACTGTTTCATGTTTCTATAGAAAACTAAACTGATAAAAACTAATTAAACTAAAGAAAAAGAAACCAGGTAAACTCTTTATTGCAGAAGATTATAAGCATTTTTGTAAATATAGAATATGGGAGACACAGGAAGAAAGAAAGGTATAACAACTTTAGTAGAACAATGACAGGGTAAGTTTAAGGCTTTTTTGACTGCTACAATGACACGTAGAGTGCACATATACTTATACCGGACATGTAAGTAAACTACTTACCTACTCCTTCACTCCCATAGGCAAGACTTGGTGGAATTTTCACTAATCGCCTCTCATTTACACACATTCCAATCAGGGCTTGGTCCATTCCTTTAATAATCTGTCCTTTTCCCACAAATACATTGTAAGTGGTTCCACGATCATAACTGTAAAATGCAATAATAATAGCTATAAAATGTTTTATTAACAAACATAAACCATTTGTCATGATTTATTTAAAGCTTGTTTTCTTTGAGCTTTTCTTCAATAGCATTTCAACTCAATGCAAATATAAGCCTGATCCAGTCTTTCAAATAATTACTGTAATATGTACCTCAACAATACCGAGCATCCTCAGGTATAATATATATTGAGGGAAATAAATCAAATTCTGTGTTAAATACTGTCTAAGCTATGGTACAGACCAGTTTATCCCCCCTGCGTCTGTGAAGAAGTGTTGTTACCAATTTACAGGCTTAGGTGCAGAGCAGATGCTGCAAGCTGCACCTAGCCCTATGGAAGGGTCACAGGGGTCATTGCTAAATGCAACACCCCATCACAGCACTTACTGAACAGCTGCAACTGACAACGTGTCAGTATCTTATAAACCAACTAAAAGCATTGGGTGGTAGTGGGGGTAAGGCTAGTCTGAACAAGTCTTTAAAGTAAACCTTAAAACTACACATTGCATAGATAACTAGCACTGCTAGCTGTTAATAAACTTCTATTATATAATTTTCTTTAACTTTTCTCTAACTTTCTTTAAATGAAGAGGAGAACATGTTTCAATAAGTATTTCTGAAACATGATGAACACTTAACACAAATATGATACTTGATTTGACAAGATAAAATCTAGATTATAATGATAGAAAAAATACTACTAATTTTACATTCTCAAAATTTATTGCAGTAAGCTGGACCAGATGTATACTTCCTGAGGCCTCAGGCCAACTGGCTCCTAGGTCACCCCTCCTACCCCAGGTGGTTATACAGCCTTGAGGATTTTTACCACCCAAGACAATCTTTCCAAAAAAATCTAGTGTTAGATGTCTGAAGATGTTGTTTAGTGATCCATTATGAGAGATTGCCATAAGAAAGTTCTGAAGATGGCCATTGTTTACTATTAGGAAGGATGCAGCGGGGTGCCTCCTGCTTGTCCTCCCCTCTCCAGAGAACATACCAGGCCGATTAACACATGTGTACAGTGCTTGTTTGTTCCTATTGTCATTTTGAGTTGCACTTATTGAGCCTCTATACGAGGCTTTAGTATACCCTAATATTATCAGACCTTATGGCCACACTATGGGACTAGGGGCTGCTTCCCTACTCTACATCAGCATATCTAAAATTGACAACTAATAACTAAGAGCAAACTGTCACTTATTCCAGTAGCAGTCATTTCTAAATGAGTGCAGGTGTTGGCATGATTGTGGGATGGGGAATATAGACATTCACTGTCTTCTGTAACCAGCTAATCAATATTTCTGGCATTGTATGAACAGACCACAAGAGTCTTTGAAATTGTACTTCACATTTAAAATAATTGAAAAGCAAATAAAACTTTTATTCACAACCAACCAACCAACCTGGAAAGGGATTGCTTATCAAAGGCAACAGCCTATTTTTTTGTGTACTATGGTATTATTGAAACAAATCTGCTTTATGATTTTAGCCAAAGACCAAAGCTTGTGCACACATCAGATGATTCTAGCCTGGGATGAGCACAAACGTATACGATGGCCCCGCAATGCCATTCATCAATCCGCCACCGATGATTGATGAATGACCTGGCAGGAAAGACTGCTGTGCATTCCTGTGGAAGAGAGGACATTGTAGTGCCACTCACTTGTCTTCCCCCTTCTTATCTATAGATTGTTGAAATTCTGAGAAATTAGTGTTTTTGTCAAATGATATCACGGTCACAGATTTCATACATATGACGATATGACAAATGTGATCATTAAGGATGTGAAATCTCTACCAGCCCCACATGGGGCGGTTCTGTGAATGATTGTTGTCTGTCCAGCATCATCTTTAAACATGTTTAAACAAATACTAAGCTGGATCACTGGTGGCACCTTGGAATCACCTTGGCAGCACGGTGGCTCAGGGGTTAGCACTCTGGCCTTTGCAGCGCTAGGTCCCAGGTGCAATCCCCAGCCAGGACATTATCTGCATGGAGTTTGCAGGTTCTCCCCGTGTCTGCGTGGGTTTCCTCCGGGTACCCCGGTTTCCTCCCACATCTCAAAAACATGCAGTTAGGTTAATTGACTTCTCCCTAACAATTGACCTTAGACTACATTAATCACATATGACTGTGGTAGGCACATTAGATTGTGAGCTCCTTTGAGGGACAGTTAGTGACATGACTATGGACTTTGTACAGCGCTGCGTAATATGATGGCGCTATATAAATACTGTATAATAATAATAATAATAATCATCAATTATGTAACAGGTCAATTTATGAATAACAGTTTATTGTCTAACCATGGGTTAGGAGACGTTTATTTATCTAGCATCCATGCAGGCCTTAGGCTACATACATGTTAGATGAGTGTCACCCATGATGAAAAATTGTGATTGTCTCTACCAATAAAAACTAGAATGCATATAGTTCTTCCTAAATTGTTCACTGATCCGTCATTCATTGATGGTGAATCAATGAATGACCAACCAGGGACAACCACTGTATTTTCCTTTGGGAAAGGACACAGCAGGGTGTCTCCCGGGTTATCCGGTTTTGATGATGGAAATGTGGTTTCCAGCTACAGAAATCTTACATGTGTACATAGCCATAGAAGTACACAGAGATGTAAATGTCTGGCTTTTCTAGAAGACATGTTAAACTCACACTTTTCTGTAAGACAATCACTAGCTTGTTAGTAGATGTGGATTTAGGACAGATGGACTGTATTTCCCTATCAGTACAAAATGAAAGTCAGTGTGCTGTTATCAGATGTGTTTACAGCTGTTTTACAGCATCTGGCACGCTACAACGTGCTTTATTACTCCAACCAATCATATGAAATATTTGCACAGTATTGGCCTGGGCTTCCTCTGCAATAGCCATTCCCTCCAGCACACGCCATCTCTAGCTGAGAATCTCAGGCAAATGTGGGGACGTGGACAATGTGTGGGAATCATGTTTCAGCTTGCCTGTAATTGGGACCAGAGAAAGCAGCTGCATATATGAACTTCTCATACGCCTGGCTAAAACCTCATTCATTTTGCATCTACTCCTTTCATTGATATTTCATTACAATCTAAATATCTAAATATATAAATTAAAGAAGAATATAGATCTAGGTTAGCCTTTATTACACTTGTGTGCTGCAGAAACACGTGTGTTGTTGCAACTTAAAGCAACACACATGGCATGGGTTGGTACGCTGTATTGCCTTTCATTCCTTATGGACCTTACTAATACAATATACATAAATGCATTGCTTGGTGCTTCCAAAATGCAGCATTCACTAGCTTTCTATATTGTGTGTTAGCTTGTCCATTCAAATGAATGAGCTGCTGACAGCCACGCTTGGCAACGTATGCGCATTTTGGAAAATGTAGCGCACAGCTGTAGTGGGAATGAAGCCTTACATAAAGCGCCAGGATTGGATGTGGAAAAATGAAACCGGGGACACAAGAATATATATGGGACAATGGGGCAACTGGAAGAGACCTACACACTAAATACACAACCTGTACACAGGGGTAGAATGAACATTATAGAGCAATATACAAGGAGCCCAATGCCTAAAGGGATAATAATTATTAGTCTTGGATGGAGAATCTTTTTTTATTTATTATTTTGTATTTTGTTTTGTTCTATCTAGGGTGGACTAATTTGATATAATTTTTCTATTTCTGAACAATTATTTTGTTTGATTCAATTTGAATCAAGCTCACCTTTTACCCCCTTCACCTTGCTGAAATAGATCACCTGTAATAGTATCAAGGTTCTCCTCTGGCCTGGCTGCACCCCCAGGACAGGCGATGCCACCCATTTTTCGGTTAAATTTGGGGAGTGTAGTGTACCCCAAAAATCACTGAGAAAGCACTCCTAGTACTTGCCAGATTTGGATCACTCTGCATTCCCTAGGACCATGTGAGAGGATAAGGATCACCCTCTGCACCATGGAAGCCGGAGGAAAGGTAAGTATAATATAAATCTTTCCTTGCAAGTGGTGTTGATAAATATATTTTCAGCATTTTAGCATTGAACAGGCAGCGTACCAAGCTGGCCCATCACCATTACACAGGTATGTGAATCTGGAATCCCAGCAATCATGATGAAGCAATTTAACTACACAACTACAACTACTTTAGGGGATGCTGGTGCTCAACTACACCAGCATCCCCTAAAGGCCCAAAAATATCTAAAACGTGTTATTGTAGGCATTCACACGCCGATCATCGATCAGTAGAACGATCAGATTATAAATCTATACTTTGTGATTGACAAGTATTTCATCGACCTTCCCCTTGTTCAATAATCAATCTATTATATTGAATGAAAAGTGGGGAAAGAGTCTGCCATGGATGTATGAACATCATTTCTTGTTTACAATCATATTGTTATCGATCGAATGTCGATTGTGGCACTAAAAATGATTTAGATTTTAAAAGATGGTTAACCAAGTTCTATATGATCTGCCTCACCTGATGATATTTGAAGGACATTTTTGATTGATTTGATGTTTTGAGCATACAAATATTTGGGATTATCGGTAGATATTGCCAAGCATGCTGCAGATTTTAGGATATTACATTTTTATATTTAGGATAATAAAATGATCACAGTTCCTGTGCTATTACCGGACACAGATTTAATCCCACTGATGTAGCTGATCTTTCATGGAGTGTCTGTGTGAACCTCCCATGGATGGGTAAATGGCATGCCTGGCACCTACAGAACGATGCCCTGTGTACCCTACCTGGAATCAAACTTGGTGCCATCAGGGAACGAGCCATGGTAGTGATACCGCACGAAGTCTCCCTCCTTGACGCTGCGGGGGCACAGCTCGGGCACCGAGGTCTTCTCTATGAGCAGCTGCTCCTCGGGCACCGGCGGGGCGTCGTTACAAGTCACGAAACTGACCAGGAAGACGGCCTGGAGGAGCAGCACCGGCCAGCGGGTGACGGGCATGGCGGAGAGGACGGGCTGCGAGCTTTTCCTAACCCTCATGGCAGAATGGACCCTCTAGGAGCTGGGAGAAGTCCGGGCCGTGCACTGGGGGGAGTATAGCTGGGACAAAGGGGCGGTACCAGCACTCTCCGGTACTTGAAGTATGCGAAGTGTCCATAGACCGTGCGTGACCCGTGTGTGCTGCACCTACTGGAGGCATCACCACAATACACCGCCCGGGGACCTATACAAACATGCCGGGACACAATACAGATGTCTGTCAGGAAATAGCTTCTATGGGTTACATATTCCATAATACACCAATACACGTATATATAGATATTTATTATAAAGTAACTTTATTTATTATAACGTTTATAATGTCACGTCACAGTGCTCATAGACAAAGTGTCAACGTGGAAGACCCTGCGAGGCCACGCCCAGCCTGAGGAGACCCCTGAACGGCCCTGTGAGGGGAGAGAGCCCGCCGGATAGGCGGGGCTTACTATACTTTATCCTTTTCCTAGGCTGCAGGAATCTGGGAATTCGGTGCTCAGAGCTTGTCTAGGCGGGAATTATGTCTGCATAGGTGCAGAAAGTTGGGGAAGTGTCAGTGGGCATGGAGGGGCTGGCACAGATGAGTGAGCTCCCATCATTGCCTCTCATACGTGGCTGATGTGTTGGCAGGCATTCCATAGAGCTACACTGGGGGGAGGGAGACTTGCTGTGCCAGCCTTTCCTTCACACTGTCATTGGTGGGCCAGGCTGATGTTATCATTGCTCCCTCATACAGTTCAAGGCAGCCCTGTCCTCTTTCACCCAGATAGTCCTAAATCACAAATAATATTACTCCTGACTATATATATGTGTGTGTGTGTTATATAAAACAATGTCATACACAGCCCCCATTTACTGGAACTGCCTCCAAATACCTTATTCCTCCTCAGCTATCTCTTAGTACAAGGAATTTATAGGAAAAATGTATTTGAGGCAGCTCCTCTCTGTGTATTTTCACTTCATGGCTGACTTACCTGCCAAAGTGCCTTGCTCTGGTAATACCACAGGCGAAATGTCCCTCTGTTTTCCTCAACTTCATTCAGTTTTGTGAAGTGTTTGGCCATTTTTATTGTCCAGCTAGGGATAACATAATTGTGATATTGGGAATAACATTATTCCTGATCTCCCCTTTAAATATAAAATTGTCTCTCTTAACAGACCAGGGTCATACATTTCCCCTTATTAGATATTTTTTGATCTGACAACCAGCATCCTTCCAGACCTAAGAAATTATTAAAGCGTACCTAAACTCAGAAATGTCACTTTACATAAAAAGGGAGACAACCCTTTTATGTAAAGTAAAAATTATGTTGATTTGTTTTTTTATTGAGTGCAACACTTAAAAAAACAAAACAAAAGGGTACAGCACCATTTTGGGAGCACGAAGCCTCCCGGGATACCAATGTCACGCATCCCGATTCCTGATCCCATGCATGCACAGTGAGATCGACAAGTTTTTTTTCGAAACTACGTCCCCGATCTCACACCTGCATCGGGTGATGTAGGAAAAAGAACCCGGAGGAAGAGGCGAAGATGGCGGCGCCTGGCACACCAGCTCGGAGACGGATACCAGGACGACGGGGGACCCGATGGAAGACTCCTCCGGCCCGATCGAGTGCTCTGCGGGATTGAAGGTAAGTGTATTTTTTTTTTTTTTTGGTTTGAGCACTTTTGATTTGCTTTCTCTTTAATAATGGCTAGAACAAGGGCATTTTTGAAGTTTTCACAAGCATCATAATCCATGTGGACACAGCCCCTCAGACAGCACCCACCATGCTATCATTGGATGGTCCTATTAGTCTCACCTCTGTGGTTGGCAGAGAAAAAGCCATATGAGTCTAGCAGAGACAGCTCTCACTGATACCATCTTGTTGCTAAGGACAACGGCACTGACACATTGAGCACTGCAGCCCAATGACTGTGATATATAACTTGGACTTTACACAGCAACCTGTACCAAGGCAAACCAACTCTACCTAAGTATCATTTCACAGTTTTTATTTTTAGTATTTCACAGAATTTTATTTTCGCTGTTGCTATAGTTCTGCCATTGTTCTGTTCTTTGATTAGTCTTTATTTTTCTATATTTGTTTGTGCTCTGTTTTTGTATGTTTTTACTTATTAAACACTATAAAAAAAAGTGTAAGCTAAATCTCTGAATGCTCTAAGTAGAAATAGTGTAACTTGCTAACCTGAAAACACTACTATAAACATTGTGATTGCTGAGGCATCCCTGTCTGGAGTGGCAGCGGGCCACACAAACAGTATTAACCTCCCTGGCAGAATGAATAATAATTTTTTAGTATAAGTATTTTATATAATAAGTATTTTAAATTTCCCGCCTCTCAGCCGCACAGTCCCGGCCCCCAGCCACACGCTCGCGAGCATATGCCTGGCCGGCATCTGCTTAACCTCGGCCACGATCACATTCCAGGTACGCAGATGCTGGCCAGGCATCGCCAGGTTACACAGATGCCGGGCTGGCCTTGTCAAGGGAAAAAGATGCCGGGCATCGCTGGAGGAATCCACGGCATCGCTGAAAGATACCGTGGGGACCGGGTAAGACTTAAAACTCCCTGGCAATTCACCCCGAGTGTGGCTCAGGGTTACCGCTTTTGGTATAGACAATTCACCCCGAGCCACTCTCGGGATTTCCGCTAGGGAGGTTAAACAAGTTTAATCATAACTGCGGTTGTCAACTGGTGCGTACTTCCGTCTATGCACATGGAGTCAGTCTACCTGTGATGGTGTGTTTGGCAAGGGGTAACAGAGTGGTTAACCTTGCCCCATGACGGCCCTTCTCAGCCTGCTGGTGCATGGGCTGTTGCTGAGAGTGATGGAAAGTCTATGCACAGGGGTGTGGTCTGAAAGGGCGCTCGTCACAATAACTTCTGCACATGCACACAGGAGCTACTTCCATGACTGTACACTGAGCTGTGCATGTGTAGTTTTGTCAGGCCGATATATTGATGATTCCATAGTCTTTTCTGCCATGATAAAACCTGTCACGACTTTGTTTATGCAGATGCTAATTCCGCTTTAACTACAAAAACTGGAATAATACACTATACCTTTCATGCGTCTCCTAAATGATTAAATTGTCATTTTTGAAAGCCAGCATGAAAGGAATGTTGCTGTGAAAAAAGGCAATTGTGTAACCAATTATGTTTTGCATTGTAATAAACAATATATAATCTAATTAGGTATGTGACAAGGATGACCTACATACTTTCTGTTTAAAGGTGTCCCTTCCTCTCAGGATTCAATGTTGTGATGTATCCATGTACACAAAGGGCCTGATTTATTAAGGCTCTTGGACCAAATCTTTTTCAGGTTTTCTGGGTCACCCAGGTTCACCCATAAAGTCTATGTTCTCCAGTCTTGGAGAGCTTTAATAAATCAAACCCATATGTGTCTGATGAACTACTATGTGCTATATGCATGATAAGCAGGCTCCATAACAACAACAACAAAATATATCAATGTCCTTAACAGCCAGTTAGAATCATTGTTGGAGTGCAGAAATGGTAATTCAAACTATGAAAACAACTAGTATGTGTAATGCGCCTGGGCACACAAACCACAACCAACTCCAGATATCCTTGAATCAGGTTTATTCAAAACAGCACAGCAAGGGTTAATTTCAATCAAGCAAGGTACAGAAGGATAAGGCAAATGCAGGTCAGTAACAATCCGAGGTCAGGGCTGGCAGCAGGCAGAATGGTCAATAACAATCCGAGGTCAGGGCTGGCAGAGTTCAATCAGAGTTAGTTTCAGACCAGGTCACTGAGGAGATGACAAGCAGATAAAGTTTAACATATACAAGACACACCCAAGCACACTGTGGTAACAGAGGCTATATCGGGCAATGGTGTAATGGACAGGCTCTCCTTAAATGGCCAGGATGACCAATCACCTTGCGCCACCTGGCACTGTGATAGGAGACTGAGTAAATCCCCTGCAGCTGATTGGCCGCAGGGAATTCAAACTAACTCTGTCCCGCCCTAGGGCGAGGCAGCCGAGTGCCACTCCCTCGGGGGGTACAAGAGGGACGCATGGTGACACGCGCACCTCTTCCCACAGTACCCCTAGGACCTGCACTACTTTGCACTTGCAAAGGAGTGCTGGGAGCAGGAACCACATCCAAAGGGATGCAAGGGCTGCTGCCTGGCTGAACAGTACTTTGGCCAGGGCGGATCCCTCCGCCTGTAGAGACAGACAAGCTGGGAGCAGGGCAGCAGCCTCGGCCATGCTGCCTGCTACTGTGGCGTCCCCCTCTGTGGCTGGGAACCCCAGGGACACCGCGGGCTCGCAGGGCGGGTAAGTTCCTTACAGTATGCTTTTCATACATCGCTCACTATGAGGTGTGTTGAAGATAGTCCAAAGTCCAAAAAAATGAAAATATCTATTGCGTGGTAGTTCTGTGGGTGCCTTGTTGATGACAGAGGTCAGAGGAGAATTGCAGAGTGGTTCAAGCTGATAGAAAAGCAACAGTAATTCAAAAACCACTCCTTACAACCAAGGTTTGCAGAAGAACATTTTTTAATGCACAATATGTCAATCCTTGAAGGAGATGGCCTACAGCAACTGGGAACTACACCAGGCACCACTCCTGTCATCTAAGAGCAGGAACCTGAACCTACAAATCTCACAGATCCACCAAAAATAGACAAGACTGGAAAAATGTTCCCTGGTCTGATAACTCTCAGTTTTTGCTGTTACAGTCGGATGGTGCAGACATAATTTGGCATCAATAATATGAAAGCCTGGATCCATCCAGCCTTGTATCAATGGTTCACACTAGGGCTGGTGGTGTTATGAAGTGGGAGAACTTAATCTATTTTTGCAGTTTTTGGCTCACTATATAAACTTCAGTAGCTGCTTACTTAAAGCATACCTGAACTCAGAAGTTTAATTTTACATTGGGTAGAATAGGGGTAGAAAACCCTTTTTATGAAAGGTAAAAATTCTGTTGTTTTTTTTTTTAGGTGCAACACCCAAAAAAAAAAAAAAAAAAAAAGGGTACAGCTTTGCACTCTAATTCTCTTGCCTAGGCGGTCGAGAATGAATGGGAGCGCAAAGCCTCCCAGGATATCTACGGCATGCCGGGAGGCTCTTGGGTGCTCCTTCTGCACATGCCTGAGCATCTCGAGCATGTGCAGAAGGAGCTTTTTGGTGGGGGAAAAAAATTTGCTGATCTCACACATGCGCAATGAGATCAGCAAATTTTTTTTACCTTACGTCACCCGATCTTGTGCATGGGTCGGGTGACATAGGATGAAGAACCTGAACCTGGAAGAAGAGACAAAGATGACGGCATCCGGATGCCGTCATCTTCGTTTCTTCTGGCTGACGCGGGATCAGATGCAGTACACCCCTGGAGGGATCAAACTGCCCTGCGGGATTGCACGTAAGTGTATTTTTTTTTTTGGCAGTTTTAAGTTTAGTTTCTCTTTAAGTTCCAAAGCCACAGCCTCCCACAGACTGTCCCATGAATATTTATTTAAAGCTGGAATAAGCATAGGTTTTAATAGGCCACATGTCGGAACACTGTATAAAGTATACAGCTCCAATCAAGCTATGTGATAGCATAATGTGACTGGTCCTCTTTATTTAGACATAAGTGGTCTTTTAGACCTTTGCTGAAGCCAAACAAGCTTATAGCACCATTAGTTCTTTTACATATCGCTGCTGCTGCCAACACCATAGTGGGAGTCAATTGATAAAAGAATCTTTAACTTGTTAGTGATTATGAAATCGAAAATAAACACAAATACTACACAAAAATTATGTTTTTATCATGCTTTCTACACAGTATTCACCCCAAAGACTTGTTATCACTGCAATGAATAGGAGTTGGATTTCCAACTTTTGTACAGGTATTTGAAGGTTGTGCATTTGTGTAAGTTTTCCGAAGCTTTTTAAAACATCCTAGTTTATCACTATATATAGTCAATCACTGAACAACTTCCATAGACTTGAATAGGAATGCATTCCAAATACATTGACAAGCAGGTGCAAATTGTTTGAAAATGTTGTGCAGGACAACAGATGATCCGTGTTCCATTGCAACATGTAGCAAAATACTGTAACTGTTTCCCGTAGCATTCAACAAACGCTTATAAATGTGCATCTCCCATACACACAGAGGTTGAATTTGAGCACCTGGGATTTCCGCATTACCCATTTAATTTTAGCCATAGGGATATCCAACCCAATCCTCCAGGGTCAGGATCCACACACACTTCTGCTATTTCTCTAACAGACAGCAGTAAATTTAGAATGGTAGGGTTTACACACATAGCACAGGTTTTATCCACCATATTGTGCTGGTAAATACGTATTCCATGATAGAGTGACTGCAAATGCTTGACATTTCTGAAGGTCAGGTAACTAATGAGCATTCTTTACAAAACCTGCAGGCAATAATACCTAGGAAGAAACCATGTTTTTTTTTTGTTAACTTACTCTGGGACAATAATCAAGCAAATCAGACTGCTAGTCAGTTAGCAGTATCTATATGACAGGTTTTATATGTATTTCCATCCCCTGCATCTGTAATCCTAGGCAGATTTGCAAATGTAACAGATGTACTACTGGAGAAGTGACAGGTTTTCACTCAAAACAGATGAACAAATAGGAAGTGGTTGGGGTCATATTTTATTCTGTAGTAGAGAGGAATTTATGAATGAAGCTGCCTAGTTATCACAAGTCAGTCTTAAATTGTTACTAGTCTTGTTCTGCAGTTGCTGGCTGATGGACAGAATTAAATAAATATCCCACACTGTTTTATAAAGTGGAACTAAACTAAGGGCGATGAGCTTTTGCCAAAATTTGCAAGTATGCACAGCATACTTACCAGCCTATACATAAACAGCTCCATAAATATTTGGACAGAGACAATTTTTTTCTAATTTTGGTTATGTACATTACCACCATTAGTTTTAAATTAAACAACTTTCAGCTTTAATTCAGTGGGTTGAACAAAAAGATTGCATAAAAATGTGAGGAACCAACGCCTTTTTTAACACAATCACTTCATTTCAGGGGCTCAAAAGTAATTGGACAAACTAATAAGCTAAAATAAAATGTTCATTTCTAATACTTGGTTGAAAATACTTTTACACTTAAACTCATGGACATCACCAGATGCTGGGTTTCCTCCTTTTTAATGCTCTGCCAGGCCTTTACTGCAGCGGCTTTCAGTTGCTGTTTGTTTGTTGCCATTCTGTCTGAAGTTTAGTCTTCAACAAGTGAAATGCATGCTCAATTGGTTTCAGATCAGGTGACTGACTTGGCCATTCAAGAATATTCCACTTCTTTGCTTTAATAAACTCCTGGGTTGCTTTGGCTGTATGTTTTGGGTCATTGTACATCTGTATTATGAAACACCTCCCAATCAATGTGACTGCATTTAGCTGGATTTGAGCAGACAGTATGTCTCTGAACACCTCAGAATTCATTCGGCTGCTTCTGTCCTGTGTCACATCATGAATAAACACTAGTGTCCCAGTGCCACTGGCAGCCATGCACGCCCAAGCCATCACACTGCCTCCGCCATGTTTTACAGATGATGTGGTATGCTTTGGATCATGAGCTGTTCCACGCCTTCTCCATACTATTTTCTTGCCATCATTCTGGTAATGGTTGATCTTGGTTTCATCTGTCCTAAGAATGTTTTTCCAAAACTGTACTGGCTTTTTTAGATGTTTTTGAGCAAAGTCCAATCTAGCCTTTCTATTCTTGAGGCTTATGAGTGGCTTGCACCTTGCAGTGCCCCCTCTGTATTTAATTTCATGCAGTCTTCTCTTTATGGTAGACTTGGATATTGATACACCTACTTCCTGGAGAGTGTTATTCACTTGGTTAGCTGTTGTGAAGGGGTTTCTCCTCACTCCTAAAATTGTGGCAATTTCTCGGATGTTTTTTTTTTCTGTTTTTGCAGCTTAAGGATGGCTTGTTTCACCTGCATGGAGAGCTCCTTTGACAGCATCTTGTCTGTTCATAGCAAAATCTTCCACGCACCAGCACCACCCCCTCAAATTAACTCCAGGCCTCTTATCTGCTTAATTTATAATGACATGACAAAGGAATAGCCCACACCAGCCCATGAAATAGCCTTTAAATCAATTGTCCAATTACTATGGAGCCCTGAAATAAAGGGATTGTGTAAAAAAATACTTTAGTTCCTCACATTTATATGCAATCTTTTTGTTCAACCCACTGAAAGCTGAAAGTATCAACTGCATCTGAGTAGTTTCATTTACAATTAATTGTGGTAATGTACAGAACCAAAATTAGAAAAAAAGTTGTCTCTGTCCAAATATTTATGGACCTAATTGTATATGGCAAATACTTGTGTGCAGCCACCCTGCAATGATGACAGGTCCAGGACCTGCTCCATCCTCGGAAAGCATCATCTTTCCACTGGCTCCAGTTGGGGCCCTTGGATAGCCGCTGATGATGTAACTACCGTGCATGTGTAAAAGTTAAATTGTGTCTGGCTGTGTGTCCAGCACCAAGCAAGTTCTGCAGTGCACAGCGCATGCACCATACAGTGTAGAGCCTAAACAATAGGTCCCCAGAAGCCAAGGCTTTAATTGTTATCAATTAGTACTGCATCCTGGTGACATTTTGTTTTCTGAGTTTATGTCTGCTTTAAATATTGAATGTGTGATTCATGCAGTATAAAAAAAATGTTCATTCTTTTCCCTAAACCTTATCCTATATGTTGCAAGGAGTTAACACGAGGAAATTGTGTCATTCTACAAGGCTGACTGTTACTAGAATATTTTGATTGCAACAAAACATTTGTGGAACCTCCTCCCATGACTGCTGTTTTCTATATTATTTGTCTCTTCTCTGCAGTCATAAGATCAGCAGCAAGACATTTCACAGGATTCAAGTGTGTCTACCTTCATCTAATACAAATCAGCTAACCTTTAAGTGCCCTGCATTGGAGTGAACCAGAATTTCCATTTTTCACATCTGGTCAGAGCAAGATGAATTCAGATTGGGTGCCCTGGGTTACTGGCTTTTTAGTCTGAATAGTATGGGGAGTGTTAGAACCCCTGCTAATTTTCCTGCAGTAGATATTTTACTTTTCTAGTTTTACGGATGTCCAATGTCACCAAACAAAAAAGGTGATGGGAAAAATATGACTTTACGAATCTCATTGAAACAGAATTAAGGGGAAATCTTTCAGTGAAGATATTTGTTCTGGTAACTAAGAGGTGATTTCCCCTTACTTTTTGTTGTGTTTATGGCACTGGAAATCTCTTTTATGAGTGGTCAATAATGACATATTCTAGTATAAATGTTTTGATATAATTAAACCTTAGGTTTACTCTGCTCACATTTTGCCTTCTGTAGAATTAGGACATATGATACTAAGGATAAGAATCTACCTACATACATTTGTTTCAGAGATCAGTTTTAGGTTATAGTGAATACTTAAATGTCATTGGTATGCTGATATCAATCTTCTATAACAATTTGTACAATAGAACACAAACTATGAGGTAAAAGCAGCACTAGGAGTCAATTGGGTGTGCTACTTGCACATGTGCTGACATACAAGGCAAGTCTTGCATTATCTCACATCTTCTGCTGATCTTTCACTGACCAAACGTGGCTTGATTGCAGTTAAATGATCATTTGTATTGCCTAAATTAAACATGGGTAATAAATACATCAACCTGGTAGTGCAGTGTAATTCTAAGACCTGGCTGTACACAAGTATTATCCTTTGACAGTTGAAACAGTTGACATATATGCATTTTAACAAAATATTTAGTTTTTTGTGTGGAATTTGCCTTTTGAATATTCTTTCAATGCTTTTTACCTTTTTTAATTCCTACTTCAGCATAGCAGTGCACATCCTAACGTGTGAGTGTGCAATTTAGCACTCGAGTGTTCTGTGGAATTATAGCTTTATATCTGCTGTGTACGTCCATCAAAGGCACTACTGCCTCTGACTGCTATTTCACCAGACCAGAGGAGAGATTTAGAAGCAAAGTTATTCTCCCATACTAAGATGACTACCTTCACACACAGGTAGAATACAGAACAAGTCATGGACAGTCAGTAGCGGGGGAAGGATTTTCCGCAGGGAGCCTATAGATAACTTTGGCGGTTACACTTTCTTATTTCTGCACACTGCTTTCATAATACAGCTTTTTTTTTTTGTTATGTAGAAAAACTTTTTTAAATCGTAATATATCTTTGGACAGAGTAAGGCTAAATTTAGAACCTCATAATTTTGTTATTCTTGTTTGTGTCCCTGTTGGAGAAATATAACACGACTATTTTCCCCGGTGAGTTTCTCCCCAAATAACAGTGATCTTGGGAATCCAATATTTTACTGTTGTCAACATATTAGTAATAAAATGTAGTATTAGTAGTAAAATGTAAAAAGTAAAATGATATCTTTCCAAGGGATAGTTCTGATGACAGCTATTCAAGGTAGAATAATTTTTCAATTCTAAAAATGTATATCTCCTTGTTACGTATTTTGGGACTAGAAGTGCAGATAAAGCTCTCAAAGGCAGACATGGACAGCAATAAAAGCCAACAAGTGGTTTAACCCCTCTCCATCTGACTAGTGTAAATAGAGAAAGCTACTGTATGTAGGTAATGTTGGCTATACATTGTCTAAAAGATCTCAGCCATATGGGATAGCCAGAGGGAAGTGTACTATATCAAGCTTGTTTATGACTTGAAGCCATGAGTCAAACCAGTGTACTATAATGTGTTTTGTTAAAGCACTAATCCAAAGAGCAAAAATTGAATTGGTTAGAAAAAAAAGGGATAACATACTATTGGGGAACTTCTCTTGTATTTTGGAGATATGCAGATAACCCCTTAATAAGCCCTTTTAATGTCTTCCACACCTGTAATGCAAGTAATGCAAAATGAACTGCTGGTCAAGATGCTTTAATTCCTGACACCATTATTTCTAACTACTTTAGACACACGGTAATACCAAATTATAGTGATCAATTTCCACGGACACAGCAAAAGCTGCTTTATCTGTTCTTCCTCCCTGTCACTCTGACTCATTCCTTGATAGAGAGGGACAGTGTGCTCAGACATTCCCCAACCAGTGGATTGTAGATGTTTATTTTTATATATTTATTTTCCACTGTATGTGTGTGTATATACTGTACATTTCAAATAAATAGCTTATTGTTTTAGAGGTCAATTTATGGAGTAGTTAATCTGATATTCACTGAAACATTGCCTGGTAGAGAGTTAATTACTGCCATTGAAACACATGCACCTGAAAGATTCCCACCAGGGTATATATTTAGTGAATGTCGAATTATTAGGTTTTTATGAAAATACCCCTTGGTGTCCAGTGAGTAACATACTTCTTGTTCTTGGATACACTCTCAGAAGTATTTATGAAAGGAGCCATATTTGTCACACAAGCAGTTGTGTAAACATTTTTGCCCTTGGTAATCTCTGTTACATACCGGTAGTCGTTGATGGAGTTTAAGACAAGATTCTTTTCCTTTCTTTCCAGCTCTTAAGAAGTCTTAGGGACACATTTCTGACGAAATCAGCAGGTATTGTCTGCACAGCTATCCATCTTGGCGATTCTATTTTTTTTTTTTTAAATGTTGGTAATATATTTATATATTGTATTTATGTATTGTGCCACTTTAGATATATTGTGCCACTTTAGATATACTTTAAGTAGAATTATATATTTTATTCAAACAAAAGGTTGTAACTCTGGGTTGTTGATCAGTGTGTGCAGCAATCGACACTGCTTATGTAATTTGCATTTTTGCATATAAAAACATCTAATATTAAAAAGAAGATATTTAAAAATGAACTGGGTTCTGGAAACAGTCTAAAAAGAGGCCGACAAGGGTGAAATAAGCTTAGTCTCCAGTATTGCCTGTAGTAGTCCTGCAGCTGATCTTTTCCCCATTACTGACTTAGAATGCTTTGATCTGTACTGTGTCTCCATCTTGGTAGAGGAAAGGCTTTGGCTCCTTATTTCAGAGCCTACAGCAAGGAGAACTAACAATAGTGACATTAAAAAAATATTTTAATAAATCTTGTTCCAAATCATATTAGATAATTAGTGGTAGTCCTGCCTCAATCCCACACTGTAGAAATGCAGTGTCGTAAATGCAATAATGTAAGTATACATACCTATCTATAATTTTTGGAGATAAGGCAAGGGGACACATCAAAGCTCAAAGTATGAAGACACATGACACAATATTTCCTTTATTGCAGCCAATAAAATCCAATGGAGGCTGAATAAAAAGTTAGGTGCATAATAATACTTTCAAAAAATACTTTTTAGTTTTTAAATGCTTAGTTTTTATAGAGGTGTAAAAAAGAGGAATTGAGGCAGAAAGGGGAACAGAGGAACTATGCTGCAGTCATGGTGCAGTCTGGGGATAATTGGGGGACAGTATGTGCAGGCACAGGGGAGCCAAGGTACAATTATATACCAGGAAAGGCACTACTTATTTTTAGGAGAAATTCAAAACAAAAGGTAAATTTTTTCAGGGTACAGCATAGGCACAATTAAACTTTTATATACATCTTTTCATACCAAGAAAACTACAGGTGAGTACCCTAGTAACATTATGCACACATATCACGTTTTAAATACATTGATTTTTTTCTAACATCTGCCTAAAGTTTCCATTCAATGTTATGCAATTAAAGTAAATTACCAGGAGTTTTTGTTTTAAGTAGCACATTTCTTTATTGCAAGTGAGTCATATCCTATTGTTAAACAGGAAAATGAAAAAGTTAGTACATAAGTTCATGAATATACTACTATAGTACATGCATTAACTTGAACACATATATCTGCTGACAGAAAGAATACCTAGGCATGGATTCAATAAATGATCAACTCCCTGAAAGCTGGAAACAGACATTCTTCAAACAGAAGCCTATAATTCCTGCTGTAAGTCTTTCTAGTTATTTAATAATAATCATCATGTGTGATAACACAATCTAACCAATTCCCAGAGAATTGTTTTTAAAATGAGGAGCTAATGAAATGGCCAACTATACTATTATTACTTATTATCACAACCACTATTGTGTGGGTGGGACTGTTCAATCTTTTATTCAATACCAGATTGCCTGTTTGCAATTGGGCTTACCAAATTTGATCATGTATTTCTACGTGTGTAGCCACTTCATGGAAAAAAAGAAAACCTATCATGAGAGCAATATGGGAATAGTCAATTGGGCCTGATTTTTTAAAGCTCCACAAGGCTGGAGAGGATACACTTTCATCAGTGAAGCTGGGTGATCCAGCAAACCTAGAATAGATTTCTTCACAGTCATTTGCTATTTGCCAGCAAATGTTTTGAATCCTGGACCAGATCCATTTCCCTTTTGCATTGGGGTGCCATTTATTATGTGTTACACGTTTTGTGGTGTGTATTTGCCACAATACATGCATCAAAATAAAAGAGAAAAGAAAATAGGAGCCAGGGTATTTGTTTGTTGTGGCAGTGTATAAGTTGTAATGTACAGTGTTATTCCTTAGTTAAGGAATTTGAAGATAACAACAAAAGGAGTGCAAATGTTTTACAAACAATACATCATATGTACAGCGAGATCCACCCTACTGTATCCGAAGACATGAGGGTGGTTTTTAATCTCTTATCTAGACAAATTATCGCTATCCATGTTAAGGAATGAGAGGTTCAATTGAGTCCCAACGCGTTTTGCCCTTAGGGTTTCCTCAGGGGACTTTGTCAGCCTGATGTTGGATTGCAGGCTGCATATAAACATATTATATAAATCAGTACAAGGTATAAAAACAAGTACTTCATAACTATATTTTTTCAACATCCTGTCAAACATTATTAATAGTAAATGAAATAGTAATAATTTAAAGTATAATGGAATAAAGAAAATGTATACCATTGTTAAGAATAGGTATATATTATATAAACATAACTAATTGAATTTAATGACCAGACTAGATATTTATAATGTCATGCATGTATAAACCTCATTAAAACAATGTATCCAACATAACTCGATTTAAAGATAGAAGGGGTACTTACATGAGAGAAGTAGTAGGTAAAAGAAAGAAACAAGCCAAAAATCCTGTGAGGTGAATGTCTGGGAATGAAAGATGTGTCTATAGTTGAAAAGCAGGTAGAATCATTAAGTATATAACACAAATAAAAAAGGAAGTTTTAGGAAATCATGGATGTCAATGCTAGTGTCTAATAAAAAGGAGTTTTAATGCATCCATAAAAGTTAGGTTTAATTTGGTCAAGGTAAGGTAAATAATGAGGATAGGGACAAAATAAAAGACCAATGGTGTTGGAAGTATATGCAAAAGCAAACACTAAAATCAATCTAAATTGCAATTAAGTCTAAGGGGTTTACAGGAATATGAATATGAATTTGCCAGCAAATGTTTTGAATCCTGGACCAGATCCATTGCCCCTTTTGCAATGGGGTGCCCTTTATTATGTGTCTGTTACACGTTTTGTGTTGTGTATTTGCCACAATTCATGCAAACATGTTTCAGTCCCCAAAAAATACAATTTTGTTTAAAGTCACATAATATGTTGCAGAAATTGTATTTCATTATATAGAATAGATACATTTTATCATTTTACCCAGGGACAAATAGCACCCATCACCCCCTCCCCTATATTTTCACATCATGTGTTCATGTTCCTTGCAGGCCCATGGTGTGCGGGCCAGATTAGGCCAACACACGGCCATTACAAACCCTCCAGCTGGTTTCCCCACTTGTTTTCACATCCTTCTTGAAAAGATTTTGCATCCCAACAGTAAATGGCCTTTAAATAAAATATATATATATTGTTATACTTTAAAATGTTTGTCCTGACAAAAACTTTAGTGTTTGATACTATAGGTTGTTACTGCTGGTAAGATCACAATTACACAGATTTTTTTTTATCTTTTATTCGCTTCAAATGGGTTCTGCATTACAGTACAAGTCTATAGAAATGCAATACTTGATTACAGCAGCTTGAATAAAGAAGGAGGTTATCTGCAGGTCCAATGCACCTGTAAATGAACACTGAATGTTCTCAAAACCATGTCAAAATGATGCTACCGATGCAAGCCTAAGCCCATTGATGCTGGTCATTATTATGATATGGTTTCTGCTAAAACTAGAAAGATTGTGAGGAAAAATCACACAACAAAAACACAAGAATAAATACAAATTATATAGTAAACTATAGAAACATATCTTCTGTCTGGTGAAACTATGTCAGTGACCATTTGCTTGTTCACACCACAACCACAAAATTGCTTGGAAACCGTACACACACTGCATTAAAATGCACTTTTGACTGCTTTTTTTAGTCATTTTTATATCTCTGTGAGATAGAAAGACAAGTGTGTTGCATTGAGTTGACACTTGGAAAAAGATTTTTGTGTCAATCAACTTTATTGAGTTTTCAAGGAAAGTAGACAAACATACATAGCAAACATCAAAACGTAAAACACGGAAAACTTATTAACCCGTAATGGGATTGGCTTCGTATGAGCATAAAATACACATCTTAGTTACAGCATATATTCTGATAAACATAGCAATAATCTGTCAAAGCCTGCATGAAACAGGATAAAACAAAGCAACAAAAATATACCAAAATGAACAAAAAAATACTCATAAAAGCTTGGAGCATAAATAATATTCTAACAATTCTATGCCGCCTATAGTGCCATATAAGGGTATAATCATTTTTAACAAAAACAATAATAAAGAACAAAGCAGCCCGGGGGGGGGGGGGGGTGGGAGGGGAGAGGGAAAGGAGAATGCACACCACACAAGGTTGGAGAAAGTATGAAAAAGCCCTTGGTACAGAGACAGAGCCCCTGATTCATCAAGCAGAATCGGATTATCGGTCGCGCATTCGTATTCGCGATCCGAAATCGTACGCCGTCGCGCTATTCAGCAACTGAAAAAGATCGCGGCCGGAGCCGCGCATCTCCGGCAGCTTTACACTGGCGATTAATCGCGCAGCTGAAATCTAATCGCCTTAATTGGCAGATTCGCGCCCCCTATTGCTCATTATTATGAAGGCAGGAATCCGGCTGGCAGTGAGGCGAGTGTACGCGCACACTCGAGTCCGGACCGCGGTAAACCGCGATCGCTGGCCGTGCGTATTTTCGCGCTTCCAGCGAGCGCGGACTTTATTGATGAATCAGGGGCAGAGCCCTAATAAACATACGAGAACATTAAGATAGATACATTTGGAGTCGGGGGGATTCTTTAAACCAATCCCACGTGGACCAAGCTATTCTGAATTGTTGGAAAAAAATTTTTGTGCTGGGCATAAAAATGCAGCTTTTTACATGCCTGTCAAATAAAACTAAAGCAAGGTTTTGGTGTGGACAAGGCACATAAAACAATTGTTTTTGTGATGTCCTTCTATTGGTATTTCTTTGGTTAATGTTTCACCAATGGAGCTCAAGTTTTGCTGGACTTATGCTTTCAAGAGGACCTATCATCACATTTTACATAAAAAGGGAATTAAAAATATGTATTAAAAAATGCTTTTATTATTTTTATCCCAAAAAAAAAAAAAACATTTTTGTCTATTCCAATGGGGGTAAAGACTGTAAAACCCACAGCCTCCCAGGACACCTACACATATACCTCAGCAGGTTGCAAAGCAGCTACTTTTACATTTTTACCTGAGATTGGGCACTGCGTCTCCAGAGGCCTTCCTCAAGTGTGAATGTATTTCTCTTGCATGTACAGGGTGAGGGTGAGATCTGCACTTAATTATTTTCATATGGAGGATGATAGGTCACCCGATCTTGCACCTGCAAGTTCTGCTTTAGGTAGAAAAGATAAAAGGAAAAATAATTGATAGGGGAACATAAAATGTTTGCTGCAAATGCCTAGACAACAGTAACAAGTAGTTTTTTTTTATCCAACAATAAAGCAGCAGAGTTTTGCCATCTCACAATGTGATAAAACCCCAGAAATATTCAGAGCTTTCGCATAAAGGTGACATTTCTCTGAGCTGTATTAGGAAATTAAATTCTCACACTTCTCGCCTCTTCTCTGTGCAAGGTTATCCAGCTTGTTACTGCAATAGTAATCATCATAGTTGGATGCTTTGGAGAAGTTCACATCAGGACTCCATGGTGGTCTGGAATACTGGTAAGCAAATTTTTCTCTTCATAGAAAACCTGTCATGGAACAAACAACTGCTGATGTCTCCTAGAGAAAGATATTTGCTGGCCGTCATACTGATGCTTTGGTTTCAATACTTTCTGAGTCATTTACCCAGAGCAAATATAATGATAGGAATTTCTGACTTTTTTCTGACTTTGGGGTTAAAGCTTGACACCCAGCCAACTAGCACTTAAGAAAAACTTCAATATTGGCAGTCTACAAGTTTTTTCATGATAGAGCAGGGGTGTCAAACTCTTTGTTTTTGGCCCCCAAAGGAATCATAAATATGAACTGCAGCTGGCCCGCCGCTGCATTGAAATAGCGGCGATACTACAATTCCCAACATCACTCGCATCCATAGACCAGCGGCCTCTCTGCTTATGGGTGGCCCAGCATTGGACTGTTTTATAGACGCAAGTAATGCCAGAAATTGTAGTAGCGGCATCACTCACATCTATAGATCAGTGGCCTCTCTTCCTATGCGTGGCCCCGCATTGGACTGTTTTATAGTTGCAGGGAATTGTAGTAGCAGTGCTATTTCAGTGAAGAGGGAGTTTCAGCCACTCATAACATTAAGCCCTTTATAGGACTGTTTTCTTGACTTGCAGGGAATTGTAGTAGCGGTGCTATTTCAGTTTCAAGTTTGGCCCGCGACTTTGTCTAAGTTTTTAAATTTTGTCCCACTGTGCATTTGAGTTTGACATCCCTGTGATAGAGGTTCCTTTATTAACTTGTGGCATCAAGCTGATGTAAAATGTAGAATTATATAATAAAATTTGTTGTGTGACAAATACATATGTGTATGTCTAAAGAGACATGGTTACCAATGTAAAAATTGCACCAAAAAGTACAAGAAAAAAAAACAAGTATTATGAAGCTCTTTTTCAATGTTTTTCCTTTCCATACACTTTTTTTATTCACCTGGAAAATGGCTTCAAACTTGATAGCAAATTCCCTGAATTTCTTGCCGTCTTCTCCTTTGGGAGTGTGTAATAAAAGGCTGTGCTGACCCAGCAACTTTGCTTCTCCCTTTAGACCAATGATGTCTGTGTTTCAAATCTTACCAGAACTTGAGAACCACAACTTATACCACAGATAGAGTAATAGAAGGGAGGCTTAAATTTTGGCCAAATATTTGTTTTGTACTTTGCAGTGTGCAGTGCTACTTTACACAGAATATTGCAATTATCCAGTTGTCTAAAATAATTTCATTAGACTTTCCTAGGATTTTATGTTGCTAATAAAAAATCGTAAAATTACAGCTGTGTCATGACTTATTACAAATAAATATGTATTTAGTCTTCTTGAAATCTCTGACGGGCTTCAAGTCTTTTCGACTTGTTTGCTGCTCTATTAATATTTGTCTTTTTTCTATTTAATTGAAGTTCCTGATATCTGGGGCTGCTCTTTGCTTGCTGATCAGATGGCAGTTAGTTAAACAGGTAAGTAATTAGTTGTTAGTATGTTATAAATTTGATTTAGATTAAATTAACTTAAAATTAGACAACTCTTTGCTAATGGCTTACCACCCCATTACTAGTTATGTATACTTCTAGTTTCCGATTTCGCCTAAAGGCTCAAAGAGAACCAATCTGTGCCAATGTAATTACACTTTTTTTAAAGATTATATTTTTTATAATACCACATAGGGAACAATGGTGCAGCAGGGTTAAAGTTGGACACTATCAATTTTCTAAAAATTTTTGGGATGTTTGTGGCTAGTCAACATTAAAGTACCAGGTCTAAGCAAAGTACCAGGTTCTCTTAATAGCTCACTTTCTACCGATGATTATGTTTACCAGGTGTTCTTGCGTCCCCATTCACCATTCAGTGTAAGAGCTTGCACAGAAATTAGGACATTCCCACCCATGTGACAGTGCATAAGTATAATGATTGGCTGCTCAGGTGCTCTGCATCGCATCATGCAAAGAACAGTAGAAGATCACATCCTCCCCCATACCTGGAAGTACAGGTATTTCAAAAGTTCAAGCTCGCAGATGGAGTGGCCATAGAGTGCTGAAAAGGTATCTACAAGCGAGGGGTCAGGTTATCAGATGAAACAACCAGAGCAATAAGCAGGTTATTTTTATTTCTAGTAACCTACTCATTTTTGTTTAAATTATTAATCTCTTCAACCAAAACCCATTGGCCTATTTGTTGATGACGACGGGGCAGTTATGAACAGAATCATTCTTTTTTTAAACTGATTAAGCTCTGAAAATATGAAGTTCATACAGGACATAAGAAAATGTATCTCTGTAGCTTTTTATGTTTTTTTTTTACCTCATTTATTGTTTTAGAATATATACAAATTACTTTAAGTTTACGTACAGTTCATATTACTATTATTTTATAATTGTGCTTTATGAATACATATGTATATAATACGTGTACCTGTATTTGTTTGTTTTACCCATTGTCTCTTTCCTTAGGAAATTCTATCTTTTGTTACGGTGGTGATAAGTGCCCTGGCCTCAGTGGCTGCTATTATCATTTATTCAGTGAAATTTTCCAATCCACAGCTCTTTCCGCACTTTAAAAGTGATGTAAGTTTTCTTATATATGCTTATATGTGTTATAATAAAAGCGTGAGTGTGCCTAGGATTTTTTTAGCTTCTAGGGGCAGTTTCAGCTCAATTAAAGAAAAACTCCAGTCTTGTTACAATTATTATTTAGTACCAAAAAAGCTTGAGCAACATAGTTGAACACACAGCTAAGATATAAAGCTCCAGTTATCTTTTAGGGAAAAGTCTTGCATGTTTCTTTTTTTCCTGAGACTAATTTTGAATTAAAAGGTTTTACATCTCAGTGAAATTTTAATTCACAAACCCCATTCAGCTCATTTTAGAGGCCTAATCTTCAGCTCAAATCCGGAGGTAAAACCCCTGCTTGTTGTGTTGATGTCTGGGTCCCATTGTGCTGATGTTTGGCTTAGGATACAAAAATGCTGCTACTTTACATGAAACATTCACTGGCAACCATCAGAAGTCATGACTCAATAATATATAATATACAAAGACAAACAAACCCCAGAATTAGTACCACTATACTTCACTCAATAAAGCAACATACTGTACAACTCCCATGGAGAAGAATAACATTCCTTCCATTGGGAATACATAATAGATGTGCACTCTGACAGGACAACCTCTATATGTCCCAAGGGTTCAATATCATGATATTATACGAACAGAACAGTAAGAAAAATAAAAAATATACCTGCAGTTTTTGAGGAGTCTAAAGATGGCCATACAGTGGTCAAAAAATATTGTGTAAACAATATTTCTTTGATATTAATCACTTACTCTATAACCAATATACACCCATTGACGAGCAGAAACTACATTAAATCAGGAGTGCTTTCTAACAACCATCAGCCAATGGAAACATTCTTCCATGTTTACAATAGCACTTGACAGATGGGCATTTGGCGTTTTCATTGGTAGGATCGGTGAACAGCACTTAAATTTGCTGGGGTTTGTCAGGACATTCTTCTGGATAAAAATATAATTTTTTTTTTTAATATTGACACTAATCTGTGATATGTTACCATTAGATTTAATATTTATATATTTGAAATTTTACATTTTGTATTGAAAAGGTTCAAAAGAAATAAAATTCACAGTAAAATAATCATTTATGTCGAACAAATTATGCAACACACATTAAACAGATACAATATCCAAAAAAGGCAGAAACATTGGCACACGTCTCTGACATCAATAAACTAAATATAGCAGTGCAAAATATCTGATACATGGCACAACATAACATTATCTTAAGTCAAACATTTCAGTCCTTTCGAACTCAACTCGTATTTTTTGGATAAAAAATTTGGGGTAATGAGCTATTGGAAAAAAGAAGGATGGTGTGTAATAGTAAATAAAAATTGTGGGAGGGGGGAAAGGGGGACTAGAAGGGGGGAGGAAGATGCTGGAATGAAGAGAGAAAAAATGTATAAAACATCTGAAAACAGAGAAGGTGTATGATTAGAAATTGTGTACATATCACTTACAGATAATGATCACCCATCCGCTTGAAGGGCAGGTAAATAGTCCGATGAGTCTCGGAACACGACCCAATAACACCATCTCTGCTTATGCCTGTCCTCTGTGCCCCTTAAGGAGGCAGTCAAATCCTCCATGGTGTAAATCTCAACAACCATTGAGGTATTGTGGGAGTTCCTGTCTGTTGCCATAATGCAGGAACGTGCCGCATCAATCAGTCGGATGAGAAGTGAATTACAATAGGTTTTACTCTGGATTGTGGTATGGTGTAGAAGGAAGAGTCCCGCTTCAAAGGGGACCTGAAAATCAGTAAATTGCGGGAGAAGTCAATATACTTTCTCCCAAAATAAACGAACCCCTGGGCATTCCCAGAAAACATGTAAAAAGGTTCCTCTCTCTTCACAGCACCTCCAGCATGTGTCCGAGGCCTCCGGGAACATATAGCGTAACCTGAATTGCACTCTTTACCACCTGGTTAGAATTTTGTTTACTGATACGTGGAGCTTATAGAGGAAGATTGCGCTATAGATAGGATTTAGTCCTTTTCAGATTGGGAGAAGTCAATACTTAGATTTGATAGTTTTACCAAATCTATCATCCAACCCTGCCATTCTCAATCAGGGTCCCTCCAGAAGTTGCCAGACGTTCCTTGAGCTGTGGCTGATTTGAATCCTATATGATGGTCCCTGCATAAATTTCAAAGCCAACACAACTTCCAGCTGCATGAAACCAATGACCTATGTAACTGTCTGTAAAGGGGGCATCCTGACCACTAATGTGGAAATTCTGTGAATGGTAACCATTGCAAATATAGATATACTTTATAAATAATTATTTTAAAGTTTCCTAGGTAAAAAGATTGAGAAATTAGGATAAAATCTTTTAAAAATTGCTTGTCTATGGCCGCCTTAAATGCGTTACTCTTCTTCTCCTAATCACTGATTGAAGGCTGGAGTCATATCTTTGTGATATAACATTGAGATTTATAACTGGTGGCCCTGTCTGACAGGTTGTTGTGCTGATACCAAAAAGAAAAAAAACATCCACCATCCTTGTTTATGTCAGTTTGTTTCCATTATGTTTTATCTCCAGCATTACTTTCTCACCCATGAACAGATAACACAGAGAGGAATACATTTTATTTATTTAATTCTAAAGTTATAAGCTTTTGAAGTCTCTAAAAAAAATCAAAACCAAAAGTTAGATCTTGTTAATACAATACAAAATGTTTGATTGTTAATGTTTCCTTACAGGTTGTACTAACATACCGAGTGGATGCCAGTCTTTTAGGGCTGTGTGCATTTGAGCTTGGAATATCTGTCTGGATTCTCAGTATCCTCATCATATCATGGAGAGGGACCACTTATTAGTAGAAAACATTCTCTACGTGTAGGGGAGCACATTACCGTTCACAGCATTATACTAGCCATAATCACACAGTGCATTCTGCTAAACTAAGCTAAGCTATGGTAAAAGTGTAACACATACCCACTATGATGTACCTAAAATGTTTCTAATTGCTGGATCACATTGTTATTTGCATAGATCAAATGAGAAATAACTGTCTAGGGAAAAAAATGTAAGTTTCTTCTGTGCATTTCATAATATTGTAAAAATTGTATTTATTGGTAATTGGTGGATTCCAAAGCTGGTTGTAAGAAACAGAATTTAAACCTTTTAGCCCGGCAAATGTATACCCCATAGTATGTAGCCACTGAAACAGTTGGTCTAAAACAATTTGAATTGTAGAAGCAAAATATATATATAACCACCAGGATATTTTTTATGACAAAACTTATAGCCAGGGCTGCCATCCCGGGGGGACAAGGCATACTTCTCCACCAAGCCCTCACTAAAAGAGCTTGACTTTTGCAATGCTGGAACATTTAGACATGGGGAGGGAGTTCATCTAGTATGAGGCCAAGACATCTCTGATGGAAGCCTTGTATATAGCTTATCAGGTTTTAGTGGATGAGACATTATGGGATTTCTTTAAATCTGAAGGAATTACATTAGGTATTCAAGTTTGATTTTAGAGTGACTGGGCTGTAGTAGACTTTCTGAGGACACCATAGTAAGACATAATAAATCTATACTCCTAAGACAGCTAAACAAAATGCAGTGGTACCTTGGTCTAGGTCCTTAATCCGTTCCAGATCCTTGTAATTAATACCAAAGAAATTTTTCCCATACGAAGTAAAAGAAAAATTATTAATCCGTTCCCATGAAAAAACATCCTAATGTTATTGGCTATTATACATTGATGGGGCTGTATGAAATAATTTAAACACTGCTTAATACTAAAATACATAAATACAAAAGCAATTAGGTGAAATAAAAACATTTAACCTCACTTTACCTTGCTGAGAAGAGTCGAGTGCCTACTAGAATGGTGCTGAGAAGGGAGGAGGAGATGTTATGTAATTCACAGAGTTATAGCGCGGGTTGTTCACTGAATGGTAGCAACTGGCGTACTGACACTCATGGGCAGTCGTGGCTTTGTCTCGAGAGAGAGGTAAATAAGGGTAGTGTGTGGTGTTGTGACTCATTTTGACCCATACAGGTCCTAGCACAAAGGTTGTATACCAAGCAAAAATGTCCAAACAGGACTTATACCAATATAAAACAAGAGGGATCTGTAACTAGTGATCCTGTTGAATCCTGTACATCTTATCAGCTTTCTAGACATCACAGTTTATGATGTCTCAACATTTTCCAATTATGGTGCGTAACTCCTTTTCCCATTACCGCATAGCAGTGGGCTGCCTGGACTATTGCTATGCCACTGAGCCCTGGGGTACATTCCATTTA
The DNA here is from genome assembly GCF_032062135.1 of Pyxicephalus adspersus. Lineage (NCBI taxonomy): Eukaryota > Metazoa > Chordata > Amphibia > Anura > Pyxicephalidae > Pyxicephalus > Pyxicephalus adspersus. The sequence continues at coordinate 98,192,633 of NC_092862.1, forward strand.
CTAGCAGGCTGAAACAATAAGCAGGGCTGCTCTTAGGGAGTACTGAGGGGATTTGCCATTGAAGCAGTTGGCTACATACAGTAGGTGAGGCCATGCTCACCGCTGGAGTTCCTGCAGTACCCACATCTCAAGTAGATAACAGCAGGGAAATCTGTCTGTTAAATTGACAATAATGGCATAAAAACAGCGTTAGGCTTCAGGGGATCACCATGTGCTCTGCCGTGCTGGGACGAAAGTGTCTTCAGATTTGTACGGGCGCCCAATGATTGTTGCCTAAAAAGATTGTTAGTGATTGTTTTAGGTGACAGTAGAAATGAACAAGTGGAGTAGAGAAAAGCTGCCCTGCTACTAAGCACAAACAGGGAAATCCAGGCTAGCCACAATATTGTTGGTAAAACTTTTACAACCATAAAAGATTCTCACTGTTCACATACAAATGTACTGCTCACCTCTTGCACTGACACCCTAGAAAAAAATGTACTAAAAGTTTTCACACATTCATTAATGTATTGTTATCCCAAGGTAGCCCTAAATATTTTTTCCCTTTCTCTATTGTTCTTGGAAATACACAAAAAATATATCATGTATATACAAAATTTTTATTGTTTTTTTTATTATCAAGATAAATGGAAAAATTACATAATAAAATTTAAACTTTATAGCAATAGTGTCACTTTGTTTTGTGTTTTTTTATTCATTACCACTGGTCAAAAGTATAATTTTTCTATTGATAGTTTAGGTCTTATTCGTCCCTCTGCCAGCACTATTTGTATTATCTGCAATGATATGAAGAATCCATACCATGGTCCCACACTGCATCCAATGGTTCTTTCTTCCTCCATGTAGTAACATTTGGGCCAGAGCAGGGGCAGACATACCCAGGTGCAGCTACACTAGGGCCCCAGGACCTCCTAAGCCAACCGGGCCCCCACAGGGGCCACTTACATGTCAAGCAGCTAAATTTATACCTGCGAGCTCACAAAACTTTAACTTTCATACTATTTTACCCTGTCTGCTTTTCTTCTTTAAACCCCTATTATTAGTGTAAATCATCTAGCGTGTGTACATACCCTAAGTGATGCCTATTGTGTTCCTTTAGGTTGTTCCTACGTCACTACAGGTCCTGACTGGGTGGCAAATTAACCAAGGATGGTGGATCTGTTCTTGTCAATCATCCTTGGTAAAGATTCGGCTTATCTATAGCCACCCTAAGACTTTTTGTGGACCGGAGTTTAGCAAACAATTTGCCCATCTTCCTTATAACTGCAGACCCGCAGTATTATGGTAAATTGCATGCCACATTCTTCATCTAAAGTGGTAATTTTTCAGCTTTGCAGCATCATTGTACATGCCTCCCAGGTAGCATGATTTCACAAGACAGCTATGTTTGATAGAACATTGGATCTGTGGCATTATATATAATGCAAATAAAGGGACAAGGAATACTTTACTACTGGGCCCAATTAAAAGAACATGACTTTTAAACTTCTAGACATGGGTGAGGGGGCCCCAGAAAGTTTACCTAGTATAGGGCCTAGCTATTTCTGATAGCGGCCCTGTAGCCAGGTATCTAGTAAACATTAGGAAAATGTGCATTATGTAGGGTAAAAGGTAAGATTGGTAAAAAAAAAAAATCCTTGGATTTTAGGATAAATTGACATGGCTGCTTCAAGTCTCTATATATACCCAAATAGTAATAATTATTCAGATTTATTATTATTCAAGCACATACAAATACATAGTGATAAATCTTTTATTTCCTTTATTTTGCTTTTCATTCTCTGCTTTTTTATGTAAAGAAAAGGTAACTATAAGCTCCTTCAATAAAACAGGTAAAACAGCTATAAGCAGTTCCCTAAATCGCCACAAGGTGGTGCGCTTTTTTCTAAAGTCCGTATATGCTCGTTTTTTCTCCAGCTCTTTTGTGAGTGTCAGTGTTCCTAAACAGATGTCTGCAAATCCAGTAGCCATTTTTATGAAGCCCATTAATTACGGCGAATAGCGCCTTGTCTACACAAAAATGGCGGTCACAAGGTAGGAGGTGTGTGATATTGATCGCCCTCCTATGAAAGCAAATATGTGTTTGGAAGCACAACACATTTCGTGGATGTGATGTTAAAGTGCATGGACTGAGGTACTTTGTTTATATATTTACCTGACTGTATGACTTCACTGTGCAAGTCACTCCTTTAAATGCGATTATGTAGCCGCGTGTGAAAAATGCAACTTTTTTTCTCTAAATGATACATCAGACTCAATGATTGCTGACACTAAATGAAGATGTATTGAAAGGAAGGATCAGGTTGTGTTTTAGGAAAAGCAGGGAATGATGAATGAATGGTGAATGAATAGGGGCTGCAGTGAATGGTCACATGTGCAGATGCTGGATCTGGATGGACCACCACTTCTGGCTGAGTGTTCGAGCGGCTGGCAAGGTCCCGGGTGTAATCAGGTATGAATCTGTGCTTACTGGGGACTCCGATGACAATACAAACACCCCTGCCTGGGGTGCAACATATACATTCCACATGGGGGACCTGTTGGCCTGCATGGAGGCATGTTAGGTGTCATGCTGCTTCTGTATACATATATATTTATTTCCAAACACTACCCCATCAAACAGGTACACTTTGCTAGTTGTTACTATCTCTAATCTGCCGATCATTTCCCACTAACATTATGTGTTGTGATCAGATGTTTCTGTTTTACTAGAAGCACAGAGCTGCATCTTGGAAGTCCAGAAATGTCCCATAGAAGGAGAGAAGAAAGGTCCCGCCACAGGAGTCACAAGAGAGAGGCGGATGAGGATTTAAGTCCACAGAGTTGCAGTAGCAGCCATCATGAAAGTGACCGAAAAAGAAGGAGAAGTAGCAGCAGCAGCAGTCATAATCCCAACACACAGGAAATTCAAAAGATCAAACATGTTGAGATTTTGTAAGTATGTAGCATTTGCAAAACATCACTGAAGTGTAAACTTAAGTGTAGGAAATATAAAACCCCGTAACAGTTTTATCCGAATGCCATTGGGCACATTTTTATTAAAGTGAAACTAAACCAACTTGCGATTGGCCAGGTCCTTTATTTCAGAATGGACAGACGATGTCCCTACTGCAATAAAATAACCTTAACTGTCCGATAGCATTTTTTTTTAAATACACTTATCTGTCTCTGTTCCATCACTGGTACTGCCATCCTCTTCCTTCTTCTCTTCCTTGTTTCGATCTTCCTCCATCATGATTGCCCGGGCCAGGATGTTGTAACTCCTGTGCAGGCACAGGGGAGTTCATTCTGTTTTGATAGCCATAGGGGAGGCTGGGATGACTCCGGTGTTCTGGCTTCCTACAGCTTGGTGTTTTTTGACAGAAGGGGACAACAATCAGGCAGGTAAGTATGTTTTGTTGCCCTTTCTGCAATAAAGCCCTGCCTGGTCACAGATTTTGAAAGTAGATCTTTCGCTTCCATTCTGCTTTAACTCCCTATCTTGTAGATCCAACAATAGGTACTGAGGGGATAATACTTGCAAAATAAGGAAAGGCCTGTATTGTCCTTACTTCAGTCTGGCAAAAATTTAAAGAGGTTGGTTTACAAAAGAAAATTTGGAGTTTTGCTCTCAAAATTTTACGAATATTCACTTGAATAATTCAGTTATGTGACAAGCTTTTCATTATAATAATGACTGCAGTGTAATTATTTAAAAGTATCGATACAAGCACTTCCATATTTAGTATTCTGTGTATATGCAGAATTCTCTGGTGCTTACAATAGACAAACAATATACAAAAGCAGTTTATGGAACATAATTTCTTACGATGCAACTTTAAAATGGGAGAAGTGCAATAGCCGGTAGGGGGAGGTAGAAGAGTAGAGAATGGCGATTTACTAGCAGGAAGATCTTTAATAATTCATTCACTTTATTGCAAGGAAGGCAATATAAAACCAAGTAGAGGTAAAGTAATTAATATATTGAGGTTTTTGGCTTTCCAGATGTAGTTTGTATCTCACTTACATGAACCCTGCAGCAGTTACTCCATCAGGTTTGAATTGTATGTGAAATATATCTTCTCTTACACCACCACCATTATCTTCTTTTAAACCATCTATCCTTATAGTCTGAAATTTGATTGGCAAATGTGCATTGTATATCATCACTATTATATGCATAAGTGAGAAATGAGTTACATGAAGCAATGTCTATGGTATTTAGAATGTGACAATTACACCAATGTGAAGGCAATGGACAAGAGGCAACTGGAATGATTTTCTTCCTATGTATAGCACTCAGAAAAGACCCAGTTGTTGTCCAATATAACTTCCTGCCATAGTGGTTGCAAGCGGACAGGAACTGTGGTGCTTATATTGTACCTGTAGCACTTCCCATACTACTCCTGAGGTTCTATAACACATTAATATTGTACAGTATTTTTTATAGTGCCAACATATTACGCAGTGCTTTACAAAGTTCATGGTCATGTCACTAGCTGTCCCTCAAAGGGGCTAACAATCTAACGTCCTTACGATAATCATATGTCATTAACACAGTCTAAAGTCAAAAAACCTAACTGCATGCTTTTGGATTGTGTGAGAAACCGAAAAAAACCCACGCACACAGGGAGAACCAGCAAACTCCATGCTGATAGTGCCCTGGCCAAGATTTGAATCTGGAACTTAGCGCTGCAAAGGTCAAGTGCTAACCTCTGAGCCACTGTGCTGCACCATGCATATTCTGCTAAAAGCTTTACATATTCATAAGTAAGTTGTGTGTGTGTGTGTGTGTGTGTGTGTGTGTGTCTAAACAAATATATTTACCTTAACCTGTTGAAGGGAAATTAGGAAAGGTTCAGGACATTCTGCATAGTAGAATTAACCCAGAGACATCTACTCAGAGCTAAAATTGTGTGGTAGGTAAACCCATAAAAATGTTTAGAACATATTTAATATTATGCATTATTTATGTGGTTTGATACATATTTGTCTTAATCTGTTTTAAAAAATGAATATAAAATAATGTTTTTCTTTTTTTTTTTAAGCTATGAGAAACCTCCACCAGGATTAATTAAGGTACTGTTAAAATATGTCTGTGAGGACATTTGTGGCCCATGCATCACTTTTTTAAAGCTGGGTTTCACATAAGCTAATTTTGTTGTTTAACAATGTTACAGATTTTTTTTTGGGCAAGCAGTTTTAAATTCTTTTCTATTGACATACAAGTTCGATTTGTGTTACAGATTTTGACAGATATTGAAATTGCTATATCCTAGGCAAGTTTTGGGACCTAGTTTCCCTTTCCCTGAGTTTTTCCTCACCTTTGTTCATGTATCCCCAGTTCTCTAGCTACTATGCTTCCTAAATCCAAAGGCAGCAAGAGCCCTACCACTTATTTGCTTTTTCATCTCCTAAATTTCGTACAGCATCCATTCATTCAACATCTTTCAGGTATCAGATTCTTGTTTCTTCCTTTCCTTGACCCTTTTTTCACTAGAAACACAGGGGTTAGAGGATGAACCACAGTGCAGAGATGGGGGAAGTAGATATATTACACTTCCAAACCATTAAATGCTAAATATTCTGATAGAGGCTACCATGGAGGGAAAGTTTTAGACATGGGCAAGCACAAAGATGAGTAAAATACCTTGTATATTACAGAGAACCTCTTGTTCAATTTTGTTTTATAGCCTGACAGGGTCACTTTTAAGTTTTTAAAAGTACATTTTGTTATCCAAAAAAGTGTATAGTAGAATTTGTCTTGCTTCCTTGTTTACCTATTTTTATAACTTTTTTATTTTATCTAGGAGGATGAACCTAAACCAGAGGACTGTATACCAGATTTGCCAGGCAATGAACATGCCAGAGATTTCCTGGCTCATGCCCCTACTAGGGGTCTCTGGATGCCATTAGGAAAAGAAGTGAAAGTTATGCAGTGTAAGTTTTATTGAGAATAGTATGCCAACATTTTATTTAAAAGGTTTACTGTTTTATGCCTGCCTCGGAACATGGGAACTTGCACACAAGTGTGAAACAGGACGCGATTGATTTTTAATCTTTTTTTGGGGGTGATAATGAAGATAACATAACCATAGTTTTAACACTAAAGTTAGGGTCTGCATAGTATGTCATTAGGCAGGTGTGTGCCTGCTTTAGTCTTTTCTGATCTTTGTTTTGTAGGTTGGAGATGTAAACAGTATGGGCACAGAACAGGTGATCGCGAGTGTCCCTACTTCATAAAAGGCAATCAGAAGATTGAGCAGTTCAGAGTGGTAAGGCCAAAGTGGTTCCTACAAAGTTATATAAGTGGTGTATTTTGGTCATTTTTCATTTATATTCTGTCTAGGGGACTAACAATGTAAGATGAAATGCTAAGAAAGGAATATTAAGATGTAAAGGACAAGCTAAAGATTCACTTGTATGTAATAAACAAGAATGCACCTTCTATGCACTGTTTTCAGATTTCAAAAATCCATTAAAATTAACCTGTAAGGAATCTTTTAAATATTAGCAGCTCGAAAGGTAAATTAGTGCTTCTTTAAAAGCTTCTTCAATGTTTGACATTGTCCTCTTTAGATTGGGTCCTGTTGATTTTAAAACCGTTACATTCATAATGGGATGTGTATGTATATCTATTCCTTACAGGCTCATGAAGATCCAATGTATGGCTTATTAAAAGAAAAGGAACATCAAGAAAAACAAATGAGGTAATATTAGCATTTCAATCAGCAACAATAGAAATGAGCCATTTTCCTTTACCCCGAGTCTGGGTAGATCTTATCAGGGTCTCCAACCACCAGGCCGCTGGCCAGTACCGAGACACGGGCTATGCTAAGAGCCGAGCCAAAGCTGCCCTCTTTGATTGTAGCCTTTTGTTGTGACAGGAAGGGTCTCTGTCCTCTCTCTTGCATGATTGGCTGATTTAATTGACATGAAAGGTGACAGAGGTTGTTCCTATTACAGTGAAGGCTGCAACCAGTGAGGATATACCTTGGGAGCTTACAATCTAGAGGGGAAAGGGGTGAAAAAGCTGGACCAGTGGATACAGCAGGTTCTATACTAACTGTTGTGGTTGGAGGTAGATAGACATGCATGTCTGGATAGTGATTCCCCAATGTAAGGCCTGTTTGAACACTACATTTTACATTGGAACATGAAGATACATTTTAAGGGTATGCCTAAATAGTATATAAAGCCAACATGTTTTTATTTTTTAGTAGATCGGGATTGGGTTATATCCCCAATAGGATCTTTGTTTTTTTCTTCCTGCCCTAGGTATGCAACAGGAGGCCAAAAATTGAGAAAAAAAAAATCCAAATTGAGAAAAAAAACACAAAAAGTTGTGATTAAAAAAGGTGTTTGTTTAAAGGATTTACCTCTCAACGCTTGCTTGGATGACAACTCATTGTTTCTATTTTTTTCTTGGCAATTGTCAACTCAAAAAAAAAATTAAGGAGGGGTGAACATCCTTTTCCTGGGCCACCTATACAATATTGACTGTGTGGGGGTACTTGTCTTTTTTTTCTTTAGGATTGAGCAACTGAAAAAGTTGCTTGAGGATTCAACATCTGAGGAAAGTAGCAGTAGCAGCAACAGTTCACAAGAAAAGCGTAAGAAGAAGAAGAAGAAAAAAGACAAAAAGAAGAAGAAGAAAAAGAAGAAGAAAAAACGCAAATCGTCTCACAGAAGCTCTGATTCAGACTAAGCCAGTCTAACAGAATGACTTTGTTCTAGTATAGGGACAGTAATAATGTGAAGATGGCAGAACAAGAGTTCATGCTTGTACCAGCCATAATCTAGCATGGCTTGCTAAAGGGCACATGTCAAAATAGAATTAAAAAGGCTGCCATTGCAAAGATGTAGGCTGCTGGACCATTACTCTCATTTTTGGTTTGATAGCTGGTGGGGTATTAGAATATTTTGGCAGCTTGTGCAATGACAGCAGTTCCTTGGCTACATATTTATTCCGGGTCAGTGACCCACTGCTTAGAGACACAAATCAGGATGATGACTCAACAACGTGTGCCTTAAAGCCAAATTACAGGCAGCTAAATACACAGGAAAAGTTCATATAAAGTAGCTGTTTTACTTGCCAAATTGTTTGCATTATGGTTCATTCCATAAGATTTACATAAAAAATAAATAATATCTCTGCTAAGTCTTTTAAGTAATACAGATCCTTTCTTTTTCTTCCACCAGCCTGTGTGGAGAAGCAGCAGTCTGATGAGCTCACCTCTCACACTTTCTCTCTTCCTCATGAGCATGATCCAGCTGCTTCCTTTCCTTCACTGGTGTAGAGAGGTTGAAAAGAGGCTGATACCCAATCAAATCAGATATTTACACTGGAAAAAATCCAATATTTACACTGCAAAAATAAATTAATGCAAAACTGCAGTAATTAGCTTTATATCTGCCTAAATTAAAGTAAAAAAAAACACATGATTCCAGTTCATAATTCTATCCTGACTAGTTCCCTTTTGATTTATCTATCTATCTATCTATCTACCTATCTATATATATGTAAAATGTTGTGCCATTTAAAGAGGTCAGTTAGTTTCAAAATATGGAACATTTCAATAATTGACCCCAATTGATACAGCTGATGTATTTTGGATACATCCAAATGATGTATTTTGTATTATTTTTACCATGTAAAACATCTGGCTGTTTAGGAAATCCTCAATTTTTTTTTGTTCTTATTAAAGGTTTTCTATACAGGTTATTAACTTGTTGACAGGGCTTAAAGAAGAATAACATAAAAAAACAGACTGGACTATATTGCAGAAAGGAACAGGAGATGTCTCTTCTTAAGTAAGCATTCTTATTTGCCTGGTCGCACTTTTCTGTCAAAATGCATGGGCAGCTCAGCATTAGCTGGCAGGAAATCAACACGTCCTGGCTTCCCCTGTGTTTGCAGGGCTGAATGAACATGGGGAAGATCCATAATCCCAGGTGGTCAAAGATCAGAATGAGGATGAGAAGATGGCAGCGCATGCAACAGCACAGGGACAGGTGAGTATAAGTAGGGTTTAGTTCTGCTTTTGAGTGGCAGAGTATATGTGTGTATAGGTAGAGACTGTCTACATTTTCCTCCCTTAATCCATTTGTAATTTTTCAAGGAAAGACATCACATAAAGTTGATGTGGATGTTAGATGCTATCTTCTTATGGTACAGTAGTAATGCAAGAAGATGAGGTCCTATAATTAATGTAAGTATTTACTTATCCATGTACCTAGTTGGGTATTGATGCATTAGGCTACACAAGGGAGCAAGCATATTGAAATGGGATATTCAGGAATGACATATTTTATGTCTGTCATAATTGGATTGGTTTTATATGTTTTTGATTTTATAGGAAATAAAATGTATTAGCAGCTGGATGGATGTATTTATAGCCTCTTCTACCTGCCAAAAATGCATACCAAGATTGGAATGTTGCTGGTCTGATAAATCTTGATTTCTGCTGTGACAATTGGATGGTGGGGTCAGAGTTTGGCAGCAACGGCATAATTCCATCCTACTTTGTACCCATGGTGAGGGGACATTTTCCCGGCCCACTTTGGGCCCCTTCGTATGAACATTGTTGAAAGGCTCCAGGCCATCTTTGTATTGTTGCTGACCATGTCCATAGTAGACCATTGCTACCCAAGTTAGGGTAAGGAAATACACCTCAAATAAGTTTCATGAATAGGACAAGTGCATTGTACTCAAATAGCGTTCACAGGCACCAGCTGTCAATCCAATAGAGGACCCCTGGAATGTGGTGAAAAAAAAAATGTGTATGGTAGATGTGCATCCAAATATGCAGTGTGATGCTATTGTGTTAATATAGACCAAAAATTCTTGAGGAAGGTTTCCAGCACCTTGTTAAATATATGCCAAAAATAATGTATAGTTTTGAAGGCAAAAAGGTATTTCACACCAGTACTAGCAAGGTGTACCAGTACAAACTGAAAGCAGGCCTTTTCTGAAAGACACAACACACCAGAAGCTGGGGGAGGAGAACATGCCAACAAGAGAAATCGGGTCAGAAGCAGCTTAGGGCAATTGTTCTCTTCTGATCAGCTTTGTTTCTGATACAAGTTCATGGAAGTATGTAGGCACCAAGAACAGGGCAACTGCACCTGTAATTCTGAATGATCGCAGAAAGATCTCACACGGTATGTTTAAATTTCATTTATTCCATGAAGTCAGTTGACAAACCCCCACATCCAGTGTGGGGAACCTCACCAATGACAGAATGAACAGCAGGAACTGGTAAAGAGCAAGTAGGAATGAGGGTTGAGGAAAGGTAAGATATGGCATTATTATACAGATTTTTATAGCACCAACATATTATGCAGCGCTGCACATTAAATAGGGGTACATGACAGACAGTGGCACAGGAGCAAGAGTGGACCTTGTCCCACAATAAACGTATATTTAACTTAGTAGTCATGATTATTAGGCATCTTTGTGTTGTAATAGCACCAATTTGTCAATTTTCAAAAGCTTTAGCCCATGTGCAACTGTCCACTAGACATCACTAACATTATACAGGCAGGATTGGTTTCTTTAACAAAAGAATAGACTGTAGAGTCATACCAGTTATAAAGTGTGCTGTTGTAAATTTGCACCCATATACTTGATATTTTATGGTAATCACAATGATCTTCATTCTTGTTTTAGGCCTGATGCAAAAGCCAGTGGTTCAGCATGAAAACCCAGGAATTTACATTTCAGGGCAACATAGCCCATGTATTCACACCAAGATGGTTCCTTTTTTACTTGCATTTATGTTTGGTTGTCATTTGTTTTCTAAACAGAAGCCACAGAAGGCATCTCTGACTTTGTCAATTCAGGAGAATAGGTTTTCTCAATAGTCAGACCTCAGATTAGGTGGTGCATTTGCTTTCCTTGTACCCCAAAGTCCTTACAGGACAGTCTCTGTTTTTAGCAACCCACTCTAGTCATAAGACACCAGTCTTCTGTCTAACAGGGACTATTTTCCTGAAGCCTGTTAGAAAGTGTTCCTGAACAGAAGCATTTCATTGGTATAGGCATTTGACCTCACTTTAGACAGGATTTAGCAGTGGGCTAGAAGTTTGCTAAATTGCCTTAAGTGTGCTCCTCTCCTGGCTTTATTAGATACCTAGCCCCCCCACCCCCACCCCCCACCACAATTTAAACAAGCACAAAAATTCACAATGTGGGTCTCCTCTTGACCACATTCAAGAATGAACAACAACTTGCAAATCTATAATCAACCTTTATTTTTTTTTGCTAATAAACGTGTGACTTCAGTGATATTTACATTAAAGTGCATTTTTTCTTCTGTGATAATTTTTATCTTCTCAGTTTTCATTTCAATTTTCATAAATCTTTACTCAATTGTGCCTGTTCCTTCTGATTATATTCCATCAGTTTCCCTCTCCAGTGCATAACATAATACAAAGTTATACATTAATTTGTGGGTAGGTAGGACTCCTTTCAGGAGTAAAACATTGTTTCATGCAACACTCACTCACACAAAGAAATAAATACATATATAAATTTTTTTTTTTTAAATACACAATATAAGCAGAAGAGCTACTTCTTCCTGGTGCCACCCTTCCTTAAGTTGCAACCTAAAGGACCAAAAAACACGATTATACAGTAAAACTACTATAACAATTTCCATTGATATAGGAGGGTTTATGTTGTCTCCCAATAATACACCAACACCACCAGACATAGGTCAAAATGCCTGTCAACTGGGGAAGTGCTCAATCCAATTAACCCGTAATAAAAATTAAACGAGACTTCCCCCTTTTTGTAATAAACATTAGCACACTACACCAACATCATGGAAAAGATAAAATTAGTCTAGCTTCCAGATCTGTTCATTTCTGCCAAGCTAAAAACACATTTTGCTTGCATATGCTTGAAGTCATTAGTAAAGCAGAAGAAAGTACCTTGCAGGGGGGAATCAGTCACTTTGCCACGTGAACACCCTTTAGAAGTAGTGTAGTAAAAGATGCCCATTTGCAGTAATCTTAGGTTTAGTTCTACTTTTACAAACCCAGCTCTGAATAAAATGTAAAATGTTTACTTTATGTAGCTACATACCTCTATACAAGAAGGATCTGGGAATCTCCCATGCATCTATTTCTTCTGTATCAGTTCTACTTTGTTTTCTTTTAGCAGACTTGCGCGTTCCTTTCTTTTTTGGAGGCTTGTCTACAAATAAATTTAACATCTCATCATAAAAAGGAAAGTTATACAAGCCATAAACTGCACCATATACACTGCTGAATTTCTTTAAAACACTAAGTCACAAGCTTCTTGCCCAGAGGCGCAAGGTATTGTCAGCTCCTGGCTCTGATGTCACAGCAAAATAAACAAAAAGCTGGGACTGAGTTTGAAGCAAACTTTGAACTGAATAACCAAAGCAGAGTGCGATTGGCATGTTTTATTCCCAAAGATGGCACAAAGTTCCATAATTATGAGCTATATGCATAAGGCAACCAATAGGCCTAACAGTATGCACATACACTGCTAAATAGCCTTTATTAAACCCTTTCCATGCTCATCCTGTATATAAAACCCCAGTATGACTCACTTTGCCGAGGACACATTGATAAAGTTCTCCTCTTAAAAGTTAGTATTGCAACTGCTTGTTCTGAATCCCAGAGTAGCATCATTATGTGATCAGGTCATCTCTTGACTAGTGATACCATGTAAACTGAAGGCTACATTGATGAAAACAGATGCCGAAAGTGGTGGTCTCCATCTGAAGGCTTTTATTTATGAAACTGTCAAATACTGATTTATGAATACCTTCTAAGTTTGAAAAGCACTGCACAACACTACTTCTACTTCTCTGGTGGGTTGGTTTCATTTTGCTTTTTTAATAAGCTGAAGCCTTCAGGAAAACCAGAATCTTACATCCTACTTGTCAGACGCCTGCATTTTCCCCATAGGGTTGTGTTTCCATCTGCCAGCCAAACTATAACTACAGACCACAGCAATAATGCAAAGGCTCGCAAGAAAAACTACAACATAGTGGAGGTTTAGACCAAACCCGAAATGTGATGGATCGTTGAAGTGTGAAATAAGGACTTGCTTACCAGTGGAGATGCAATTGACAGGCTCCTTTAGAATCTACCTAAAGTAAATATTCTAGGTTGTAAATTTGCTTTTAATATATTGCATTTCCTGCATGAACAAGCAAGCTTTCTGAAAATTATATAGCTGTATTTTAAAATACCTAAAAAGACAGAATACCTTGCTCTTTGATTTTGGCTGTATCTTGCAGATAATATGCAGGTTCTGTGAATTTGGGCTTAGCACCTCTTCCAACCCAGTACTCCTCAACACGGGCCCCAGAGGCTTTCTTTTGGGGTTTTCCTAATTGAAGCAGATAGAAGATACAGAGTAACAATTAGGTTACATCAGTTTGTCCAAGAATTTTCTTTACAGATTTGTCACAACAAAAGCCACTGAAATTGACAGTTATAGCCATACCTGGTGAAATTTGCATTACTAAAAACTATTCAAGAACACTTAAAATTGCAAATAGTTCTAGTATTTATAGATCCCTTAAAAAGGGAAAGAGCTGCAGTGGCACAAACATTCACTAGCAATTCCAGTAAACGATGCGATTTTGAAGAGCATTCTGATTGATCCATTCCACAGACTGCGTACGTTATTGGTTTTGAGTGTCAATATCATATGAAGAAGACTCTTCTAACTTACCACCCATTTTCTGCTGAGGTTTCTTCATATCAGGCACCTCTTTGTATCCTCTCTCGGGCTTCTCAAATTTTTCATAGTCACATGGTTTAAGTCTATGCACTTGTTCAAGCGCTTCAGACAAACTCTTCTTTACACGAAGCTTTTCTCTGACAGGCCACCCAATAATGTGGGCTGGAAGGGCTCCTTTTGGAGGTTTCCACAAAATCCTTTGCTGTGCGATCTGCTTAAAGAAGTTAGTTTTACCAAAGTCCAGCTGCTCACGTGGTATATCTTCCTCAAAATAATATTCTTCGTCATCAGTCTCATCTTCAAAGTTGTGCAAGTTTTCTTCCTCCAGTACCCAATATTCTTCAGAATCTTCAGGTTCAGACAAAGATTGACTCTTTCTTGGTTTCTTCTTTACAGAGTAAAGTTTCCTCTTATTCAGTCCTCTTATTGGTACTCCAATTTTGCGACTTCTACCTGAAGCCTCTTTAACCTTCCGTTCAGAAGTAGGCCTGCAGCTTTTTTCATAACGGCTGCTAGCGTGCTTTGCTGGTGTGTCATCCTCTTTCAGAGAGCCACCACTTTGAATTTTCTCCTTTTCAGAGCTCTCAGCACTTCTTCGGAAAGCATATAACCCTTTCCGAAGCATATAATCTGGCACAAAATAAGAAACAGAAGCATTATCTATGGATGAGCCCTCATCCCTGGACGAAAGCTCTTCAGAAGTAACACTCAAAATACTTGGGCGCTTTTGCTTTCTCTGAGACATATACACATCATAATCATAATTGGTTTCTTGATTTTCAATCCAAGCTACCCATGATGGTGAAGGGATAAACTTTTGTACAGAGTCCTCGACCCATAGACTTTCATTTGCCACCTTTAACTCCCCATTACATACAGATTGGCTTTGAGTGGCTTTCTCTGGACATGTGTCCAGCCCTATCGAATATTCTTCACTTCCTGAGTCTTCAGATTCATCATTTTCCTCTGAGTCTTGAGTAACAGCTTGTTGGACATCACACACAGGATGATGATCATCATCATCATGTTCAGCAAGAACAGACTGGGGTTCCCCTTCCAGTGGTATTTTTGGTCTTTGGTTTTGTTTATCTTGCTTAGTCGATTCTGGCTTTTGTTCTCGGTTTGGCACATGAGAAGTCAGAGTTTCAGCTTCTGCAACTTCATTAAGACAGATTTTAGTAGGTGGCAACTGCTTATGCTCCTCTGTGTTTGAGAAGGATATGCTCTGCACTGCAATCTCTTCTTCAGGGTGAGGGCCATACAAGACACCCTCACAAAATAGATCACGCTGCACTACATTTTCTGGTATCTCTTTAACTACTGCCACATCATATATTGGTATAGTTTCTTTATAAGACTTCCACATCTGTATGGCAGCAGGAGAACCACTTCCATACTCTATTCTTACCTCCTCTTTCTCATATGCATAGCTTCCTGGAGGCATATTTCGATATTGTGCTGAATTGCAGGCATTTTTGTGAAATTCTCTTTCCGGCAATGTGGTCACTGGAGACATTGTCATGTCAACATTCTCCAGGTTGTGTTCATTTTCGGTGCTGATGCCAGATGAATGGGAAACTGGGTTTCCTTTTTCACAGTCTTCTCTTTCTGTTCCTGGGTGCTTTTTGGGTACAAATTCAGGTTGTCTTGGGTCCGTTTGGGTTTCTTTTGTTTCAGTTCGTCTCCCTGGACTGGCGTAGTGCCTAAACCGCGTGGCATGGTAAAACATAGGGGACGGCGGATGAGGATTAAAATGAGGTCTCCGGTTCATTCTTAAATTCATTTGAGGCTGGGGGACATAAAATCCAGGATACTCATGGAGTGGAAGTGAATAATATGGAATATATGGATTTCCCCCTCGGTAACCTAAAGAGAAAAAAAAAAAAAGTTTCATTTTTTTTCTTTTTGATCAATTAGAAAGTAATTTAAAAAGTCAGCATCAGTGGTACATGAGTAAATGTACAGGTGCCCAACTGATCAAAATGGGAGCAGTAAGTTATGACTAAAGTGCACAAAAAGAAAGCAAGGTTAGGTAGAGAATACTTACCTGGTCCAGGGATACAGTATGGATTGTAGAGTTGGGTAAGGTACCAAGGATTTGGGAAAGGTAGTTGTGCTGTAGGCTGTGCATAAAAGAAGGGCCTCTGTTGTGATGTGGAATACTGCCCACTTTCAGGAGGGGGTGCTGTACTGTTCATTTTTGAACCTGTGAAAGACCGTTGTATAATAAATCCATTACAAGTGACAGAAAAAATCAGATCGACTTAAAAAAACAACATTTTTATTTTCAGGAAAGGAGCAGGTGCTTTTATACCAGCACATATTTTTACATGCAAAAAATGCCCTCTATTAAAAGGTTAAAATACTTTTTCAATAGCCATGTATTTTTTTGCTTTTCCCAAATTGTCCCATATTCATGCTACTAAAGTTTAAGTGAAGTCTCACTGTACTAAAAAGACCAAGTGTACCCAGTGGATAATATTCACATAGAGAGGAGTTCTTGTTTACAGATAATCACTTGGCATGTGTGGCCTTTATTTCAATCATGTGCTACTTCTACTACTTCTGCTCTTTTCTATGTTCAGCCAACTGATTGTTCCCAGGTACCATTACTAAAGCCAATCATAAACCATCTAATCAGTCAATAAGTTTGCCATCTTTTTAACTAAAATACAATAAAATGGTGTCCACTTTTCTGCAGTTGCTTTAGAGGAGAGGTTAGTGACTGCTGCACACAAATCCAGCAGCCAAACCATTTTATCCATCTCCTTTTACACTAGGGAGATTTTGAGGAGAGGGACCACAGTATTTTTTATGCGTTCTTCCTCCTGATGCATATACTTTGTTATGACAGTCTTTTTTCAGATCTGGATATAACACCAATATCTGCTGAACTTCAACCCTATAGCTCAATTTACAGGGTTTTCAATGTCCAGTCAATAATAAAAAGTTAAGTGATAAATTTAACAGGTTATTTTAACCATGTCCCCTGTGAAGCGATGCCTGCAGCTCCATAGAGGAGTCTGGCATCCTAATACATTAACCATTCTTCTAAAAAGGAAACCGGTACCAGCAAATCTAAAAACTTGCAGTGTAGGCCACTTCAAAAACTGGATGCCTGACTCTCATGCCAAAAAAAATCACTCAGCCCTTTCAGGACCAAACAACAATAATGTCTTTGAGCTCATGCTTAGTTGTGGAATCCAGAAGTTATCACCAAACTGGACCACTACCAATGGTATATTCAGAGCAACAAGTGGCTCAACTTGAGACCCAGGGAACAGCTCTTTTTTCACCTATATTTTCACCTTTTGCATACTTGGTATGGTTATGAAAATCTGCAATATTAAATCCAACCGGTCTTGCAATAGCAGACCTAATTTAAAAAAAACAAAAAAAAAAAAAAAAAAAAACAAGTGTACTTGAACATAAAGCAAGGTAGAAACATGACCTGAATAGTTGTCAGCCCTGATTTTATTAGATTCTCAAATATTTTCATCCTAACAAGAATCCTCATTTTTATGTAATCTGTATTTCCATTGTTATCAGAAAATGTTATTTCTAAAGTTTTTAAAAAACATGTGAATATACAATTCTATTTTCATGACAGTCAAGCATATCCCTTACACATCTTTCTGAAATACCAGACCCTACATTTAGCTAGAAAATATGCAACTTCATGTAGTGCAAAATATATTATGCACAATACACACAAGTGATTAGTCCATAAAAACCAAAAGTATTCAGGTGATACACAGCTTGATTTACACACTCAATCAAAACTGTTGCTGACAAGATTTGTTTTTGGAGATTGAAGCTGGATAAAACTACCTGCTAATTGCTGTGCACATAGTCACAGTGGGGCATCAACAAAGAATCATTCACCTAAAATGCAGTAACCCCTTTTGTTAGGAGCACAAAGAATGTCTTACATTTTAAAAATCATTTATTTCAGTTACAGACATCTAAAACTAAACACAAAAGAATAGAAATTAATACTAACAGAACAAGATGATTAAAAAGCCAGCAGTGTTAATAAATAAACCTGCACAAAGGACAATTTATTTATCCTATCACTTAAATGCTAAGAAAACCCCTAGCCCTAATATAAAAGCACAGCTACAACAACAAATACAAAAAATAACCTATGCCTATCCACCACTTACCTTATTACATTCCCAAGCACAACTAACCTTCCACTACTCCTACAGCACCTGTTACAGATTTTATAAATTAGCCAGCTCTTGCTGGATGCCAATTAGTTGACACATGAAGATAATGGACTGTTGGGCTGCTCAGCAGAAGAAAAAGGTGGTATGGTTGGTAACAATGGATCTGGGATTTCTTGTATTTTGAAAATGTATCATATTTTCAAAAAATACCATTATCTGTAGACTGTTTTTTTTTTGTTGTTCCAATAGATCGAACAGAAAATGCATTATTGCATGCATAAACTGTCAAAGAAAGAGCAGTCATGGACTGGAAAAGTGGAATGGACTTGTTGCCTATAGCAGCTATTTAGAGTAAAGAATGAAAGGAAAAGCAGTGACTACTATAGGCGGGAGCTCCTCTTTTTCTCTAGCTGTATTTGTTCCACTTTTTATAAAGCAACCACTCAGCAAAAGTTGGGGCAAAGCCATTACTGAACTGTATCTGTTTAAGGGGTACTTTTCATTCTGGAGCAATTCTAGTTTTGGCCACAAGGGGGAGGTCACTACTTCGGCTGTAATCTGATCTAAAATCAGAAGTATTCCTATTGTCTCTGCTATTTGCAAATGATCCACATAAAATAAATGAATCACTTTTCAGCCCACAGGATCAGTAATATCTATATATGTTTAGAATCCACAGCTGTACATTCTAATAAATTAACAGAACAACATATATGATAATAGTATGCTGCCATGTGTGTGCATATATGTATATAGGTATAAGGGAAGCAGGTTAGGAAAATTACAGTAAAAACATGTTTAGACTAATAGTATTTATAAGCAGTTTTAGGCAGTTCCCTTACAAAAAAATTATTAGTATTGGACCAAATTGGTCCATTTTTTATCTGACAGGCTGTAAAAGGCAGAAGCATTGCAGTGTGTTTTTGCTGATGCCACATGCAACGTCCAAGGGTGGTTTGCCGCCCCTGCCATCTGCATAGTCTTGAATTAGTTTCAAAAGCTTAAAAACACTTGTTTGCAAATGCCTAAAAAAGCACTCAGGAAAAACATATAAATATTGGGACTTTTTAGGTCAAATTCAGTACCAGATCAAAAAGTTTTTCTTACAAAAAAGCCTTTATTTCAATATGAAGCAAATATCAAAAAACTTTAGCATATAAATACAACACGAAGTAAGCAGTATCTCCTATGCATACACCATGAAGAGGTTTACAATTTGTTGACGCGTTTTGCGGAACACATACTCCGCTTCTTCAGGTCATTTAGTAGATCTATAATATTAATACATGTATGCAGAATGTATATATGTACATAAAGAAAATACACACAAACATGGATAATCAATTTGACTTACAATGATGCTCATATCAGTCCAAAACATCTTCTTACCTTATGGTATTTAAGAGAATTGAGCAAAAGGGCAACACAAGTGTCTCCAAAACACTACTATCAGGATTTAAAGATAACTTATTTCAAAGGACAATGAAAGAATACATGAAATAAATTATAATTTTTTAAATTAATTAATAAACTGCAAATTCACAATGATTATTAAATGGTTCTTCAATTATATTGCAATGAATTTAATTCAAATCATTGTATAGGATCTTTTCAATAATATTTCATATCATACCTAATATAAATAATAAAAGAATGAATGCCTAAAAAAGCCCAGCAGTTGTAGCCTGACACCACTCCCGGGCACTTGCTATAGCCTAGCACTCAGGAGCTGTTACATGCCACTAGTGTGAACATGACTTAAGTATAGTAAACGATCGGCATTTCTCTACTTTGACCTAAGCATTAGGACTGGTCAGTCCTTTAGAACCCCATGATTTATTTATTGTGTAGTCTGTGCTCCATTTAGGGATATTCACTATCTTTTGTTTGGGTGAAAATTGTGGAGAAAATTTACTTTGTAGAGATGTAATCTCACTACCTGTGAGGGGTTCATGTACCTTGAAATGGATAATGAGCATCATGATTTTTTCATTTGTCCTACATTTTACAAAAACCCATCATAAATTATATATTATATAGAAGAGAACAGTAAAGGGAAAAAAAAATTGAATATTCTGCATTTTAGGTCATTAAGAAGAACAAAGATACAAATGACACGTATGGAAAGCAGCACTGTCACATAACATTCTGTATATCAATGGACAAAAAAATTGAAAAAACAAAACAATGCTTCCTCCAGTCTGATTTTGGTCCCTGGCATCTGAGAAGGGTACCTAACGGGGCCGTGTAATGAACAAAGAGTGAGCTGATTGTATAAAGTGGTAGAAGCAGGCTGGAAGGCAAAATGAGCAGAGCTGGTATGGTGTACTCCCACCTTCAGTATCCCTCATTGATATAAATATTACATTCTTCCAAATTGTTTCCTCTCTTATATCATAAAACAGCCTTTCCTCATCTTTTTACCACTAAGGAACCCCTAAAACAGTTTTGAGGTGTCAGAGAACTCCTGGCCCCCATACATTAGTGGTCAGAATGTCATCTTTACAGACAGCTTAAAAGGTGTTTGTTGGTCCTGGAACTATGCAAGAACCATCTTACTGGAGGTCAATCAGCAACAGCTCAAGGAACAGCTTCTGGAGAAACCCTGGGGATCCAGGGATTGGCTGCTTATAAAGATTCCAAGGTTTTTGTTACCTATTCATCTGCATCCTCCCCTGTACAGAACCATTAGGTCCAATTCACTCTATTGCATTAGCTTGCTATTAACTTTAAATGGCACCTGAACAATATACCTGGTTTAAAGTGCACGTCTGTGAAAAAAAATTCGCTTCATCATTTTTTATACATGAAGGTACATTGACAGTTCATTCACACACAAATTATGTTAACATATGTGAATGAATGCAACACAAGAACAGGAAGGTGTGCATACTACTGTCTAGATAGAAATGCTACCAAAATGTGGAACCAGTGGTGAGTGATTATAAAATCCAATCAGATGTGGGATGCCCAAATGATCAATCATAAAGCCTACCAATAAAATGCTTGTCTCTACTCCTACACTTACCTGTTGGAACTCAAAGCAATGGGTCAAAGTGTCCTCACTATATCTTGGTTGACAATTCTACAGTAAACATGATCTTCCCTATCACCCATGGTTTCTTGTGACAGAATTTAAAAGAGATTCCTTCAATGCTTCGGGATTTGCTGTTTTAGGGAAAACACCATTATTAGGAAGGTTTTCACTGACGGCTTGGTTATTGAAGAGGAATGTTACCCAGGACCGGCTTAGTCATACCATTAGCACCCTGCTGAAGACTCCAAATACCATCTGCCTATTTCATCTATAAGTAGTAATAGATTCATGTTGACATTTTTTGAAAGGAATAAATGTTCTCTTTTTGCAATGTGTTAACACATACTTGTGATAGTTCATTACTGCTGCCCATTCATTAAAAGAGGAATTAACCCCTCGATTACTGACCTATCCCCATAGTGCACCACTATTTTCCTTTTTCCTTTTTTCTTGAAGACCATCCTTGGCTATGCCAGAATGACATAAATTCATCCAAATGCAATTATTCTAGGCACTCGCAAGGGAAGTCAGGATTGCCAGGTTTCCCTGGCAACTAACACTGAACATGAGCATGAACAATTTAGCAAAATTTGACAGCTGGCTGGCGATCCAGTGGGTGAGAAAAGTTATTGCAAAAGGGACTTCGCCTGAGCCTTTCTGCAATACCCACCTGTCTTAATCGTGATTTTGCTAAGTGACACCGCCTAATACACTCAGTAATGACACCCTAATGCCCCTTACCAATACACTTCCTATGCAGCACAGTAGTACTTTACCATGTATGTGTTGTTAAAATTACTTTTAGTAATTGCCATTAAAAAGGACACTACAGCCCACCAATGCACGTTATTACATGTTGTGGAAATGCCTGCATTACCTGCTGACTATGTACTAATACATGGGTCACCCATAGTGACATCATGATGGCATAACCCTGCCCACTTCCCTATTGCAGATCTGAGCCTGTGATGGGAGATTGAGCAGGTTGTGTCCAGGTACATAGCCCGCCCACTGAGCCAGGAATTTGTACGAGGGACGTGGTACGCGACTCTGGCCGATGCGCTCCGCCAGCGGGGTCCTTCTTCTGACCAGAAGCCTCGGACCACCAGTTGGCGATTGCTGTACTAATAAATGAAAACCCTCACAATAAGAAGGTAAAGAGGTTTAGCAAAAGAAAGCTGGGAAGGCTGATGTGACAACACCAAAGCTTTGTACACATATCAGATAATTGTTGCCCGAGATGAACAGTTGTTCTTGTCTCAGGTGAAAATCTGACATACGTACAGCAGTCCCCAGACATTGTTCATCAATCAATAGAACAGGTTTGTGTTTTTTTGCATTCCTCTTGATCAACTTTGTATATATGGTTTTGTCAGGGATGTGCTGTTTGTAGTATGTTTATTTCCCTAGTGGTTGTACTTGATGGTCTTGTGTCTTTTTTCAACCTATGTAATTTTGTGTGTACCATGCTCGTTTGTTCTCCTGTCACTAGAAGCAATTAGGAAAGATGATTTCCAGCGACAATTATCTGATGCCTGTACAAAGCTTAAAGTGAACCTATCAGCACATTTTTACCAATATAAAAAGGGTGGCTATCCCTTTTACATAATAGGAAAATGTGTTTTTAAATTTCAATTAAATTTAAATTACTATTTTTTTTTGGTAAAGACTAAAGGGGAAACTCGCAGCCTCCCAGGATACACATCTCACATATATCAGGAGGCTGCTCCTTCTGCACATGCCTGAGATCAGGCATGCCTCATCAGGGGCCTTCCTATAATAGAAAAAAGGTGATCAATCTCATGCATGAGAGGTGAAATTGACAATTGACTTATTTTTTTACATTTGCAGGAAGACACATCACCCAATCTCACGCCTGCATAGTGCAAGTTTGGCTGATGTGAAGAAGAACCCAGAAGAAAGAAGATGGCCACACCTGACCCGTTCCATTCAACGCTGGACAGAAGAGGGAAGCCAAGACAACATAGGACTTGCTGGGCTCGGTTTGTGGATGGATCAAAGGCTTTTCACCGGTAAACGTAACTGATATATATATAGTTTTTTATTCAGTAATGTTTTAGGCCAGAGGTCAGCAAACTTTTTTGGCCACTAGACCATTTCAGGGGTAGGCAGGAGCACACTAGGCTGGACTCTCTCTCGAGTCCCGCCCCACCACCAGGAACGCCCCCTGAAGGGAGGGGGAACGTTTCCTATTTACCCCGGAGGCGGAAGTGTTAACGCCAGCCACGGTAAATAGGGAAGGGACTCACAACACAGAAACTCAAGAGCCGCATGCGGCTCTGGAAGTTTGTTTTGGCTCCGCCGTGGGTTGCCAGCCGGGATTAGGCTGGATCAGCCAGGGGGTTTTAGTCAGGAACAAACTACCACCTAGGCCAGCAGTGGGCAAACTTTTTCAGTCAGGGGCCACAATATAAAATTTGAAAGAGGGGCCAGGCTGATGGGAGAGTGGGCGGGGCTATGCCATCATGACGCCACTGAACGTGATGTCATGATGGCATAACCCCGCACACTCTCCCATCGCAGATCTGAGCCTGTGATGGGAGAGTGGGGGAGTTATCTCCAGGGACACAGCCTGCCCACCTCCACAAGCCAGGACGTGTTCCGCCAGAGCCGCTGCCCCCCTAAAGGGCAAGAGAAACAACCTGGGTTAGGTCATATATGGCCTAAAGGCCGGAGTTTGCTGACCTCTGTTTTAGGAATTTGGTTGTCCGATTTGAAAGCCTACAAACATATAGAAGAGCAGTTTGTTTGCTGCTGGGATGTTGTTTCCGATGTCCTCCATTGCTGTTTTATGCCAATTTCATATCTGGGGAAGCTCTATACACTTTAAGGATTATCCAGGCTAAAGTAGGCTTTATTTTTGATAAAACATGTATTGATAGTTTGTTTTTGAATTGTTAATAAGAATTACGTATTATACTGTAGGTCTCACTTGTATCCTGAGGAAGCGGACATTTAGATTCTGTGAAATGCGTCGATATTCATTGAGATGAAGTATGAACTTAGCATGTCAGTATTTTTTGCTATGTGCAATTTGTTTTTAATGATTCAGATAAATGCCTAGTTTTAATTATTTATTTATTGTTGATTATGTACTAAAGTATATTTTTTTCCTATTTTTTGTAAATCAAATGGTACATTTATCTAGAACCTGTGCCTCAAAAGTCCCTATTAATCTTGTTGCTTTCTTGGAATATCTATATTTTAGTTCAGTGTGTTGTCAGCCCACGGTGGGCTGAGGATCTGTTTCTGGCACATCAGTGGGTATTTTTCTGTACTTGTGGTATTGAAGATATGAGCTGCAATGTTTTTTCTTTCTTTGACACAAACATAAGCTATAGGGTCAAATATTATTAGACAGGATTTATATAGCGCCAACATATTATGCAGCGCTGTACAATAAATATATATTGGCAAATTGGGTGTGATAAAGCTGGATATACTTATAAAATCACTGGTAAATTCTTGTGTGTGTTTATTTAATTATCCAGGTGACTGTGTAGAGAAATGTTTCCTCAGGGAATAGATGGAGGTGAGGGATTCTTTGTAGTAACACACCGCACAGTCTACAAGACTGGAAGTGCGGGAGAAAAGCCAGGAAGTCAGTCACGTGCTGCTGTAATGACGTCAAAGAAAGACCTGGAGGAGTTTAGGGAAGGACGCTAGGAATGCCGTGACGTAACACTAGAGCGAGCACAATATATTTTCCCTCCACCCGGCGCCATTTTGGTGAAGCCACTCCAGTTGCGCTGTCATGTCGTTTTTAATCAGGACGTAACGGTCGTAGCGTGCGAAGTTCATAACGTATTAGAACGAAACTGTCACAATTTGTATGATGGTTTTGAATATATAGCGCCGGTATAGTTTATAGCGCACTTATACGTCATTCCAACCAACGCAAAATGAAACGTTCCACACACAAAACACAAGCAGTCATCAGGGAGCCAGGCGTGACGCAGAAAACTGGCAAATGTTAATCAATGGCTGAGAACAGTCTTGCGTACTTCCTACGCCAATGTTTTTTTTTTTCCACAAAACTTTATTGAGACTTTACAAGCGCACCTTAAATTACAGAGTGTCCGCCACCACCGCCTTCCTGCATTCTCCGCCCTGGTGTTTGTCTGTTCTCTTCCTCTCTCACGCACCGCTGGTTGGTTGAAGGGGGCGGCGGTGGCAACAACGGCAAAGCGAGGTCACACCCGGAAGGAAGAAGGGAAAGAGGCTGGAAAAGAGACTGCTGAGAGGGGGGAAAGGAAGTGTGAGACCGAGTCTGACCAACGCCGCAAACACCCGGTGAGTACCATCCTCCCCGCCCTGTGTGAATGTGTCGCTTGTGGCCTTTGGTGAATGTCGCCGTGTTATATGAAGCAGGGATTATTCGCCTGGTATCACACTGGATATGATGAAGTTAGGAGCCGCATACAATTGTGGCACTGCCCTGTGTGTTCAGATCTGTCATTGTGGGGCCAATACACGAGTCAGCCAGCACCTCATCACCTGGGCTAGGGGGAATCATGAAATATTCCTACATATTGGGTTTATATTATTCCTATAGGAGGGAGGGCGAGCTATGAGGTCAAAAGTGGCCCCATCAGTATATCCGCAATGTGTTATGTCCATTTTTAAAAAACAAAATCTATTTTTATAAAATAAAAATAATCCCCTTTACCCCGTTACCACCCATTTTTGTTTTACTTGCTTTATATGTATATACCTCCAATTATCAGACCAGTCACTGGACTTTCAGGGCTCCATTCTCTTTTGCGTTAGTGGTGGGTGGGCCTGAATGGTGCAGAAAACATTTTATATGAGGTTACATCACCACTGTACCCTGCGCCATTCTCCTGTCATTTATGGTGGGTGTGGCCATGACAGCCTAGGGCACAGGAAGTGGGTTTGGTGACATGGTTGTCATTCATGGTGGGGTAAGATGTGAGCGCAAAGTCAGTAGGGGGCAGTGTTGGTGATTGGGTGAGTTTGTATGCCATTGAAGTCTCCCAAACGAAAGGGAGAACATCTCTCTTATCTTCTTAGTTGTCAACAGAACTAATGTCTCCATTAGAAGATTCCCCTGCTTCTTCTGTTCTGGTGGCCACTCAAAACCTTTTGGTTTTCCTCCCTTAGTACTATTGACTTTGATGACCATGACAAAAAAAAGATCTCCCTAGCCAGGAGACAAAAGAAAAAAACGGCTCAGGGTGTTTACTTCTCTCACGCTTCAAGTATTAAATCCATACTTCCAAGCTGCTGCCAGGTTTAATATTTTTAAGATTGCTTTGTGTCCAATTATGGACATTTTTATTCATTTCCCGTCCTGTAAACTCAACAGGAAGTTAAATGCTCCACGGTGAGGTAAATACACCCTTAGTTGTCATTAGAATGGGCTCTATTTATAAAATGCAGTGTTCTCCCCAGCTCCTTTTAGCTGGGTGCACCACCCGGCACTTTTCAGTAACCACCTGGCTGTTTTTGGATGGTTACTGAAGAGTTGAGTCACAATACAGGGGCCACCACCCGCCTACAATTTCTTCAAATAAATTTCTGGGTTGAGCACTGAAATGGGAAATGACATTCCCCCAAACATTCACTCACATGAATCAGTTACTGCCATTGAAATACATGGACCTGGAAGATTCCCACTGAGGAAATGTCAGATACCCTGTTTTATAAATAGAGCCCAATATTTTGGCAACTACTCATAATGTTGACTTTTTCTAGTTGTAATGGTTTAAAAGATAAATCTCCATCAAGAGTCGGGTTCTACCCCTTCACCTCTCTATATAAAACAATTTTATTAGACAAGGTATATCATACAGCTGCCATGGTACAGATCTAATTCTGGGTTCCTGGTGCACATTTTAGATGCAGAAAATAATATATAATTTACATATAATAAAAATAATGCTTGTGACTATTAGAAAATCCCTTTAGAAATACTTTATTAATGTGATTGTTTTTTTTTACATAGTTTGTGGTAAGGGATTTTTAGGGGTGGTGTAAAGCAAACCCCAATTAATCACCCTGGGTAGTGATTATTGCTTGTGTCGCTTTAGTCTTAAACCCCACAGTGATGTCAGATTTCTGCCATTGACAGTTTCCAATAGCCAATGAGCAGCAAAGTGTTGTACATGCATCACTGTGCTCTCCTTCATAGAAAAGCTCTGCAGTTGTTACCAAATAGTTGTTTATCAATCTGCCATGGCAGAGGACCACTGTGCTCATGCTAGACTTTCACCCTGAGATGATCGAAGCCACTCGTCTCGAATGACAATCATCTGATGTGTGTATATAGCTTTAAAATGTAGGACTTATTGGTCACCTAGAAGATAATTGTGTGCAGTTTCACCCTGACATGTGCTGTTCATCTACTACTTAGGAAATAAGTTGGGATATCATCTGTGATAAAATAGAATATAAAAATACAGAAATGTGGATTATGACTAATAGTGGAATAATATTCAATGCAGTGCTTAACCCAGAAATTATTTTAGGCTGGTTGGTAAGAAATTGTAGGCAGGTGGCAGTCCCTGTATTGTGACCCACAGGTGGTTACTGAAAAGTGCCGGGTGGTGCGCCCAGGTAAAAGGGGCTGGGGAGAACACTGAAGGGTGGGAATGAAAAGAAAACAATGCAAGAATTATGTTTTCCTTTAAGATGGTCAGCTGTGACTGACAGATAGATACTTATATCATTTCTTCTGCTGCAAGTAATGGGTTTGACCATTTGTGTTGTTGGTTGTTTCAATTTCTACATTTTTTGCTGTTTTGCTTTTGATATGTAGTTTAGTTTTATGCTAATTTCTGCAAGAGAAAAAAACCAACAAGAACAGAGGGATGTTGAAAAAACAAACACTGGGAATATGAGCACAGGTAATAGTCACTCATTTGTCATGGCAGTGTTTTCACATCTTTAACAGTGGCTTTTTACTCATTCTAGCTGCTCCCCGCCAGGTAATTGGACTTTGATCAGAGAAGTTTTTCTGCCTCACTTTCAAAGCAAGATATTCTGGAACTCCAGAGTTAAAAAGTAAAGGGGTTTGTAGGGAAGCTACTTCAGGCCTTAAGTCCATATTGCATGGTCATCGTTTTGTTTAAAATCTCCTCTGAATCTTAATAATGTTGACACTTCAATATATATCAAATGGGATATCAGAGTCCTCTGAAAATTACAGATCCAAAAGCTCATTTGAATGGTCCGTTTGTCATTGTTGTCCGCAGCCCCGCAGAACTCATTGGTTTTAAAGCCATTGACACCTAGTTAACACTCAATTTAAAATGGCCAATATATGAGATGTTTAAGCTCAACTTCTCAGTATCCATAATTACTAACCAAAACTTGTTCTAGTCCATCACTTGAGTCATTTTTTCCTTTGGTGCCGCAGTCATTTCTCTTGCACAACTCATGGGGATAGATAGGCAGTTGGTGACTAATCACAGCTTGTATAGAGCTGCAGATCTTTGCTGTCGGGTAAACTGACCTGAGAGGCACAAATTGCTCATTGCCCAAGGAACACCTAGTAACCTCTGGAGAATCCATGGTTGAGAAACATTGAATTAGAAGGCTGCTCATAAAAATTCTGTAATGTATAATGAATTGCAGAGTCAGATGCACAATATATTCTAGGTCAGTTTGCCTATGGGGGTCTCACCGGACCCTCTTCATCGGGGCATCTCAACGACAAATGACACACAAGTGTTTAAACATATGTTGCAAATTATAACAAACGCTAATGACATAATCTTGTCAAAAACTGCACTAAGTGAATACACATTATATAGTATTAAAACGCAACCCTGTGACCACAAAAAACAAAATTTAGGTCTGTCCGCTTAGCAAGTTTTCCAGATACTGTGGTGTCTCTGGAGACAGGAAATGCAAGGATAGCTTACACATGGTTGCCCTAAACAGCAATAAAATCCAACAATGCTTTCGATCCTTCCATGATCTATTCAAAACAATATAAGAACAATTTTCTTTTCAGGAAATGGGGTCATTTAAGCAAACCAGACTTTACTCAAGACTTTGTTTGCCAAATTCCTTGAGCCTTTGTCACCCTTGCAACTTGAGTAAGTCCCACCTTTATGTAGATGGCTGCCTCCACTCCGACACACAGTGTGGAACAATACATGGTCAACAAGGCAATATTGGTGACTTGTTCTTTACCCTCTGTGTTACCTGGCTTATCCTTTGTATGTTTTTAGCGGATGTACAACAAGAATACTGATTGTACTGTTTGACAAACAGATGGCCTCTAGAATGAGAAGTAATGGATAAATATCCCCAAATGTAACATATGTGAAATATTCTTCTGATGTAATAGAGATGAATAAAAGTCTGACTTTTTGTTTTTTTACATTGATTTAGCAGAGGAGTTGGTCCCAAAGGCAGCTACATAAAAGCTACATAAACTAATCGGGCTTGTAAATGAGCTTAAAGAAGGCAGAGCAGTTCCACTTTTAATAGTTTTAGATTGAACGTTTCCACTTTTAAAAGACTGTTTGCTTATATCAAGAAATAAACGTGGGTGTTTCATGTTGTGTTGCCTTTCAGGTGTATGTGGAAAGTTCAGTACTCAAAACTGACCCCTTATTATGTAACTCTTTAGTAATGTCTGTTGATTTGTGGGGATTAAATGCCCAATGTGTTTGTTGGCTTTAAGATCTGTCCAGCCTGATATCAGTTGTAAAGTATCGTTACCCACTACAATTATAGGTTTTAATACAACACAACAAATATTTGATGTAAGAGTGTTTCCATAATTCAAAAAATATCTTGGTCCCCCCCCCAAAAGCAACAACCTTGTTTTAGCATTTTGTCTTGGAAAGATGGGATATCCTTCCTCTCTGTGTTGAAGCACATACAGTTAGGTCCATAAATATTTGGACATTTTTTTAATTTTAGTTTTGTACATAATTAATCAATTTAAAATGAAACAACTTTCAGCTTTAATACAACGGTTGGAACAAAAAGATTGCATAAAAATGTGAGGAACTAAAGCCTTTTTTTACACAGTCACTTCTTTTCAGGGGCTCAAAAGTAATTGGACAAATTAAAAAGCTGAAAATAAAATGTTCATTTCTAATACTTGGTTGAAAACCCTTTGCTGGCAATGACAGCCTGTAGTCTTTCTGTCCGAAGTTTAGTCTTCAACAAGTGAAATGCATGCTCAATTGGGTTCAGATCAGGTGACTGATTTGACCATTTAAGAATATTCCACTTCTCTACTTTAATAAACTCCTGGGTTTCTTTGGCTGTATGTTTTGGGTCATTGTCCATCTGTATTATAAAACGCCTCCCAATCAATGTGACTGCATTTAGCTGGATTTGAGCAGACAGTATGTCTCTGAACACCTCAGAATTCATTCGGCTGCTTCTGTCCTGTCATTGATAAACACTAGTGTCCCAGTGCCACTGGCAGCCATGCACGCCCAAGCCATCACACTGCCTCCGCCATGTTTTACGGATGATGTGGTATGCTTTGGATCATGAGCTGTTTCACGCCTTCTACATACTTTTTTCTTGCTATCATCCTGGTAAAGGTTGATCTTGGTTTCATCTGTCCTAAGAATGTTTTCCCAGAACTGTGCTGGCTTTTTTAAATGTTTTTGAGCAAAGTCAAATCTAGCCTTTCTATTCTTGAGGCTTATGAGTGGCTTGCACCTTGCAGTGCACCCTCTGTATTTACTTTCATGCAGTCTTCTCTTTATGGTAGACTTGGATATAGATACGCTTACCTCCTGGAGAGTGTTGTTCACTTGGTTGGCTGTTGTGAAGGGGTTTCTCTTCACCATGGAAATTATTCTGCGACCGACCACCACTGTTGTCTTCGTGGACTTCCAGGTCTTTTGGTGTTGCTGAGTTCCCCAGTGCTTTGTTTATTTCTCATGATGTACCAAACTGTAGATTTTGCCACTCCTAATATTGTAGCAATTTCTCGGATGGGTTTTTTCTGTTTTTGCAGCTTAAGGATGGCTTGTTTCACCTGCATGGAGAGCTCCTTTCACCTCATGTTGTCTGAATCTTCCACATACAAGTACCCCCCCAAAATGAACTCCAGGCCTTTTATCTGCTTAATTGATAATGAAATAACAAAGGAATTGCCCACACCAGTCCATGAAATAGCCTTTGAGTCAAATGTCCAATTACGTTTGAGCCCCTGAAATGAAGTGATTGTGTTAAAAAAAAAAAAAAAAAAGCTTTAGTTCCTCACATTTTTATCCAATGTTTTTGTTCAACCCACTGAATTAAAGCTGAAAGTCTGCAGTTCAACTACATCTGAGTTGTTTAGTTTAAAATTTATTGTGGTAATGTACAGAACCAAAATTAGAAAAAAGTTGTCTCTTTTTAAAATATTTATGGACCTAACTGTACATACTTTTGTCCTGGCCATTCACAATAGAAGCTTAGGGCTGTGTGATTTGTGAATGGCCAGGAGAAGAGGGAGGTTGGGATGTGACCTCCTACAATATATGATGAATTGGGGACTTTGGTTTTCAGGAAAATGGAAGTAGAACACAATAAATCCAGTTATGTTTGTAGTGCCGGGGGTTCAACGAAGATATTTTCTGAATACTGTCAATGCTTTTACACCCAAAGTTTGTTATTTTAAAAACTATGATTGTGGTGGATAACAATATTTGATAACTGATTTAGAGTTGGACTGATCATTTAGTTGCTGGAAACTGCATCTTTCCTGTAAACTTAATAGACATTTCATCTCAACAACTCAACTTTGGGCATTTTTGATAATTATCAAAAAGAAGGTCAGTTATAAAAGTCTGAATTCACCACACTTTTACAATTGAAAGGTAACATGTAACAAAATGCCCACATAGGTATGTCCTAATATAAGCAGACCACCTTCTTTGAATGGATATAGTACAGCTAAAACTATTCATTGGAGTGACATTGGTCTCCGAAAAGTATGCATTATAAATCAGGGAATTCACATTTATTTTAGGGTAATTACATATTTGATTCAGTTGGTGCTACCATCACAGTTGCATTTATGTAGCCACCTTTGCAACTTACTGACCTACTTACTGACAATGTTCCTCTCCATATGTCTTCTTGGTTACAAAATTTTAATTTACTTACACTTTTGATTTTTAGTTGATATTTATAAAGACAGGTATTTTTTTTTTTTTTTTTTTTGCAGCTCTTCCTCAGCAGGATCTTGGTAAAAACTGAGCATCCAAAATATCAATGAAACATGCACAGTGCACTTGGCTTTCCCAGGATATTGACACCTGTCCTGCAAGTGTCTCAAAGTGGGGTGTAATTTTAAGGAGCATTCCTAAGTTTCTAATCTGTATATCCTGGGTCATTACTGAAACCGAAAATGGTCAGCAAGTAATAGTTTTACCTAATTCAATGCCAGCATACTAATCCCACCCTTTTATCCTTACCAGACATGTTTTTACAATTCCGTGATGTGTTTAATGTAAACCTTAAGAAAAGAAAAACACTCTTAATCACGCAGATTAGTCTATCCGTCGGGAGGTTTCTTCCATTGGGTCCCATGTCGTCTTGGTATTTTGTCTTCCGCCTGGCACATACATCTTTTTCCTTCTTCTTCCTGGGTCACCCAATTTCGCAGGTGCGAGTTTGGTGACGTAGATTGGAGAAAAAATGTCAGATCTCACTGCACATGCGTGAGATCGGCAATTTTTTTTTCTATTGAAGAAAGAGCTCCTTCTGCGCATGCTCGAGATTTAGGGCATTCACAGAAGGAGCAGCCAAGAGCCTCCTGGGACGCATGATGTAGGTATGCCGGGAGCTGCTGCCCTCCCAAGTCTTTATCGTTGTGGCGATCAAGGGTGCGGTGCTGCTTTTTTTTTTTTTTTTTTTTTTTTTTGCACTTCAAAAAAACAACTTCTGTCTACCCCTTTATGTAAAGTAAAAACTATTTTTTTGCTTCATACAAACTTATTAACCCCCCTTCCCCAGACAAATGGTTATTTACTTTGCTCAGTAGTATCACTGCAGCTAGATAAAATAGAATATAAGTCTGCAGTTTATAACCAAACCTTTTTTTTTTTGTTTTTTGGTATGTGATGTATACATTAATGTAATGTATGTAACCTGTCAGTCACTAAGCATGTTCTAAAGCGCTTAGTGATTGTGAACAAAGAAAGGAGCTCCAATTGTGACCACCATTCATTGGCAGGCTTACTGTTATGTTGACTGTAGTTGCCTCCTCCCAACTATAGGTAAATGGGTGATGGCAGTGACTGCTGGGACAACAAATCCTCCGTTTTCTGGGGTGCTTGGTTGAAAGCATCACTGAATTCTCTAGCAATGAAGGCATCTTTTCCTATGTATTTTCTAAATTGTCAAAGGTTGTGTCTACCTCATTGGTAGAGGTCAAAATATATGGTTCCCTTCTTTACATAAATGTACTGTCGCGGTCAGAAATGGATGGTGCTGATGTAAATATCTTAGTAGGTGTAAAGGTTATCAGCATGTCATATGCTTGTTGAGCTTTCATTTTATAGGCATCATTTGCAACAAATTAAAAAAAAAATTGTCTGTCTTGGTGAGCATATGATGTGCTGTGATCTTTACATCTGCATTAGATATTTACAATGGTGCCATCCACACATCGATGGCATTACTTATGACTATTTGCCAAGGTTTAGGGCACATGTTAAACAATAATAACATTGATTGTTTCAGGCACTTAAAATAGAGCATAGAGTTTCAAACTTGTTAGACAATCTGTGTGCAAATGGATACTGACAGTTTTCTTTCCTATGGAGAAGAGGAAGGGCTGTATCCTTATGCCTAACATGAGTGGTCCCTGCAAAGACTGGTTGGAGGATTAGCAGATGTTTTCATCCTGTTTCGGATGCGACCACTGCCTGTCTGTTCCCAACTTAAGGCCTTCCTTCTTTAGCTTAACTGAATCATGAGATGTTGCTGGCTTTAGCATCGGTTGTAGTAATCGGGTCTTTTAGAGGCAGTGTATCAAGCTCTATTGTTGGAATAATATTTGTAGTTTAAATGTTTCCAGTACATTAGGAAAGATTTTTGGCCAATAGTCTAATCTTCTGTTTTTCATTTGTAGTCACTGTTTGTAAAGGAAATTGACATGGGTCTTGGCAATGTAAAAGTACTATATAGACAGGTATATTGATTCACTTCCTGACCATTGCAGTCAATAAATTTGCATGGTCATGGCTTTTTTAACTGGAATCATTTGACACATAATCAGGAACTAGACAGACGAGTGGTTGGTGCTATGTACGGGGCTTAAAGCAGACCTAAACTAAAAAAATCAGATCAGGAGGAGGTTTTTTTGTTTGGGTCCACGTCATCCTGGTATCCTTCTTCGGCCTGGCGCAGAGCAAGCGCTGGGTATTGTCATCTTCACTCGTCTTCCGGGTTCTTCTTCGTACGCTGCTTGATCTTGCACTGCGCAGGCACAGGATCGGGTGACATAGATGGGGAAAAAGATTGCCGATCTTACTGCCCATTCATGAAATCAGCAATTTTGTTCTCCCATTAAAGAAAGGGCTTCTTTTGCACATGGCGGTGATCGGGTATGCACAGAAGGAGCAGCCAGGAGCCTTCCTGGGATGCATGACGTTAGTATCACGGGAGGCTCTGACCTCCCATTCGCTGTGTCAATCAAGACAGAAAGAGGAAGGTGCTACACCCTTTTTTTTTTTTTTTTTTTTTTAAAGTAATTTTTACCTTTGTATAGGGTTGACTATCCTTTTATGTAAATTGAAAATTTTGGCTTTAGGTCTGCTTTAAGTACTTGCACTTTTAGATACCCTATCTCAAGTGTTTGATAATTGTCTGGTCATAATCGATCTATGGCCCCTTTGATTGGCCTGGCAAGGATGGCATAACCCATGACGTAATGCATGCACAGTTTAGCTTTTTGTCAGATACCTGGAGGAATTGTTGCAAAAGGGACCTCGCCTGTGCTTGTCTGAGATAATGACCTGCATTGTGGATTGCTAAAAGTCGAACTTTTTGGAGTTCTGCTTTCAAAACCTTGTCTATGGACATTTTGTTTTCCTATTTTATAGACCCAACCAATTTTCATGATTTCTAAAGTATTTGGTACTTCACACAACCTCATCTTTATTTTATTAAATAAATGGGAATTATATTTTGTACAAAAAAAAATTTCTACTATATAAAGCTTCTCAAAAAATCGAATTTTTGCTAAGAGTGTCCCCAGCAGTAAAAGGGTTAAACATTATTTTCATAGTTGGTTGTTTATCAATGAATGAAAGAGATACTGTGGCAAAACAACATTTTAAGGCCCCTGGTATGCTTAGTAGACAAGAGGCGATCTTTAATTACATTGTATCCTGAGGGGTGACACCTACTTTAATCCCACAGATATGTACAGGACACATAAACCCAGGAGAGGAATGCATGGATTGGAGTGATCAAATTTCACACTAATCATTTAGTATGGGTGGTAAAGTAAAATAGCCTGATCTCCAGTGTAAGAATTGGGACGCTAATTAAGGTACACAGTCCCAAAATCAAAAAAGAAAAAGAAATTGTACTTTTTTAAAGAGATTAATTTTTATTGCCTGTCTCGTAACCAATTGGATATTTAGCGATATTTTTAGGAAGGATACTTGACCTGGGTCACTGCACACTTTGCTGACCTTTCTGATTTATTTTGTATGTTTTTTTTTTTTTTTGATGAATCGTGTGCATTTAATGTTTTTTGGAAGTGACTGAAACCAAATATACCTATATAAAACATGGTGAAAGCTTTAAAGGGGGCTGCTGGGCCCTGTGTAGCCACACAGTTGTTTTTTTATATGTAGCTAGGAAGTAAATGAGTGTGTGTGTGGGAGTGGAGATCCTGCATTAGGTCTCCTTTCTGACATTTCAATGGATTGTTTTATTCTGTTAAAAGCTTCATCTCTCTCCGTGCAGCATGACGTTAGGGGCTGTTTAAGGACACAGAGCCATGTCTATGCTATAGAAGGATGGTGTGATCCATGCGGTCTTTTAAGGACACTGTGCCATGTCTATGCTATACAAAGATGGTGTCATATGTCAGGGTTTATACCACTTAGAGCCACAGCTCTGCTTTGTATGGTATGAGTGATAAATACAGTTTTTAAGCTGAACTATGGGGAAAATGTAAATCTGCCCTTGCAGTTAAGGGTTAAATGCGCACTTTCTTCTAGAGTGACCTTTACTTACCTTAACCCTTCTCTGCATGTTACTGGTCCCCAAAGCCTCTTTATTTTGGTTCCTTATTGGTCACATGGACTTTGCTGTCATCCTGTACTCATGCAGGAATAGCAGTTCTGGATTGTGAGGATACCGAAAGCCCATCCACTACCTGAATTGTCATAAAAATGGTAGGATAAGGTGGATATGGAAGTTTGAGCTCATTAACAGTTTACTAAACTGATTTTTTGAAATGAATTATACAGGAAGTCATTGCTACAGCTATGTACAAGCCTTTCTGCGTCTGCACCTTCTACCCGTCAGGTTTTTTGATTTGTTAGTGATTGTATCTTTAAAGTATAAACAAAGCCATAATAATTCAGGTAAATTGAAGTTGAATATGTTCTATTTTAATGTCTTTTTAGAATTCATCATTGTCAGGGTTTTCTTCTTTGTAAGATCTCAGTTCTATGTTGTATAAAAACACAAGAGGAGAAATTCAGCCACTCTTTATCTCGTGTTTTTATTTTTCCCTCCCTGGCGGGTTTGGACTGTAACGCATGTTTGGAAATGTAAATTAGCATGAATGCATTCGTAAATGAGATTTAGGACTAGGTTTACACTTCTGCATTTTCATTTTACTACTTCTCTGTGTGTGTTGTAATACACATTCCCATGCTGTTTCAAATAGGCCTGTCAGTGTGTGTTTCCAATGGTGGTATGAGCCCAGCTTTAGCCAGGGCTAAAGATAATGTTAGATTCTGAATGGCTGCCTAACTGCACTCCTTCACGCTGTCATTTACCACTTGTCCTCCTGTCATCCAAATTAGGCCTTTGGATTCTACTAATAAAAGCTAAAGTCTTGACAGATGTTTAGTGCTTGAGTAAACATTAAATATTTTTTTGTATAGGTTATAGACGAAAGGTTCTTCAAGGCGAGTAGATGCATTGTATTTCACACACAGCCCGTGTGAGAGTGAATGCCCCATTTATGAACATATTCAGAGTTAGGTTGGTAGTTCCAGTAGGCATGGTAAGCACAACAGCAAATGGTTTTTAAGTAGTATGTAGATATGGGCTAGTCCATGGAGGCACATAGACTAAATGAATACTTTGATTTTCTAATTTCTTTTTTTTTCTTTTCTTCTAGGTGCAGTAATAAACAACTTTATCCAACTTGGATAAAAATGTTGTGGATAACTTTACATCAAGTACAACCTAATCTCTAAAGTAGTTCTTTTTAAACTGGCACTGGATTTTACTCTTGCATCTTTAGAAGATGGCATCTGAAATATTTTGGATTAATGTTTTTCGGCCTTATTGTGGATAGTGCTGCTAACTCATTAGAAGCTATTACGTGGAACTGATTTTGACATTTTTGAGCCGACACCTCAGTAGTATTGAATTTTTTATTTTTTATTTTTTTCTCCTTACATAACAAATCATTGTTTTGCCTTTGGATCTCTGTATACATTAATGGAATGCAATCATGTCTGGCCAGGTCGAACGGCAGATCAATACTGAATATGCAGTTTCTCTACTGGAGCAGCTGAAACTGTTCTATGAGCAGCAGCTGCTA
Source organism: Pyxicephalus adspersus (assembly GCF_032062135.1). Lineage (NCBI taxonomy): Eukaryota > Metazoa > Chordata > Amphibia > Anura > Pyxicephalidae > Pyxicephalus > Pyxicephalus adspersus. The sequence goes on from NC_092862.1 coordinate 98,230,309, forward strand.
ACGGACATAGTATTAATTGTTGAGGGCACTGAATTTCCATGTCACAAAATGGTTCTTGCAACATGCAGCTCTTATTTCAGGTAAGTGAAAACTTTTTAGTGGCATTTGAATGTAAAGAAGCATTTTTAAACCTCAAAATTACAATTATTATTGAGTTTAAACCACAAACATAGAATAAAATGCTAATTTTCTTATAGTGGAGCAGGTTTAGGAAAAAAAAAACATTATAAATCTTATTTGTATTGGTTTTCATAGTGCTTTTATCTTGTCATAAATTTTAGTAGATTACAAAGTAAATTAAAGTGACTCTTACTGCTCTTCAAAGCTCAACACTGGGGTGCACTGAAGTTCCTCCAGAAATACTTGTTCCTTGCTCAGTCACAGCTCACCTTCTCTGCCTGATGCTTTAGGTCAATGTTTTTTAAGCATAGAAAAGTTGAGACGCTGGGGTCCCCCCAAATGTTTCTAGGGGTTCCTTGAGCAACAAGGAATTTGAGGTCCGTTTAACTGAGACCAATGATCTTTTTGACTATCTTTTCGGGTGATATCCTCCCCACTGGCCAGCATTGTAAGAGGCATTCTTCCCACTGACCACCACGCTAATATACTGTGAGATGTTGATAGTAATTATAGTGGGGGTTCCTGAAACTTATTTCAAGGGTTCCCCATGTTAAAATATTTTGAGAGAGGCTGCTCCAGGTTGTGGATTGACCCACCCCATCCTCCCTTACAATTACTCGTAATGATATCAAAAAGATAGAAATAGCTTAAGAAGTCACCTGCAAGAGTGGGGTAAAAAGGTGAATTTAATAGTAGCCTAAAGTTGGACTGACAAACTGGAAACACCTGCAATAAGAGCAGGTTTGATGGATAGACTATATCCTACACAGGATAACCAATGGGGGGGGGGGGTTGTGCAGGCTTTCTTTTTTTTTTTAATGCAATGAGTATGATTTTATTTTTTAATGACCTTATATAGCCAGTCCTGACCAAGACAACATAAAGTATTATGGTCTTCTGTTTTCATGCTTCCAGAATTTTTATGTCTTGTGCAGGTATAAATGCTATTCATTACTTTGGTTCTGTTAAGCTTATCTGAGTGTAATTTATTAGTTTGTGTACAATTGTATATACATTTTGATATAAATAGAAAATTTATAAAAGTGAGAGTAGTGAATTTATTTTTTTTGCTTTCTATTGTGCACTATCTTGGGGCAGGTTATTAAATACAATGTAGCTGCTGGGACTTGGTCACTATGTATTTGGTATGTAAGATTATCAATCCACTGAGGCCCTATGGGTTTTTGGTGAAATTTTGGGTTCAAACAAATGTTTTACGAGCTTTTGTACTGCCTAATAATCTGTTAGGCTTAATGCCCATTTGAACCATTTTCTTCTGTGTTTTTTCTTTTTTAATTTTATTTTTAACTTGATTTTTCTCTTAATTTCCTTGCAGGGCAATGTTTATGAGTGGTCTTAGTGAAAGTAAACAAACGCATGTCCATCTTAGGAATGTGGATTCAGCTTCTTTGCAGATCATTATCACATACGCATACACGGGTAACTTGGCAATAAATGAAAGCACTGTTGAACAGCTGTATGAAACCGCATGCTTTTTACAGGTAAAATGTCCTAAAATCCTGTTTTTGTTAAAAAACTGAAGTAGTAAAATTCATAAAATTTCAGGGAAACATTTAAATGCAAATGTTTCCTTTTTCTTTTTTTTTTTTTTTAACCTGTCAAGGAATGTATAATTCTGGTCTAACACCTCTTGTACTGCACAGCTAGACAGATAAGATACTTTTTGCCAGTAGTTTGGCATTTCATTTTCTTGGTTTAGTTCTGTAGCTTCCTTTGTCACTACCTTCAGTCTGATCAATCATTTGCCCTTATTTCGATTGGTATCTGTTTTTAATGCTTCAAAGATAATTTTTAGAATTCAATAGATGCATTTACCTGTCATTGAGCTTCTTTGATGTGCTTTCTACAAGGTTTGCATTCCCATAGACTGTAAAGAAATACAAACCTGTTATGAAGCCAACAAAAGCCCCTTAACGCTGACATAAGGATTTGAATGATCTCTTCGACATTTTAAATGGATATTATTGACCCGCACCCTCTAACAAGTCACTCGTTGACCTTGGTGATGCCGATTTATTGTCCAAGTGATAAGGCTGGAGATACGGAGGTGACATAAGCTATAGAGCTGCACCAGAAAAATGAAATTACCTTCAATAACTATGAGCTGACTCAGGAAGTAGTGTATTGTTCATCCTGCCTTTAGAGGGTTTGTTACATCACAGGAATAGGAAAAATAAAGTTGTTTTTTGTTTTTTTGGTCAACATGTAAATAGACTAAATAAGTAACTCATTACATTGAGAATTATGCCAGTTGAATCACATCTAATAGTTTTTGCCACATTACCATACACCAATTCTAGAAACGTAAAACTTATTTTTTCTAAAACAGTAATATTGGTTGATATTCATTCTTGTACATTTTCGTGTCCCTCTTTACCGACACCTATAAATCCAACAGCCAACTTTTTTATAACTTTAATTTTAATTAGGTCCTGTTCTTATACATCTGTGTCAGCACAGTATATTGTAACATTAAAAGAAATTAGGAATGTCATCCCTTGTTAAGTCAGCACATCTTTTGATTTTGACTGTAATTTTATTTTTTTCCCCAGTAATTGGTGCAATGGCAAATTGAAATTATGCCAGAATTTAGCCAAGTTCCATATTTTAAGTTACAGCCTTTTAAAATTTCCCCAAAGTTGCATGAATTAGTTTTATTTTATTTGCTTATAGCAGCATCTCTACTGAAATATTTTAAAGCCAGTTTTATGGGTTTTCATATGGTATGTGTATAGCCCATACCACGGAGTAGCTGATCCCTGTTCTTCCAGGAGCTGTGCTGTTGGAAGTGTCAGACAGTTCTGCATATATACAGCTAGTGGATACAATGGGCTAATGGGAAACAATGGGCTAAGTAAATGAGACATGGTCCTGCTAGATTAAAAAATAATGTAACCCCGTACATATTACAACCACTGTTACTGGTCACACTTGTCCTATAATCCTTGATCTTGAAGAATTTTAGCATCTTGGGTCTTTAGGTCGTCTTTAGGTTTCCAGCATTGATGTCTTTCGGTTAAAAGAAAGACACGCTTCACGCACACAGTTTAATTCCTTCAATCATTTGTTTTTCATTACATTTCTCTTCTGCGATTTCAGACATAAATGCAAACAAGCTGAGATTTTTTTTTGCCATTCTGTAGAGTTTTTCTAGTGTCACGATTTTATCTGGTTAGGGGTGGTGAGGACTTAACTGCACAGGACCCTGTACACCATATGTACTGGTCAGAGGAAAAATGGCTGCAGAAAAAAGTGTTATTCAAACAGTAGCCACTTATCAACTTGCTGACTCAAGTCTGTCACTTGCACCTGGTGATTTGTTTAAAAGACTACCCGTCACAGTTGATAATCTTACCCTAAGTGAGATTTTGAGAGGGGGAGAAGTGCTGGACCAGAGCCTGCAAATAAAGGTAGTGATTACTGGTTTGTGGCTTTGTGTTTATTTATTTATTTTTTTTAAACCAGGGGCACAACTCTGGGTATTAGGCTTGCTCATGATGGGTAAGTGGTAGTTTGTTAAATTTTAGTCTAGTTTTGAGGATTACACTGAATTTATAAGGTTGAAAACTTTGTTTCATATCCTTTTATTCCAATTGTTTTGATTGCCTTTTTTCAGTGTCGAATGTTAACATTTTTTATCTTGTTTTTTGCTTATAATGGTAAAATAAGATTTTTTTTTTCTGTTTACAGGTGGAAGATGTGTTGCAGCTCTGTAGGGAGTATTTAATTAAGAAAATCAATGCCAAAAACTGTGTCCGGCTAATGAGTTTCGCTGACCTGTTCAGCTGTGAAGAATTGAAGCAGTGCGCCAAAAGAATGGTGGAGCACAAGTTCACCACAGTCTACCGCCAGGAAGCATTTATGCAGCTATCTAGTGAGCTTTTGATAGACCTTGTGAGCAGTGACAATCTAAACGTGGAAAAAGAGGAGACTGTAAGAGAAGCAGCAATGTCCTGGTTAGATTACAACACTGTGTCCCGCTCACAGTACTTGTCTACTGTTTTAAGCCATCTGCGCATAGATGCTCTTTCAGAGGTTATTCAACGGGAATGGTTCCAAGGTTTGCCACCAAATGACAAGTCGGTAGTAGTGCAAGGACTTTACAAATCCATGCCAAGGTTCTTTAAACCAAGGCTTGGTATGACAAAAGAAGAGATGATCATCATCATAGAAGCTGCTCTTGAAAACCCTGGTTGCTATTCCACAATCTGTTACAGCCCTCAGGCAGAGAAAGTTTACAAGCTTTGCAACCCACCCTCTGAGCTACATAAAGTTGGTACTGTGGTGACTCCTGATAATGATATTTTTATTGCTGGAGGACAAGTCCCTGTAAAAACAACCAAAAGCAATCACAGCAAACCTGGAAAACTGCAGGCTTCTTTCAGGTCTCTGAATAGTTTCTACTGGTTTGATGCACAGCAGAATACCTGGATTCCAAAGACCCCTATGTTATGTGTTCGAATTAAGCCTTCTCTGGTATGGTGTGATGGTTACATCTATGCAATTGGCGGAGATAGCGTAGGAGGTGAACTGAACAGAAGAACAGTGGAAAGATATGACTGTGAGAAAGATGAGTGGACTTTGGTGAGCCCTCTTCCATGTGCATTTTCATGGAGTGTTGCAGTAGTTGTCAACGACTGCATTTATGTTATGGCTTATAACATAACATACTGCTACATTCCACGTTCTGGGATCTGGGTAGAAGTAGCCAAGAGACAAACTAGTAGATGCTTTGCTTCTGCTGCAGCCTTTGATGGCAAAATATTCTACCTCGGAGGTCTGCAAACGGACAATAATTCTGGTGTGAGGCTCCCATCCACCACTTTGGATGGCTCATCTGTAGCTGTTGAAGTATATGATGTTCATAAGAATGAATGGTATGTGGCAGCCAGTATACCTGCCAAACGCTTTGCTGATCCCTGTGTTCGAGCAGTGGTCATATCCAATTCCTTGTGTGTCTTTATTAGAGAAACTCATATGAATGAAAAAGCAAAGTATGCCATTTATCAGTATGACACGGACCTGGATCAATGGTTTCTGCGCCAGCAGATTTCTGAACGCGTCCTTTGGGATTTGGGGAAAGAGTTCCGGTGCACTGTTGGGAAGTTATACCCTTCATGTCTAGAAGTATCTCCTTGGAAACCCTTAACGCATGTTTTCTCACAAGATGGTGCAGATGACTTTGAGCTTGATGGAAACATGGCTACATTACCCCCTGTATAGCTGCAAACGAATCTACATGTATGCATGGAATTCCTGTTTCCTCAATGAGAGCTTTTAAAAAACTATTCTGTTTTGGAAGTGGGCTGAAAATTATGTTTGCATCGCTTATTTTTTCAAACTTTATTTTTATGCCCTACTTAAGATTTGTAACCTATAATGCATTTATATAGGGAGATATGCTTCCATTATCAAGAATAATTGACCAGCTAATGGAAAACTGTTCATTATGCTAGCCTTAGCATTTGGTTTACCAAGAGCAATTCATATGTATCCTTGTGGTGTCCCCCCACCCCCATATACATATTGGAGGAAAAAAAGTGACCCCAAAGCAAATAATGGAACTCTATGTGTAGAAGCTTTGTTGGGATATCTTCCATTATCCGTATTCCTTTTCCCTCATCCAATTGATGTGCTGGATTATACATACAAAATTGCAGTGACCTGATTCTTACATATGTATCTCCAGGGATAAAGTGTTTACTTAAGAGACTTTTCCTTTTCTAAACTTCAAGATTGTCTCTTCATATTTACTACTGTATAAATAGCTTTTTCTTTTGCATACTATATACTCCTAAAAAGGTGTAATCTTTGTTGTGTGATATCATCTCCAGAAAACATATCTCAAGCCTTGGACTATTCAGTGCTGAAAAAAACACAACAAAAAATGTATGTTTGTCTAGAAACCCACAGCAAGCTTGACTTGGAAGCAGTAGAGGAAATATGCAGAGAACCTGCAGGTTTTATTTTTACAAAGTGATGTATCACCAAAGTCCCACTTTAACATGTAATCTATATTATATATATATTTTTTGCTAAACTATATCTTTCCTGTTGCAGGAAATGTAGTATCTCATTTGATAACACAGGTCAATACAATGGCTGCAGGTTCAGTCAAGCTGTACAAGGAGCATGTGTTTCTGTTGTCAAAAAAAAAAAGAAAAAAAAAAAATTAGCAAAAACCTGTACCATTCTGTTGTAGAATACAGGTCTTCCAGTATGGCCTTGTAACGTACATTCTGGCGTAACTGGGCATCCAACGCATTTGCCAGCCCCTCGTAGTACGGGTCCCTGTGGAGCTTTAACCCTTTACTGCTGTCTTAACAGTGAAGGGATTAAATAAATGGAGCATTCACCTACTAAAATTGTGGTGGCTGCTCATTCACAAAAAACCCTGCTGCTGATCTATTTTTTTTTCCCTTCCCTGACTTGTACATTGTTGTTGTTGAATTACCGGGTCTTTTTTCATTTTAACTTAACAAGCATTTACTGTAGTGTGATTGTGTATTGGTATACCCTAGTTATATATAAATATTTTTTTTTTTTTTTCTGGGGAAGGGAAAAGAACTGTTCAGGAATAAATAACTTGGCACTCTAGTGCATGAGAGAGTGAGTACAGTATCTTGTACTGCTCTGGCATTACTATCAATCCCAGGAACCACTAGCAGTAGAGGGGCACCGTCGCCAACTTAACATGAGCACAGGTGCTTCATGACAAACCCTACTAGCATGTTCAGCTGCATTATGTTTTGGCACTGTATTTTGAATGAAATTAATTTATTAAAAAGCAAATTAAAGTGAATGATGTGTTGTGGATTTTACTGTGACTCATTTAATTATAAAGATCAATGAAGGTTTTTTTTACAGTTCTTGTGGGCGGAGTTGTCTTCCATCACTTACAAAATCCATCATTTTTTATTTTTGTCACTTCCATAAAGAAGGCAGATGCAAGATTTGTCTATACCGCTGCATTCCTCTCATGTGCAGTTTGTTTTTTTTATAACAATAAATGTCAAAATGATTAGTAAAGCCCAAAATTACAGGTATACAATGGCTCCAATGTTTTTTTTTTTCACGTGTGTATATGTACCACAATTAAATGCAGTTAAAATCCAAAATTTATTAAATATCAATTGACAAGAAGTAATTATTGAAGAAAAATTATATATTGTTGTAACATATCATTACATTTTGTTATTGTAACATATTTATATTTTATTAATATTGTTGTAGCATATTTTTGAAGAGGGAATACACAAGTCAGACAAAATCATAAAAATATATATTATTAAAGAGTCAAAATAAGTAACAAAAAAATGCATTATATTGAAAACATTCATGAAGTTGAATCAAAAATTACAATTGTCAGAATATACAACATCATTACTCCATCAACAAAGGGATTAATATATCAGAATAACTCTAAATTAACTAATCTGGGTATCTGCTTTTAGGCTGAAAATCCACTTGCATTCTTGTCACAATAGGGGTTTATCAAAGTTTCCTTTGTGGGTTAGGTTGTACTTGTTAAAGGACCATAAAAAGTACCCTGTCGGGATTGGATTTTTGACACTTGGCAAAATGACATCCTATAATACAAAAAATTCAAAACTAAATTGCATATCATTACTAGTACTACTGCTTAAAAAAGGAACAAACGATCGTAACTTAGGAATTTTTTTTAGACCAAAGCTCAGTATTCTACTTGGACCGAGCAGTCACTCCAGTTGTCAAGAAGACACCAATCATAGACCATCATTTCTTCAACAAGAAGTAGTTGGTTTCACATGTGTCAAAACCCAAATTAAACAAACATTTGCAAATAATAAAAATAACCTGGCGCACAAATAACAGGCTCTTGACTCCCTTCAAAAAAATCCAAATATAATAAACCAGCAGATAAGGTCTGGGGAGGGGGCGCAATGTGGTTGTTATGGATCATACTCAATATATTAAAATGTGTTTGAATATTTTCTTTTTTCCAATAGCTATAAGCCCATTAATCCTTCAGATATGTCAAATTTCCAAACACAATTTTTGACCATTATATCAAAATCTTTGGATACTGGCCTAATTGATAAAAAAAAAAAAAAAAAAAACCTGCAGACTTTCTATACCCACCTGACAGTTATTCCAACCTTCTATGCCCCTCCCCAAAATCCATTAAGATCTAATTCGGCCATTCTACCCCCACTATGGGAACCTACTCAAAAGCAATTAAAGGAACCCTCAACCCTTCTTCCTGCCAATAAAACTTTCTGGTCACCAAACTTTATATACCATTATGCTGATTTGTAATCCTTCTCTACAAGGGACAAGTTCAATTCCCTATTAAAAGGTCTAATAAACCTTCACTCTCTTCAGTAATTACCCTCTATATTTGACATTACTAACACAGCCTTTTTAATACCCCTGAGGAAGCCTAAGGGTGCAATGTGTCAGGATTTGGGACCATTATATTGTTTGAACATTGTACAATCACAATTTGTAACCGTTGGTTTTGTTTGACCAATATGTTTATATGTCACCACTAGGAGACCTCTATTTAGAACTAAGGCTACGTACACAGGTCATGATTCACATCCGATAACTGCCTCAGGGCTGGGTGCCGCTCTGTTCTCCCATCTCCCTAGAGCAGAACACTGTATGCAGAGCACTCATTCATGCATTGTTCAATCTGGTTGTTGAAAGGGATTGTGAAAGATCCTTTTCAATTACAATTATTGAACTTGTGTACGCAGCCTAAGACCCTTGAACACCATGAAGCAATTAAGGTCAAGGTCTGAAATGATATGTTGCACTTTTCTGCCTAATTGTACTCTGTTTATGAAAGATATTGAAACACAAATGTGTAGTTTCCTTCTGTCTTTTATCTGTACTTATTACATTTAGGAGTTGGCACTGCATAGCTACACCTGGGCACTTAACACCTGCCTTTTTATTGTCCTACTTGAAAGTTAGATTTTCCTTAACTACTTCCATGTATGGGGGTATTTGTTTTGTTTTTAGCTTTGTGAATCTTTCTATAAGTGTACAGGTCAAAAACATTGCAGCAAAGCCAACGAAATCTATGGAAGAAATTAGTGTCTATGTTCATCATACGTATAAACAATGTCACATCCCAATAAAAGTGTACACGTAAATAATGAATAGAAGTAAATGAGACTTTTATTGATATTTATGTTGTGTTTAATGCCCTAAAATTCCATTCATTTTTATTCATTAATTATGACATCTATGGGAAATTAATGTTTTTATTTTTAATTATATCAATTGTAGGAATATTAAGAAAGCTGTTGTCAAACAAAAGGTACCGGTGACATGTTCCAATACTAAAATTGATGCAAACCTCTGGATTTACTTGCAAACCTTATTCTCTTCTGTAATCAAGAAACTCTTTATCTAATTAACCTAAAGGCAAAGGAGTAAGTTGTGCTTTTTTTTCCCATTTCACTGTTACCAATAATGTATTTGGAGGAATGTACCTGTTTAGTATTTGTATGGCTTTTGTGCAACAATAACTACACATTTCCCTATCCATCAAGCAAGGCAGCAAACGTCAGAACTTTGGGTGTTGTGTTTCAGCTTTATTTTCTATAGTATGATGATATATTATAGAATGCTTTTTCCAGGCTTTACTTGAGCCATGTGGTAGTACCTTTTGTTGTTGCAGAAATCGGATCCATTTTGCAAGCATTTGTAGACTGACCTGTCAACAGAGAAAGTATGCTGCTGTGCAACATAAGTGCTTAACAAACAATGTTAATTATAGTTTTCATGAGTTATTATTTTCAAATCTACTTGCTTTTAAGACTTTTGTGTGAACTTCAGGGTTCCTGAATGTGCTTGTACTGTCACAGCAAGCCCACATCAAGGAGTTGAAAGATCGCAATACTCAGCCCTCACAGGTTTGAATAGGCTACTTTTTCATTTACAGCTTTTAACTTGCTGTAAACACACAGTTTTGAGAAAAATAAATTATGCTCTTTCAATTCCAATGTTTTACAAATTAGCACAAAAAAAAGTGTATGCTCCCTAGCAGTAAAATTAGGTAAATACAACACATGCTATTTTACACCATGTCATTACAATATATACATATTTACAATATAAATAAAGGTAGTTCCCGGGTTACATACTAGATAGGGACTGCAGGTTTGTTCTTAAGTTGATATTGTATGTAAGTCAAAACAGGTACATTATTTTAATAGCAATTAGGACAGATGTTTGTCCCAACATATTATTAGGCAGCATGGTGTCATGTACTGTTTAAAATCCTCACTGAGCTAATCACAAATAAAGCAAAAAAAACTTTATGGAGCTTAGACATTCATTAACTTCTAGAGCAAGCTATGCTTTAATATGAATAAAGAAACCACTGCAAAGTTTGTCTTGGTCATTAAAATTTTACAGGATGTTACAGATCAGCTCAGCTCCTAAGATCACCCACAACCTCAGACTTCTTCTGCAAGTCATGTGAACCTGCCCCCTCCCTTCATCCAGCCTCTGTCCTGCACACAAGCAAGCAGGGAATCCCCCATTCCTATCTAGGAGTCCTAAATATGTTGGATGTCCTTAACTCGGGGACTACCTATACAGTACAAATGTGGAAGAAGTGTGAGTATGAACAATTAGAACATGCAAACCCCTTCTGTGTAGGTATTGGGTGGGTAAGTAGAAGCCAGGTGCTGCTTATCTAATGTGCTTGATTAATTGATCATTAACAAGTATGACCACGTCTAAAAAAGAAAGCTTTAGCAGTATGTTGGAGGAGGAAAGACATGTTCTTGTAGAAGTAATTACCAATGAATCTGGGAAGGGTTTTAGGGTGATTTCTAAAAAACTTCATTCTAGTCCATCATTCTTCACAAGTCCATCATTCTACAGTGAAAAGATTATTCATAAGTGGAAAACATTTAAGATTTTTGCAAATCTACCCTGGAGTAGTCGTCCCAGAAAATTCTCCCCATGGACAGAGGAATTGTGAAATGCTAGGGGAAATTGAGAAAAAAAGGGCTACTTCTCAGATGCTATAGGTCTCAGAATGTAAATTGTTAAACTTGACATTATCATTGAAAAAAGACTGAACAAGTATGGCTTGTTTGGAAGAGCTGCCAAGAAAAAAGGCCTCTTCTCTCTATATAACATGGATGCTGGAGTTCATAACCAAAATAGAGATGTTTTTGGCTATATTGTACAGTCCCAAAAACCAAGCTTATCAGCACAAATGCCTACTACCATCTGTCAGGCACAGTGGTGAAGGGTGATGATTTCAGTTGATTTTGCAGCCACAGGACCTGAGCACCTTAGTAATTGAGTCATGAACTCTGTATAGCAAAGTATTCTAGAGTTGGATATGAGGCAATAGGTAAAGCAATGGCCCAGTCAGAATCCATACTTCAAACCCAATTAAAATGTTATGTCAGGACCTCAGGAGTGCTGTGTGCTGAATGCGCAAACTACTTTCATAAATTTATGTGAAATTTTCATTAATAAACTTTTTTTGTCAGTGAAAATTTAACTATAGATAGTTGAACTAGAATTAGTGCAAGTATCTAACCTGTGCTTCCCATATGACTTCTTACAAGAATTCAGTTGGGGTACTAAGAATGTTCACCATGATGGAGTGTAGCAACGAGTTCAAGAAGAGAGCAATAACTGCCCTTGCCACCCTTCCAAAAAATGATCATTCTTAACCTTTTCTAAGGTTGTTCTGTCATAACAATGAAAAATTTGTAGAGGTGACTACGTTAAAGTGTAACAGGTGTAGAATCAACCACTTATTTACTAAGATTCAGAACGAGCCCTTTCAGCGGAGGCTATGTGACTGAAGCTTGTTAAAACTCATCTTAATGTACAGGGCATGATTAGAATATGGGTATATAAGGTGCTCATCCAATGCAAATACCTAGTGCTATATAAAACCTATTAGCAGATAATGTTCTGTAGCTCCTGAAGATAGACAGTTGAGAGACTGAGTCTGTACTGCTTCTGTATAATCCAACATACCATAAGATATAATTTCTAAATGTGGCAGCTAGTAACATAGCTGAGAACAGTACTAGGACTTGGTAAGTGGTGGCATAACAAAATAGATTTGGCATAGATCTAAATTAGCCCAAAGCTTTCTCATTTCATTACGTTATCATTGTTTTTTGGCTCTGTGACACCGTGATATCACAAAGTCTCTCTTCCATGTACAGTAATGCACAAGCACATCAAACAGCTTCCTGAAAACATAAAAGCACCCTGTCACTGTACTCCTTTTCACCCTGAAGTGTGCTCTAAAAAGCATTTTTTGGTGTATTGTTACTAAAATTATAGGAATAATAATATTGGTAGGGAGCAGTCATTAGAAAATAAAAGGATGTCTTTTTCTAATAGGAGTGTAGTTTGATGACCTTTACACCCTCCTGTCCTCATTTGTCTGTATACAACCTGCTATGGATATGAGAAAATTGGTAGTGGTAAATCATGAATTTTAGAACCGTATTCCAAGCTTTAAGTTTGCCTATTAATTCTAGTTAATTAAGTTATTTAAACTTGCACTTCTGATAATAAACGTATAATTGTGGTAACCGGTCTTTTGCCTGCTGCCATGTGTTTAGTGGGCTGCCCCAAATATTGCTATGATGGATTGTGATGTTTTGCACCAACGTAGGTAAGTTAGAAAGTGGGTGCAATTCACAACAAATGGCACCATAGTTCACCAATGCATGCTGCACATGGGGGTAATTAAAGGCATACAGGTATGCAAAAAACTTTTTTTTTTCTCTAGGACTAAAATTATGATTTTTTTAGTTGTTACTAGAACAGTAATAATAGAAATTCTTCCAATGGGGATAGATGATTTGGTGACGGCTGAGAAGATATTTTCCTCATCAATTTTCCTGTTTAAGGAAGCAAAATGTCAATGGAACCACCCAATAGGGGACATGACAGCAAAGCTATCTCTATACAAAATTTATATTTTTTTTTTACATGTACATGTACAAGTCTACCTTCAACATACTGGTAAATCCTAATCTAAATATGTGACCAGGTTGTTAAGTTTGATTGAGAAACATGATATATGTTCTATTACTGTGGATTTATTTAGCCTTCTTCAGTGCTCTTAGTTAATGCTGCTACTAAGTGTTTCTCTGTAGGAAGCCATTCACAAAATGAATGTCTGGAAAAGATCCAAGGGAAATCTATATATTTTGCAAATGTTCTGCCTGAAGCCAATAACAGTGGAAGAAAATTAGACATCCAAGAGCATGACTAGGGAGCTCCTGATAAAATTGTTTGATTAGCTGTGATTGCATTACCAGAGGCTGCGTTCTAAAATCATGCAAAGGGTTATTTGAGGATAGGAGCCAGGCAGAGGTGGGTTTGAGAGTTAAAACGTCTCCTCTGGTTTCTTTATGACTTTGCGGCACTGGGTTCCATTCCTAGCAAAGTCTTTTTTGGCTCCAGGCCCAGTAAGTCTGAAAATTGAAGCTCTGGTATTTAGATGCTAACTTCAATTATAATTTATGATCCATTTTTATATTTTAAGGGCAATTTACTGGGGGTGAATTTTCAAAGCTTTTTTTTTTTTTTTTTTTAAATCACAAAGTTTTACTTTTCTTTCCCATAATCAGATTACATTTTTATAACATTGTATCAGTATACCAAACAGGAATGACAGTGATTTGCTGTAAGAACAACAAATATGTCCCTTGTTTTCTTTCTAATCACAATGCTACTGTACTGGCTATGAATGTACTGGCTGATGTATGTACAGAGCTGGCCCTTCAATTATTCCTTTGTATACTCTTTAGTCTTATTCATGCTTATTTAATGAGAAAGTGTAGAGCAGTGGTCCCCAACCTTTTCAGACCCACGGACCACTAAATTTACCAGCTTTGGACCGCACATGCACGGAGAGCCGGGTGTGACTCAAAGGGGAAGAAACGTCCCCCAGAGTGATGTCATGATGCCAGAACCTGCCCACTCCGCCCACTCTCCCATCGCAGGTCCCTTGTGAATGTGTGAAAGTTACATTTCATGCCAATTAGGTTGCTGGGACCTGAACCCAGAAGTGGACCAGGTGAAAATGTTATTTCTCCTAGCTTCATTGCTTGTGGTTAGTTCCTCTTTAATGGAAATAAAGATTTTCTTCCACTATGGAATGGAGTCTTTTGATGAGTGCAATAATAGGCAGTGTCCCAGTTGGCTGGTGGTTGTTGTTAGGGACAGTATTGCTGTATCTGTGTATCCTTAGACAGCCTTTCTGTCATGGGCACCACCATCCTCCTCCTTTTCCTTGTATCGATCTTTGGCCATCCTGACCAGCAGTAAGACGAGGACGTAACACCCACAGGCCTATGTTCATTCAGACCTGGCAGGGGCATATGGGAGGTGTGGAGTGACCAGACAGGTAAGGGGGTTTTCTTGCAGAAGGGACATCGCCTGTAGACATATAAAGGGGAACTTTAGTTCAGCTTTAGGTAGGACGATTTCTTTTTTTTTTTTGCCCTGCACAGTCTGATCTGGGCAAAGCTAAGCTGCAGCAAGAGGTTGCTTTTCTTTAATTTTATCCAGGACTTTATCTTTTTATAAGCTTTATTGAGGACGTATTTTTCTGTGTATGAATTAGATGTTAGCCTTATTCAGGATAGCATTGTTTGTTAAAGTTACAATTTGGGATTTGATATTAATAAAATGTAACTTATGTATTTGGTACATATACTATATAATATCACTCATTGTTCTAAAACATAATTACACCAATGGTTTATTAACATTGAATATGTTGTTTTCCGTCCTTTGTGTTTCACCGTCTGGCTTCATCAGAAGGATGTTCAATCACGAAGGGTACATATTCATTATAATACACATTTAACAATACCGACAAAGGTAAAGAAAAAAAATACATTGCAATCTGTATGTTGACTCCATTTGTTTATTCAGGATGGTGGCGACATTGGATAAGCTCAGTCTACGTGTTACCACCGGGAGAAATGTAGTCCAAGCTATTGGCAGGATACCGAAGAAAAGGCACACACATTGTGACATGACATTGTTTATTGGGGGGTCTATCATACAAAAATATAAACAAATTTAGTCATCTGCCTGTGTATGCCTATGTTTACCTTGTAAGCCCCCATACATCAACACAATATCTAGTCAGAGGCTGGGGGCAGGAAGGTGACCAAGCTGTATTCCTAAACAACAGAAGAGAAAAATAGGGTCACCAACCTGACTGTTGTTTCTGGCAGAGCCATGTAAATCCCAAGATTGACTAGACAAAATAACAAATCCTTTGGCAGGTATAAAAGCTTCCCTATCTGTATTTCTTGTGTGTATGTAGCAGTTTGCCTGGAGATTAGCTTTAAAAAGTAATCCTGTAAAAAATGAATGAGCTCCGAGCTTACTTTCCTGCTTTGTAAACATGTGTCAGATTGTCTTACTAATCAGCTTGATGATGGCCATTATTTCACCTCAGGACACATAGCTTCACATTAGTACAGTACAAGAGTTCATGTAGAAGTCTAGTGTCTGGAACAATGACCACCAAACAAAATACATATTGATTATATCTTCAAACATAAGGGAACATTGTCTCATATGTGAAGCAGCCAGACAGGAATAAATTCAGAAATTGTTGATCCAGTTTCTCCTTTGGTAAGGACAAATCCATGATGATAAACTGCAGAAAAGTTTATATTATCTTGGCATGTTAAAAAGCTTTTTTTTCCCCATCAGCACAGAAAGAGACATCTGGAATAAAGTTTAATGTATAAAACATGAATATCTAACATGTTTATTATCTATGCCAGGAAATGTTCCTAAACCATGGAGTATTAGGAAATAGTGGAAATAATTTTTTAGTCATATCCTAATTTGTTCAGAACAACAGTATAAACATAAAATATTTCTATAGGTTCCAAGGGCAGGGCTGTGTAAAACACAAAACTTTAACAATTTCATCCTTTGTTCCTAAACCTGGTAGGGTTGCCAATATTCCAATAAGCTCAGTTCTCAAACCAGGCACACAAAATGATGTGATGTCTGTACCTGGCTTACATAAAAACTTATGTATTTAAAGCCCAAATTTAAATTTAAAGCCTTTTGTTTTTCATAGTTTTAATTAGAAAACCTCCCATGCTAATGCTGCTGTCTTTTTAGGGAATTCACTCTCTATTTGTCCCGATAATCAGTGCCATGAAGACTGAAAGTAAGGAAAATCCAAAACTTTGAGTTGTTCTCAAAACAGAACTAAGGGGAAAATCTTTGAAAAAAACTATTTTTCACTAAGAATATATTTCCTTAAATCCTGTGGCGTTTAAGAAATTAGAAAATGAGAAAGAAATTATCATATATCTACCAAATGGGATGCAAATGATCAAAGCTGAACTCTAGACCAAAGGGAGCGGCACTGAAGAAATCTAAGGGGGTATAACTTATCCAAGACATATTAGGGGACATTGAGGACCAGCCGCTGTCCATAATGCTGTCATTACCCCAATGTATTAACCTTCATATTTTCTACACCAATTGTTGTACAAAAGTGAAATTTTCAGGGTATACAGGGAACCCTGAGAGCTGATACTAAATTTAATTTCCCCCCTGAACATAACAAGTTGCCCGATATGGGGTCTCAAACATAAAATCCTAATAAGAATCAGGAATCTTTTTTCATTAAAGTGGACCTAAAATAAAAATAAAGATGACAGCTTTGTCAAAATTTGTAAAAAAAAAGAAAAAGAAATTGCCAATCTCACTGTGCATGTGTGAGGTCACCATCTTTCTTTTTTTCAATGACAGAAAAGTCCCTCCTGTGCATGCCTGTTCTCGGAGCCTCCTGGAATTTCTGACGTGCGTATCCCAGGGGGCTCTGCGCTCTCATTCAGTCTTTACTGCCACAGCGGTAATGACAGAATAGGAGGGGCTTTGCCTTTTTGTTTTTTAAAGGCATTTAATAGAAAAACAAAAACAAAGGGTTATCTACCCATATTCAAAGTAAAAATTGCAGTATGTGGCTATTTCTAGGGTCCTCAAATTGAATTTGCATATTAGGGACCCACAGGGGACACTTCCATGGCATTGAGCATTAGGGTACTGCCATTTGTCTGTGCGCTGTGGTGCCCCAAATATAAATTTGCCCGCTCACCAAACTTTAAGGCTGTGTTCAGACCGGCGGTGAGGTGGCACTGCGTTTACCCCTTCCTCATGCCATGGTACCCTGCTTAGGAAGAGACGCTCTCTACCGCTTACTGCCGCCTGGCATCAAACCTGCAGATGCTACTGTACGAGGGACTGAGCGGCTGGTGGTGTCATCTCTCTAATAATATATTGATTTTTTAATATATATTGTTTTTAGTAATACATCATTATTGTTAATATCTTCTAATAAAATAATTATTGTATAGTATAGTTCACCCAAGAGGGGTGCTCAAAGTGGGCTCTGACCCAAGAAAGGTTGGGAACCTATACTCTAGACTGATGTGAAATACACCAATGCAGTCCTCTGCCAGCATTACATATTTTAAACCCTCATTTCATCAAGGGGAGGATAAATAAAGTAAATTGCTAACCTTATTCTGTATGCATTCCTTTTTTTTTCTGCTCTTTGACACCTCTGGGCTGTGGCATTGCTCGTACTGTGAACGTGAAGTTGTTGAGGCTACAACCAGTCAAACTGCAAAGATAAGAGGGAAAAAGCTTTGGGAATAGGTGAAACAGCCTGTAGAACCAGTGAATGAGGTTAAATATATTTATTTTGCATCCTCTAGAGAAAACATACATTTACCTGATTCAGTGCTCAGGGAGGTGCACAGCATGTGTATTACAGCCAATCGGAGTAAGGCTTTAACCATTCTCTATCTTTAAGTTAAACAGAGCATTGGCACTAGACTTTGACCTACTGGTTGAGAGTAGTGTAGGCTGTCATTGATGACTTCGTTCTGTAGATCCTAGTTACTTAACTGTTGTGCTGCTCACTGGTGTTAATAATGGATGTATCGTGCTTGGAACAAGTAGGCAAATCTAAAAATCAGAGGTTATTTCTGTATATTTGTTCCAGATTTTTCATTCCTTAAAGTACAGACAGATTACACAATGCTTTACAAAGTTCATTGTTATGTCCCTGTCCCTCAGAGAGGCTCAATCTAATGTCCCTTCCATAGTCATATGTCATATACACAGTCCAAGGCCAATTTTTTGGTGGAAAATAAAGGACTAGTATGTTGTAGGAAACTGGATTGGAAACCAAGAGAGAACATACAAAATGAATGCAGATGGTGTCCTGTCCAGGATTTGAAGCCACTGAGACACCAAAACTCACAAAGAAAGTGGATTAGCATCACCAAACAATACGTTTTGGAAATAGCAACCAGCCTTTGTTTTTTTCATATGATGTGTTTATATTTTAGCTGTAGTGAGAAGATTAACCTATCTTTTGTTTTGAGGGTAAATTTAACAAAATGCTGTAAAAAGTTGCAACAAAAAGGGTCAAATAGGAAATAAGAATGTGTGTGTGAATATATATATATATATATATATATATATATATATATATACATATATATATATAAAAACAACTCTATACTCATTTTCTTTATATGAGTATATAACAACTACCTTAAGGCAGTTCTTTATTAGTTTTCTTTCACTAAAAAAATAGATGACATAAATGGTGTTATAAACCAGATGAGAGGTCCGTTTTAAATTTAGTATAAATGATACAAAGCCAATGAAAAACAACATAAAAGGCATTACATAATAGATGCGCACAGCCACATTATATATCAGGGTGACAGGTCGTCAACTTTAGATTATCTGCACTTCCAGTGAAAGTAAATAATATTATTTATTATGTTTTGTTCCTCTAATCTAGTATTCTGCTTTCCATTAGACTAGGGGTCTTCATTAATCTTGCACTGGGTGCTGAACTGCATCCATCACAATTTCCTTTAAGCAGCATGTGTTTTTTGGAATAAACTTTGCATTGTCTAATCATGAAGTGAAAAATAAAATTATTTGTTTCATTCTGTAAGCTGTGGCTTGATTTAAGGTCCTAAAGTTGTCTTTGTCCCTACTGGGGAGATTATCCCTCCCTATTTATTCTGATGACTGAAATTCTACAATTTTAGTTATCACCAGAGCAAAATTTGGATGAGAACCCCTTGAAATGTTCCCGCTAAGGTTAGAATTCATCTTACTTTGGTGGGATTTTCTTTTATTTCCAGTTGAATCACCAAGACAGGAGGTAAATTGAAATGATGATCCAATAGGGGTTTTATTGTTCTTTTCTCTATTCAAACCAAATAAAAATGAGTCTATATGTTCATTTTAAAACTCCATTTATACCTATGGACATGATTTTTAATGCACTGATTTTTGTAGCTTTATAGCAACCAGTTCAAATTTAAATAGAGCTTTATCATGGCTCAACATACAGAATGCATACAGTGCATTCAACTGTACATTGTAGCGTACTGAAGAACAGGCATATTTCTTTATTTTGTATATGTGTATTGGGATTAACTTGGAAATGCACTACAAGCACACACAGTGGTGTACTTATTTTACCATACAAATGCACCTAAAGGCGTGTGAAAAAAGCTATGTTTTTTTTGTATTTGAATATTTTTTATTAGGAGTTTTAGAATACCAGGACAGAAAATAGCTAAAACATTATGTTATAACACTGAAAACAAGGAACAAATGAAAAAAACAGGGTTCACCTCTCCCCAACTTTTATAAATGATCCCCACACTATAGTACAGTAGAACGTCCTGTAACCATTCATAGAGAAGAAAAAACTTGTAGAGTTGTCACATAGGTAGACAGAGGAAGGTGCCAAGTATAGAAATTCGTGAGAAAAATTATAAACTTGACCAAACAGAAAAAAAGAGATTAAAGAAGTGACCAACATTGGGGAAAAAAACTGCTAGAATAAGGGATAAGAAAGAGTGTAAATGGTGCAGCTTCTGTTCAGGCTATGTAATGTAATCATGAGTCGCATGTCTTGTGAAAGAATGAGGTGTCATTGTTAAGGATGCTTCATCATTATTATCCATTTCTATCTAATATCCAATTCAACTTGGCCCTGATTTAGTCAAGCGCTAGTGTAGGCATCTTGTGAAATGGAATATTAGCTGCCAAAAATATACAGTTAAGCTACGTACACGCGGCAGATTTTTATCGCGCCCGATAATCGGCATCGGCCAAATATCGGGCGAAAATCTGCCGTGTGTACAGTCGGTGTCGTGGATCCGGCAGGACGGTCGTTCGGACGATGGACAACAACCGATCCTAATGAAAGGGAAGGGGGAGAGCGCGCAGCAGGGTGCCGCTCCGTCGCTCTCCCCCTCCCCTCTCCATAGAGCATGAACAGTATGTACGGCACCGTTCATGCATCGTGCAGTCCCTTGTCGTTGGAAAGGATCGTGAAAGATCCTTTCCAACGAGCAAGCTGTGCTTTGATATGCAAAAAGAAACAACTGCAAAGTTTGTATTGGTCATTAAAGAGTTACAAGAGCTTGCAGAAGAGCTCAGTCTCAGCTGTGTTTAGCAAAAGATTTCTTCTGCAAGTCATGCAAACCGCCCCCTCCCCCCTATTAAGCCTCTGTCCTGCACATGAACAAGCAGGGAAGACCCGTTCGTATCTGGGAGTCGTCTGTATGTTGGATGTTCTTAACTCGGTGATAGCCTGTATATATACTGTATATATATGAGAAAAAAGAAACAACTGTCACAAATAGTAGATTAACCCACGTACAAAGGATTTAAATGGCATTGTACAGAAATAACAAAAACAAGATGTATAGTCTAGAGGGCAATAAAGCAAGGGTGACAACGTATTTCCAACAATTAGATTTTCCTAAACAAGTATTCAAGTCTTAAAGTTTTAGTAGTAGTGAACACATACAATCAGTGGGAAAGTTTGCTACCTTAACCCCATTCAGAATTTTTAAGATCTACCTCACTTCTAATCCTTGGAGGGACACCGTGTATGGGAACCCTATGATCTTAGTAAATTGTCCTAGTTGTATGAAAATTCTCTTCTTGTTTGATATGCTATAACCCGAGTTACAAATACTCACGTTTTGTACCTAAAGCTAGGACAATCCTAACACTCTCTGTTCCCACACTCCAGAGCATCTTTCCTCCCTGAAGAAAACAATTCGACTATTGGCATTGGCAAGGGTTTAAAAATTTCCCCCAAACTCAAAACAATTTACAAGTTTTTTTTTATGGCCTGGAAAGATTTCTGGACACTGGATTTTCCCCGATTATCCCCACAAAACATACCTGGGTTACAACAGTACATTTTTAATCCCTATAAAAGTTTTTATTTACAAACCCAGGCCAGTTAAAATAATTCCAGATTGGATGTATGTCACACTTGGGGAGTTGGAGCCTCTAGGGGCGCTGTGGCTTGCACAAAAGTGGTGTAAGCACTGAGAAGGGCCTAAAGGGCAGCCAGGTCTTCTCCAGAGCCTCTAGTGGTGAGGATGTTGTCCTACTGGCTACTGCAAGGTTACAGTCCTTGGGCACACCAGAGTGATAGTGGTAGGATGATAGGCTGTACCAAATCACTAGATGAAAGAATTGTCAAGGAAGGCCGGGGTTAAGGCAGGGAGCAAGCAAGAGAGGTCAGGTCACAAGCCAGCGGTCAAATACCAGGGATCCAGAAAATAGACTCCGGTGACATGGGAGCCACTGCAGACACAGGGAACACAGGAGACACTTGAAGCATCAGGAGGCACAGGTGACATGGAGATAACCATGGACAGAGAGGTACACTGGAACAACACAAGGGAACTGGCTGGGACACAACAGACTGGGCAATATGGGGTTAACACAGGAGCTGGACAGAGGAAACACTGAATGAACCAACAGGTGTACAGGAAATGCTCAGCAGAGCTAGGGGGCTCAGCACTAGTGAAGACACATTGTATGAACACTGAGTGCCATGTCTGAGCTAGCTAAATAGCCAAGGGCGAGTAACAGGCTATTTCCTGATTGGCCGGCGGGAGGGGCGATACTGATTAAATCTGGTGGAGCAGGCGCCTGGGCTCAGAACTGCAGGCATGCACAGGATGAAATGGAGGATAAATTTATTTTTTTCTCCACTAATTACTATATTATATTAAAGCTGAATACAACCTAAATGGTTTTGTATAGACTTGTTTGCTCTATAAGAATGTGTGTTGTCATGTTTTATACTGTATTGCACAGCCATCCCCCCTTTTTCTAGTAAAATATATAATATATTTGCTATTGTACAGTTATATTAAAGGTTTCAGTATTTGTGATCTATTTTGTACACCCTTGTTTTAACAGATTTTTGTGTATTTTATTTAAAGTTTAATATCAAATTTTTTAAATACTGGACATATTTCGGTGAGTTATGCCTAACAATTACCGGCCTACAATGTAAAAGAAATTTTCATGAAAGACAATGTATCGCTTTTAGACATATAAATCCCGACAGAAATGAACTGCCCAGGAGGTTAAAAATAATTTATATATGAACAGAAAAAAGTTCAAAACAAAGCATATATTCATTCAATATTATAAAAAATTCCCTTTTATTATTGTATGACTATATGCTTTGTTTTCAGACACTTTTTCTCCAAAACTCTACAGAAATGCTGTTCAAGGCTGACAATCAAAAGATTTTCCTTTTCTCTGTGCTTTACAATTTGTAGAGCACAGATAAAAAATATTCCTCCTCCATCCTGTCTCTGTTCAAATTGTTGTTTCTAAAGAAATGGGCATATGTGGGAATTAAAGGGCACTTTTACGAAAAATGATAAGTATAAGCTTAAAGAGGAACTATACTCAACAAAAAAACAAAACAAAAACACACTTACCTTCAATCCCGCAGGGCAGACCGATCACTCCGGGGTGTCCGGCATCTGGTCCCGCGCTGCCCTGACATTCGTCCCAGAGACGGTGCTCCGGGTGCCGCCATCTTCGTCTTCTCTTCCTGGTTCTTCATCCTACATCACCTGAGCCAGGCGCGAGATCGGTGATGTAGAATGATAAACAATTTGCAGATCTCACTGCTCATGCGTGTGTAGAAGGAGCATCCAAGAGCCTCCTGGGATGCCTGACGTAAGTATGCCGGGAGGCTTTGCACTCCCATTCATTCTTGACCGCCTTAAAAAAAAGGGTGTTGCACCTATAAAAAAAAAAATTTATGTATAGTGAAAATTTTAAGTATAGGTATGCTTTAAGCATGGAAACATACTTCATGATTGATTCCATTCCTTCATACTAATTTCCATCTATGTGGTTTGTCAGCTGAACAAATAAAAACTAAGAATGAAAAAACCTAAGAATAAAGAGGAACTAAACTCAAAAATGGCCAAAACAAAAATACACTTACCTTCAATCTCGCAGTGCAGTCGGTCGGTCTGAGGTCTCTTCCATCAGGTCCCACGTTGTCCTGGTATCCGTCTTCCGGCCGGTGCTCCAGGCGTCGCCATCAGCTCTTCTTCCGGGTTCTTCTTACTACGTCACCCAGTGCAGGTTCGAGATCGGGTGTCGTAGTTGGAGAATAAAACTTGTAGATCTCTGTGCATGCGTGAGATCGGCTTTTTTTCCCCTTTTGACAAAAGGAGCACCCAAGAGCCTCCTGGGATGCGTGACGTAGGTATCCCGGGAGGCTTTGCGCTCCAATACATTAAGAATTAGGGAGCGGTGCTGCACCTTTTTTTTTTTTTTTAAAAAGGGTGTTGCACAAACACACAGCCCTTTTTCTTAACATAAAAGGGTTGTCCACCCTTTTATGTAATGTGAAAATTCTGAGCTTAGGTACGCTTTAATTCAAATCTCCTTAATAGCTTTTTTTCCAGTTGGGTTACTTGGCACCTAGCATGATATTTTCATGTAAATGAGTACAAGGCGTTCAGAAGACACAGAATGTGTACATCTATGAAATATATTTATTTCTTTTTGACCTGACTTAACCAGCAACATGTTCTGCAATCCATACACTCTACCCCATGCTGTCAACGGTTCTTTACATAAACAGTCATGCTCCGTGCATCCTATAACATACACTGATCTACTATTACAAAACACAGCTCATTCCTTCTGTCGTTCACTACTTGTTCATTTACCTCTTTGAAACATGAGGTTTATAAAATATCTTTTATCTTCATCCAACTAGAATGTAAACATTGAAATAATAACTCAGTCAATTATTTTTTACAAGGTCACAAGACATTCTTTGCATGCATGTAACAATATTTCCACTCTGGTAACCATATGGTTTCAGGTGATGTATGGATTGTTTGTAGCCAGATCACCTTGCCTTTTAATAAATGAATGTATGTTGCAACAATGTTGGTT
Source organism: Pyxicephalus adspersus (assembly GCF_032062135.1). Classification (NCBI taxonomy): domain Eukaryota; kingdom Metazoa; phylum Chordata; class Amphibia; order Anura; family Pyxicephalidae; genus Pyxicephalus; species Pyxicephalus adspersus. Next base: position 98,254,789 of record NC_092862.1, read on the forward strand.
TTGTTTACTTGTTTAATATTAGGATTCATAGGTAAGACATAAATCTGAAAACGGCAATATTCATGAACACTAAACTAGCCACACTCATTGCAGTAATTAGGTAACTATGCCAATCTATATGTGTCTTTCTGTATTACATTGTCGCATTTACATTTAAAATGAATTACAAAATACCTCTTGCTCCTAAAGTGGAACTAAACTCCTGACAAATCAACATTTTTAATTTCAGTGACACCATCCATACATTGTGCATTTTTATAGTGATTCCCGACGTTTGTTACTGTGCTCGCACTTACACTTAGTCTGCTGGGTTGACGTCATCATTTTGTATGGGAGTCTCTCATTTAACTAGACATGGGACCTTTATGGATAGAAAATGGGGGCATTCAAAAATGGCCCTTTGATAAAGTGCCTCAAAAATTTTAAAGAAAGGAGCAAAAATCAAGTAAATTGGCTTCCCTAAAACTTTATTACTGATATATGATGATGATAAGAAACTAATAATCATAGCACCCTTCCCGATATTATGCCACCAGCTTGGAGGTCTGAGACTGCTTGCATCATGGTGTGCTAATTTTCTGGAGATCCGCCCTACTGAGCCATCAAGGAAGTGGCCAAAGATCTTCCGGTCAGAACTGCTGTGGATTTGAAGGTAGAGCCAAGGACATGGGGGCTGCTGAAAATATCTGCACTTTACATATTGACTGCTTAGATGTTTTTTTACTCTTCATTCATAATTGGCCTGTAAAACATATACATAATAAGCATAAAGATTTATACAATGTTAAATATGAAATATGCATTACGTAATATAAAGAAGGCTGTAGGTGGGATGAATTGTTCTCATTGATTTATTCTTCAATCCTATGAATTTTTAATCCAATATTGGATAATTAGATATTGTCAAGGGGAAGCATGTCATTTTGGGTTCTTCGTGACTGGGCTCTCTGAATATCCTTAATAAAGAGGTTTATCTGACTTGTAATAGATTTCCAAAGCAGAAAATACTATGGAATGTCTTAACCATTTGTGTCCCACAACTTTTTTTCTTCTTTGCATGCTTAAGTTCCAATGCATTTCTGAGATGACAGCTTCACACCATTTAACTTTTGTATCCTTCCCTAACATATATAACATTTTTCCTGCACAAATAGGATTTTTTATTTAGCAGCAAATTTAAGGACACATATTTTAATTTTCTAGATAACAATTAGGAGCTTTAATCGAAGTTTGTTTTTATCTGTTGAATAGTTTCCATCCCCCTTGGAAATTTACTTAGTTAAGCAGAATCATTTCAGTAAAATGATTATGGTATATTAATTGAAAATAATGTATAATGGTGCCATTTAGAACTGCTTGGGTGAAACTAACTATTATCAGACTTTAAGGAAACCTTCCTTTCCCGTGACGACCCCAAGTTGTTCTTAGAAACTAAGCCATGAACAATATGCCAAGAAAAAAGACAACCTGATTGCCATATATATAGATCATGATATCTGATGCACAGGCTTATCTTTGGCATATGTAGTTGTCTTAGGGCTGGAGGCTCAATTAACTTGACACGTTTCGCAGTGTGCTAGTCACTGCTTCATCAGGAGTGTGCAGGTACATACAAGGTATAATGAATAATGTTTAATACTGTAAAGTATGGGATTGGCTTTTCTCATCATGAATACTACTGAACCGATTCTTCCATTTTCAATAATTGTTTCCATTTACAACAATAGGAGTTATATATATTACAATTTTACAATCTAGCTTTACTGCAAGAAACATTTCCAACTTAATAGACCACCTTTGTCAAAGGCTAATTTAGTAATAGGCACGTTGGTCATATCTTATTCGTCAGCAGTACAATAAAAATCATAGAATACTTTCATTGTATGCTGCTAAAATAATTAAGGAAAATGAAATCAACTCAGTATGACACCAAGTCAATGAAACGTCTGAGATATCAATCTGTCCAGTTAAGAAATGTGATTGTGAATCAATTTGACCTGCTTTGGTGCATGAAGTAACTGCAGTCCACTCAGGTTGCACAGGTAGTTCAGTTCCTCCGGAAATACATTTCCATATGTGCCTTCTCAAGGTTTATTGTGTGTTCCAGCACAGTTTCAGGAGCATGAAGGTGATAAATTGGGAGGGACCTGTAAACAAGCAAAGTAGTATAGGATTGTAGAAGGGCAACAACCCAGCAGCAGAACCGGTATCTGGGTCTTTGTGCGAGGAGGAACAGGAGGAGCACTGCCAGAACCCTGCAAGATGACCTCCAGCAGGCTATGTGTATGCATGTTTCTGACTAACATGTAAGAAACAGACTCCATTAGGGTAACATTGGGCCTGATGACTTCTAGTGGGACCTGTGCTCACAGTCTGGCCCTGTGGCGCCTGTGTTTGAGTGATTTTTGCAGAAAACATATGGTTTGCCATTGGTGCCACATTCTCTTTACAGATGAGAGCAGGCACACAATGCGCTTGTGACAGATGTGAAAATGTCTGGAGAGACTGGAAATATTAGCTTGCTTGCAACACAAAAACCAGCATGACAAGTTTGTGTGTTGGGCGGTGGGGTGGGGTATCCTTGGAGGTCTGCACAGACCTCTATGTGCTAGGTAATAGTCCATTGTCCGCTGTTGGATACTGGGGTGAAAACCCCAGACCCATTCTCTGATCTTACGCTGGTGCAATGTGGTCTATGTTCGGCATGTCAATGCCTCGTCTCATGTGGTCATAGTGTGTTGGCAGCTCCAGGATGATAAAGATATTGATGCTATTGACTGGTCCCCCAAATTCCCTAGACCTGAATTCAAAAGAGACTTTCTGGGACAAGTAGTGCCAGAGACTGTCCAGGAGCTTACTGATACTCTGGGAGGAGATCCCCCAGGACACCATCTGCCATCTTATCAGAAGCAAGCCCAGATGTTGTCAGCCATGCATACAGGAATATGGGGTCTTTACACACTACTGAGCCCCACTGATTTTGTAATAATAAATGTCACACCAATGTTCTATATGCAGTAAAGAACAAACCAAGATTAAAAAAACAGATTTGCACCACTAAATTGGTTAAAATGGTCCTTTTCTCAGAGATAAAAAACAATATAATCTTTCTGTTTTATGTTTACTAGCATGGTAAGTAGAAAAATAGAGGGACCCCAAAGATAACTTTTCCAATCTTCCTATCCATCTGGGCAGTTTCAACAGAGATTCTGCTACTCTTAACATACCTATTTTTTCTCTGATTATTAACATCTCACCTACCATGACCATTCTGGATCAATATTGCAGGCTTCCCCTGCATATGTCAACAGATCACATACGTCCATATTTTCCTACTCAAATCGGGAAAATGAGACAACCTATTTTTCTGAAAGTTTTTCTGTGATCTATTGGACAACTATCACACATCCAATATGTTGTTGATTTTCATGCATAATTCTATGATTTTTCAGGAAATTATCTTTGATGCTGTTCTTTCTGTTCTTCCTTTAGCACTTGTTTACCAGCACGGTAATTGTGCCTGAATAGTTGTTATGTTCTGTGGTCAGGATTAGCTCAAAAGCAATTTCAGAGGTAAACACTTTCCAAAACCATTTATCTATTTCAAAGGGGAACTCTGTGTATTATCCTATTGCTGAATCTAGCCTCAGTCTAGCTTTTTGGGTTAATTTAAGATTTAAGTTTTATAAATAAGTCCTATATGATGTTCATGCATTGTGTTTAGCTTACTGCCTCAACTATATTTTATTTAATGCCATGCATGATTATATCCATCCTTATTGATTGTGCTTAACATTTTCAGATGGAAAAACAGACTGTTTTTTCACACTTGCATTCATACCAGTTTATATTTTTTTTTTGTTTTTTAATCATTTTAAACCTGGTCTCTAATTTTGAATCAAATACAAATTTAATCCTGGATGCGGATGCCACCTAGTGGATAACTTGTACCACAGCATCTGTGTTACATGACAGTATGTTAGTATGTTTATGTATTGATTTAAATTATATATATATATATATATATATATATATATATATATATATATATATAAATATATTTATACACAAAAATACAATATAGGACTGTGCAATGGGTTATATATGATTTTTAAACCTGTTTATACATGTGACAATCACTGTTAAATGTAGATTAATGCTAAACTGCAGGTAGGTTGAATACATAGATATGCAAACTATTGTACCCACTAAGGGATTGTTATTCTGTTAAATCTAGCTTGTGGCTCAGGAACCCCTACCACAGAGCATAGCTTGATACTGGACCTCAGTGCAGTAAATACAGCCCGTTCCAAGACCCATCCCTGTCTCCTGTACCCCTGCAAACTTTGTCTTTAAATGAATGGTGTACCTAAATGATCCAGACCCCTTCTCCTGTATTAAAAGTGTTGCATTATAGTATGAGTAGCATATATAACTTTGCCTTTTGCCATACACATATTAGACAATGCCATGATGTCCGACAAAAAGCCCAGAAATTTAGGTATAGACTTATCCAAATTAATTTCAAAATCTGAAACAAGCCAAATTGTGTAAAATAGAAAAATGATCATCTAAGTAAAGAACCTGCATTTGCTAAAAAAAAGGAATATATTGTCATTATATAAAGCCACCTTTTCCTCCTCTGTGCCTATTTAACAATTTTTACCACCAGTTAATTATAGTAAAGCAGCAATTAGACCTGCAAACAAAAGAGGAGACTGGAGACACCCGTTAAATTCTATTTTGTAAAACAATAAAAAATATCCTATGCTTTTTGCAATAAATGACCAGTCTGCTCACAGTTTTTTCATTATTACATTATCACATTCCAAGAAATAGTATTGAACCATTGAAAAAAATTAAATATAATAAAATCATAAACAGTAACGTGTAAATGTACTATCTGCAAATCAAATACAAATAATTTAAAAACAAAATGAAAACAAAAACAAAAACACACCCAAGCCAAACAACAAATTCCTTAGAAAATAATGCCCATGTACAGAACATGCTCATATATCATATTGCATGATTGTGTAATTGGTTGACTGCTTTAACAGATTTATTTACATAATTGGAAGTCAAATTAAAGGAATCTCCTAAAGCTTAAAGCATACCTAAACTCAAATTTTTACTTTACAAAAAAGGGTAGACAACCCCTATATATAAAGTAAAAATAATGTTTTTTTTAAAGTGCATCACCTCGCCGCGACGATCAAGGCTGAATGGGAGCACGGAGCCATATTATTTGGGGTTGGCATCATCCCTATTAAGGAAAATTTTACCTTTTCCTTTGCATATTATCATTCCACTACTACATCACAATGTTCTTCTAATATACAAGTTATATAAACATACAATAAAACTATTTCATTTTGCTCTGTTTATTAAACATTTGCCAGAAACTTCCTTTGCTCTCTGAAAACATGTTACATGTTCCCAGCTATCCCTGAGGATTACAGAAGTACAACCATCTATATTTTGGGGAATAGGAAAGAAGCAAGGTTCATCTTTGAACTTGAACTGTGTCAAAGGCAGAATAAGTATGTCAAAATAAAGAAAAGAAAACAAGAAAACTTGAAAAAGAAAACTACTGCAGCCACCCCTTCAATGGACTGGTAGACTACAACAGTGATTTTCAACCACTGTGCCGCGGCACACTAGTGTGCCATGAGAGATCTTTAGGTGTACCGTGGGAAATTATCCAATTACCATTGTCGAGTGTCTGTGCTGTAGTGACTGGCAGAGTAATGTAATACTCTTCCATGTCAGTGGGTGGCAGTAGGTAACAGTTTTCTTGTTTATTCTTAGAGACAAAAGAAATAGCTACAGAGTGTCATTTTGTAACATTTTTGATTTGTGGTGTGCCGCAGGATTTTTTCAATGTAAAAAAATGTGCCGTAAAAAAAGTTGAAAAACACTGGACTACAACATACTGCATTTTTGTTTTTGGGTTTAGACTTTGTCCAGCCCAGCAGTTTTTTAAGCTTTTTGCAAACTGCTTGCAAAAATAATAATATCATTACATTACATTTTTTAATCTTTTTTTTTTATTGCAGGCAGAAATTGTCCAAAAAGCTTTGAAAAGAAAAATAAATCAGATTTGCAAAGGATTAAAATGCCTGAAAACCTCCTTTTTTTGGTTTGGTCGAATACAAATAGAGAAGATGAACTTACTTCCTAGGCTATTATATTTATTTCAAGCTATACCCATATGTATACCCCAATCCTTTTTTAAACAATTACATGCAAAGATCTTCAAATTTATATGGGGTGGTCGGAGTCCAAGGTTAAGTAGATGGCTGCTTTTCCTACAGAAAAGGGTAGGAGGGCTTTGTGTCCCCGACTTTTCACTCTATTACGCAGCAGCTCATCTAGTGAGGGTGATGGATTGGTACAAACAAGCAGATGCCAGGCAGTGGCTCATCTTCCAACGAAGTTTTAGCAAGGTCCCGCTACAATTTTTACCATGCATTAAGTTGCCAGGGTGCCATATTGACAAGCTTCATGACCATAAATATATGTGAGAAACTTTCCGCCTTGGGGGTATCTCACCCCAGCCTAGCCCCCTAACCCCAATACTTGGTAACCCAGCTTTTATCTCAGACCTGGAGGATAGAGGTTTTCGGAATTTATGAGTTAAGGCACTGCATTTTGGTCTCAGAGGGAAATGATACACCCAGAAGGAATTCCATTGCCCTTCTTTACCTTTTGGGCTAGATTTTTAGAGGGCCACACACTGGGTCAAGGCACGCATTGCCTTACCTGTATTCGGTACTCAATACTGAACTAGACAATTTTACTCCTTTTTTTGTATTTAAAGTTTATACCCGCCCAAAAGGAACATATGATAAGGTATTGCCATAAAGGGTCTATACATAGTGGATTCCATGAGTTGGGGTACAAGATACTTACCTGGTGGAATAAAATTTAAGAAATATATAAACGAAAAATGCTTAAAACTATTAAGCTGGATTCATGTTTCATAAAATGATGATGACAGTTTATGTTTTTAAAAATATTCAGACTGCCTCCAACATAAGTGACTACCTTGCTAGCGTACAGCAACCCCTGAAGAAGCCCTTGTTGGGTGAAACATGTCGGTCTTACCGACTGTGCACCAAACAATTTTGTTATCAGTATTTGCGACTTTGCAACACAGTTTTTACTGTGTTTCCATAAAGTAGGTTACCTTTGTCTAGTGCCACCTTGACTGGTTGATTATTGGATCCATGCTTGTCTATTCCTTTGCTCTTTATTTCATTTCTAACTGAGTTACAACAGGAAAACCTGTTGGAGAAAATGTGTATAGGTAATGAATTGATAAAACTACCTCCAAGCCAATATTGTTATTTACACATAATTATGGATATTATAGATTACAATGCATTTGTCTACTACATTTGATTATTATAGTTACAATACTTGGAGAGAAATGGAGTTGCAGGCATAGAAATATATATTACTAAAATATTCACATCATATATATCACATCATTTAAGCCATCCACGTACAGAATAAGAGTTATAAAATACCATTTAACATTTGTATCTCAGACCTGGAGGATAGAGGTTTTCGGAATTTATGAGTTAAGGCACTGCATTTTGGTCTCAGAGGGAAATGATACACACAGAAGGAATTCCATTGCCCTTCTTTACCTTTTGGGCTAGATTTTTAGAGGGCCACACACTGGGTTAAGGCACGCCTTGCCTTACCTGTATTCGGTACTCAATACTGAACTAGACAATTTTACTCCTTTTTTTGTATTTAAAGTTTATACCCGCCCAAAAGGAACATATGATAAGGTATTGCCATAAAGGGTCTATACATAGTGGATTCCAAGAGTTGGGGTACAAGATACTTACCCGGTGGAATAAGACTCCCGACAAAATACACAATATATTTGGGTTGTGCTGGAGATGTGGCATTGTGTCCCCCTCTTTCCCACATGTGTTTTGGTCTTGTCTGGGCCTTAAGGAATTCTGGTCAGGAGTTAGATCTGTCAAGAATTGTCAGTCCAGTTTGTCCCCAATGATTCAGGCTTTTTTCGTTTGCATCTTAATGATTGGTCCCTGAAAGGCTACACCAATTCAGTGGTGAAGCACAAGATGACAGCGGCAAAGGCGTGTATCCCAGGTTTATGAACAAAACCACACGGCCCACGTTTGGGATGTTGATACGCAGGGTAAATTAAATATAAGTTATGGCAGACCTGACTTCAGGGATATATGATAGAACTGAAAAGTTTCTGGACGTCTGGGCCTCCTGGATAACGTTCCAGGACTCAGGGGCACACAGAAATATATTGGGAGGCCTGGAGGACTAAAACGATTAGTCCAGAGATTCATCATAGATTGTTGTTCCTGGAATTTTGTTTGTGGTTACCAGATACTGGATGTATTGTGGGTCTGGGGACTTGTTCAATTTGAAATTCATGAGAGATCATAGGTCTCAGTCGAGGATGCTCTTAGCTAATTTAGCTATTTGAGTTTTATAGAAATATTGATGTACCACTACTGTGTATCTGTTTTTGATATGTTATTATAACGATATCTAATTCATTACCTTCCCTATTTTCCGTGTTTCCCATCTGTTCCCCCGTTTTTCATTTTATACGTCTAATTTATTGTTATGTTATTAAAAATTTTCTGCAAGAATAAAAAAAAATCTTATAAGAGTAAAGTAGAGGCAAATTTCTCTTGCTGAGAAAACAGCAGGTAGTGGACACAAGAAACTTGATATTAAAAAAATGAGCAGGAAATTTAGAAGCAGGTATCGAAGCGTGATTGAAAATATATGACAAAAGTGAATTCATTAGAGATTAGAAAAACAAAAAAAGGAATAAGACATAAAAAAGATGTAAAGATTGGTAGGATACAACATGCCAGAATGTAATAAACCAGTGTTTCTCAACCAGGGTTCTGTGAAATGCTAGTGTTCCTTCAGATGTTGCTAGGGCTTCCTTGAGCAATTCTCAACTCTTGGTTCAGTTTACCTGACACTGATGCCATTTTTTGGCTATCTGTAAGGCTGGTACTCTTGACCCACTGGCCAGCAATGTGGGAGACATTCTACCCACTGGTCACCACACTAATGTACAGTGAACTGTGTATATAGTAATTATAGAAGGGGTTCCTGAAGACCTGGAAGTTATTTCAAGGATTCCCCTATTTTAAAAAGGTCAAAAACACTGCATTAGAAGAAAGGAACCAAGGGAGAGCTAAATGATCCAAAGCAGATTCCAAGATTAGGCATAGAGAAATATAGAAGAAGAGAAAACTGGAACATGAACTAATTCACCAAATTTCACAAGCAAATAAAATATGAGAGGAAGGTAGGCACATTATGTCCAGTATACAAAAAGAAGGATAAAAAGATCACAGTATGTACAGAAAACGAAACATTTAAATGTAGCATGCAAAGAGTCTGATTTATTTAAGCTTTCAAAGACTGGGGAGGACAGATTATTATGGGAACCTGGGTGATCCAGCTTCAAAACCTGGTTTTCTGGATCACCCAAGTTCTCCCATGTTAGTCTATCTTCACCAGTCTTGGAGAGCTTTAAGAAATCAGGCCAAAGATTTTACCAAAGTACTAAGAATTAAAATTTAAGAAATATATAACGGAAAAATGCTGAAAACTATAAAGCTGGATTTAGCAAAGATGGGTTTAGTACTGATCACATTAGGAACTATACATAAAAATGCCTTGGGATTAATATAACTCTACATTACAATGATAGGGATAAAATCAAACAGATCTTGGAAGATTTCAAAACACTAAAATTTAAGAGACCACAGAAAATGTGCTCTCAACCACACCAAGACAAAGCAAAATATATAATATTTTATAATATAGAATAAGGTAGGATTCAATGACGTAGAATTATTGGGTCTGATTTATTAAAGCTCTCCAAGACTGGATAAGATACACTTTCATCAGTGAACCTGGGTGATCCAGCAAACCTGAAATAGATTTCTTAAAAGTCATTTGCTCTTTGTTACCAAATGTTTTCAATCCTAGACCAGATCCATTTCAGGTTTGCTGGATCACTCAGGTTCATTGATGAAAGTGTATCTTATCCAGCCTTGGAGAGCTTTAATAAATCAGGCCCATTGACATACAGAGGTAAATAATTTGAAAAGGTGAGTACATTTACATATTGAATAAACAAATGTATGATAATAATTATTCAAAACATGGGAATTGTCCCTCAATTCTTTTTGTGCCTCCAACAGCACATAGGAGGAAGTCTATTTATTTCTGTTCATTAGAGAAGAAGATAATGATTAATTGAGTCTCTAATAATAATAGAGATAATGATTTATCTCTTGCAGAGTGATTTTGTTTAGTGAACAGCCAGAATTCTTTTACTACATCATCCCCAATGTCTGTATCTGTATCTTTTTTCATGTTTCATAAAATGATGATGACAGTTTATATTTTTTAAAAGTATTCAGACTGCCTCCAACATATGTGACTACCTCGCTAGCGTACAGCAACCCCTAAAGAAGCCCCTGTCGGGTGAAACATGTTGGTCTTACCGACTGTGCACCAAACATTTTATTTTCAGTATTTGCGACTTTGCAACACAGTTATTACTGTGTTTCCATAAAGAAGGTTACCTTTGTCTAGTGCCACCTTGACTGGTTGATTATTGGATCATTGTTTAAGAGATCACTACTCTGTATTACTGTATATATGTATTCTATATGAAGTTATCACTAAATACAATTTTAAAAAGTTGCCTAAAAAACCCTGCTTGTCTATTCCTTTGTTCTTTATTTAATTTCTAACTGAGTTACAACAGGAAAACCTGTTGGGGAAAATGTGTATAGGTAATGAATTGATAAAACTACCTCCAAGCTAATAAATATTGTTATTTAAACATAATTATGGATATTATGGATTACAATGCATTTGTCTACTACATCTGATTAATATAGTTACAATACTTGGAGAGAAATGGAGTTGCAGGCATAAAAATACATATTACTAAAATATTCACATCATATATATCACATCATTTAAGCCATCCACGTACAGAGTAAGAGTTATAAAATACCATTTAACATTTGTGAAAGTCTTTAATAGGAAAGCACCCGGCCCAGATGGTGTTTGAATAGCTAATTGCAAGGCATTTCTCAAAGAAATGGCAGGAAAGGCAAAACCTTAATTATTACAAATCTTTAATGATGTTTCATATTAAATTCCTTCACAGAGACATCTATGCGAGCTTTAAATCCCAACTCTTGGTTCAGAGTTTATTTTTAAGAGCTGCTAGGGGATCCAATTAAATCTTTTTTTCTCAAGCTGGTATTGGGCTTTAATTCAGTTAAATTTAAAAATGGAAAGTTCTTAGCTTCCACGCTAATTGCCTTCTTCATTTATTTTAAGCTTCCATGTTAGGATAAATGCTAAACCTAAAGCAACTTCATTGGTTGTGCTACTGCCTTCTTTAATGTGTTCCAGTCGTGTCAGTTTAGTAAAATTAGTATTGCCCTAGATAATACTTTTAGTTATTAATTTGATGCAATATGAACATTTTAAATGAAAAATAAATGTATGATTTTGTTGACAGATTCTAAAAGAGTATTTGACAGAATCAAATGGGTCTTTCCAAAACTTTATTCTTTATAAAATCTCTATCTTATTTATTAATGTTTGTGTATTTTTATATAGAAACAATTTTAGTACCTTTCAAAAAAAAAAAAAAAAAAAACATTCTTGGCAAGAATTTAACATTCCCTGTTAACCCCTAAATTTTTTAATGGTGAATATCTTTTACCAGATTTTAAGTATATTTATATGTTTCAAGGTTAATCCCTGCAGTGGCAGAGTATAAATTAGCCTCATGCCAAATCTGTTATTGTGGGTGAAGGTATGTTTCTAAAACATCAACTTCTATACAAAATAAAGCTATACCAGGAATTGTGTTTATTACATGCAGAACTGATTTAATGAAGCTGCTCATCATCAACCAGAAATATATGAATCATTTGTTTTGCTGATTCTAAACCTTTGAGTATGACTCAATCGGGAGGCTTTGCATGGGGAATCCTGCTTACAAAAGAAAGCAATAGGTCTTCTCTGCAGCTGGATAGAAAACAGCAGTAAAGCAATTGCAAAGTACAAATGCCTGATAAACATTTGTGATTATCTCAGGTAAAAATCCTTCATTTATACAGCTGCCTCCAAAAGTTATCTTATGATCTGTGCCAGCCAAATCACTAAATGACCAACAGGAAGAACAGCGACTATGGTCAATCATTGTTACTGTTAACAGTCACTAACAATTGCTTCTAGCATTTATAGTAAAGTGCACACAGCTTAAGACTTTGAACACCTTTTGCTTTGGTGCACCTGGATTATATTTAGCTGATTTAAGGTAAAAGTACAGTTTGGCTGTACAAGGTATTGGGAGTAATTGTTAAGTAATCTCTGCTTGTTTGGAATGAAGACTATAACCAACCTCAATCACATAGATCCTCTGCAATAATAAAAAAATAATAATAAAAAAAGGAAATTTTTACAAAACGATGTGATGTTGGTCATCATATTCTGTGCATACCATAAACATACATGTATCCTTTGCACATTTCTGTATAAAAAGGAATCTAACAATGGGGTATGGCAACACAAAGTTTAAAAAGAGTGCCCTGCTTTGAAAAAGCAAGACCACAAAGAGAGAAACAAAAATGTGTGTGTGTATATGCAATCTTTTATTTAATTTTTTTCAGCCAATCCTTTCTAGAAATTCAATTTTTGAATCTGCTTAAAATCCTTTGTGATCATTTTGCAGAGCATGACATACGTATTGTTCTGCCTCTCCAGTCTAAGCACTACAATGTGATCTCTGTAACTTACAGTTGTGATGAGATGGCTATAACTGCAGTCTTAGGTGAATTGGCTGACAGTGACTCAATCCAAAGGACACCTTGTAGATCGTGAAAAAGTTTTTTCCAAACTGTGCAGATCATACACCGATGAACAGATGGATAGTTCAAAATATAATGCTGTGAGCAACTAACAGGAGCATGCAACTGAGATGAGGGTAGATGACAGAACGAAAAAGAGGGGAGGAGACAAGAGACTGAGCAGAAGCTAGGGGAAGAGAGAAGGGACACACATAATGACAAGCAAACCATGCATGTGTAACATGACATGTATTTATGTAACAATAAAAAAATGATGAAACATATTTACAGTGTATATGAACATAGAAACAAAAATGGGACATAACTAAACTTACATCCTACACTCTTTGAAGTTTGAACCCAGTACAATTTGACATTAAATATTTAATTTGCCATAAAAAAAAGTTTAGAGTATCACATTGTCCTTAGTCATGTGCATTAGTGTTGTGTACAGCAGAATAAAGCCCAACTGAACTTTCAGTTTGAGGGCCCACACACTATTGTTCCTCATAGCAAAGCATAGTACATTACACAACTTATGGTTCCATGTGCATTTGGTTGTGTTCATTGTCATTGACATCCCTTTTCTCTGCATATAGGGCCCAGTGCACAAAGTATTGCAGCACACCACACCACACATGCTGTGTTTAGCATCTCAGCTTTGTAAAAAAAGGATCATGTGCATTTTTGTCTGCTCGGATGCATTGGCAGTACATTCATAATGTTAAACCTATTACATTAATTTGCAATATAACACACATTAATACCAAATGTAACAAATGTTAACTCATGGCAGGGATTTGCTGATATGTCAATCCAGCCTCAATCAGCTTTATACACTTGGGTTGCTTTAAAACAAAAGGTATACAACATCCTACAGTTAGAAAATCTGAATAGAATAGCCAATGCCCTACCAGAATGCTGTCAAGAAACCTTGATCTGTGTGTGGAAGCAGTGGTCTTTCCACAGAGGTCCAACACCCCTCCTTTTTTTATCTTTACTGATTTCAGAGCTATAAGTTTGAAAGTTTGCTTCGCAGAAAGCAGTGCCTCCACTTTATTATAAAAGAGGATTGTTTTTTTCTGCCTATTTGTAAGATGTTTTTTTTTTTTTATACACCTGTAATGCATTTAGCTGATTACAATTTAAATTTGAAATGAGCTTAAAGCCTACCTTGCATGGTTCAGGTCAAAGTTGATTTTTATAACTATATAGAAGCAAGTTGCATTGACTCCAATGTTATACATTAAATATGTCTCATAGAACTTTCTGTGACCTTTCATATTCTTTTAATTTTCTCATTATACATAAAATTTATAAGAGCTTCTTATCTGCAGCACGTTAGATGTAACACAGAACATTTTAATATGCAATTACAGCAAAGGTCTGCTTAGGTGCAGCTCATGTCAGTGTAAAAGTGAAGTACAATAAAAAGTAATTATTCAAATGGTACACAAAAGCACTAAAAAAGCACTATGTAGGAGTCAGATTGTTCAGAAAGCTGCAAAGTCTTACTAAATGGCTTTATAAAGTGCTTTTATCTATAAAACTAATTATTATCGCTGTCTAGTGATTTAGCACATGGTAGGAACATAATGACAGCTTTGAAACACATTACCCTTCTCTCCTACTCAATAAAATGAAATAAGATTGTGTTTGTAAAAAATGAGGATAAGCTACAGATGGTGGCAGTCACTTAAGACATTTTGAAAACAAAACACAGGTATGTTTTCAGCACTTCTTCCATACTACATAATATTATAAATAGTAAATTTTGCAGATAATTCCATAGTTGTTGTTGAAAGGCAAAACAGAAGGATCAGTTTTTGGATGGGCTCACATTACATTAGAGAATTACTTTGGACTCCCTCTGTAGATCTGCAGTTATCTCATATCAGAGTCCTATTTGTACCCACAACCTGATCTGACCTGCAAAATCACAACACCATTAGAAACTCGCCTTTGTCAAAAAGTTACAAAAAGATTTTGTATTTATTTTTGTATATTTGTATGTTAAAATATCATTTAAACCCTAAATAAAGAATATTAAAAAAATGGTGCTACTGAGCTAAATATGACACTAATGAGTTGCAGGGACATGGCCAAGTACAACATTCAACTTCTAATGGAATTTGTACCATCATGTGGCCTGGTTTTTAATACATTTCATGTTTTTATTATAAAATGGGTTTTTCACAAAGGGATGTGTAAAGCGAGGAAGCCCATAGCAACTAATCAGGTTTTAGTTTGATAAAAGCATCAGTAAAATTTGATTCAATTTTGCAATGGGGAGGAGATCAATAATAAAGTGAAATAGAAAAAAATGTAGAAAAAAACAAAAAATAGGAGAAAGAGAAGAAAGATAGAGAAGAAGGAGAAACAGAAGAAAAAAGGCAATGCCATGACACAGGGTCCAAAATTTTGGAAAAAGGGTGTGTATACCTAATTTTTTTAATAACAATTTGGGGAAGCAGGGGTTTGTTGCTGTGAAACTCACCTAAACTAATGTTGGACAAGGGCATTTGTTCCAACCCTCTGGTAATCTAAGCTAGAAGCTTGCCAATATGAAACTGAGCAGCTGACGTGTGGCTTTAATATACGGTAGATGGGATCTAATTGTTGTAGGACCACTGATCACATGCAAAGTTTCTTGGGCTAATCTGCAATTTCTAGGAAGCCATGACTGGCATTACCTGTTCAGGACGGCCAATGGTGGGGGATGAATGAGGATGGTAATATTATTAAACCTCCCTGCATTGCATGAACCAGGCAGTGTTGTTAGTTCTGAGTTTAGATCTGTCAAACCCAAGCCCACTGGCTTGGGATAAAAGCAGACTGAGTAGAATTTTCTGCTTTATCTGCTAGAGTAGGGAGCAGGAGCCCCTCTGTGATTGGCAGGACTGCCATTGGGTTGGGAGACAAGAGGTACTTTTGTACCCAGAACTGATCAAAAAAGCTTGACTGTACAAGCTGGAACGTTTGGAAATGGGGGAGGCAGCAAGATTATCTAGTATGGGGTCCAGAAATTTCTGATGATCCCGGTGATTTGAACCAGACTGGAACAAAAGAAATAATTCTAGGGTCATTTAAAACATCCATACAACTTTAAGTAATGTAGTTTTTTTTTATCTTCTTTGTACTCACAGTTTTAATACTTGACATATTTAGTAGCTATTACTCGATGTTTACTCATCTGGGTTTTAAAGGGAAAGCACCATTGTGCTCAATGCTGGACTGTCATTTGTTTTGTTACTTTAATTGTGATCAAATGATGGGTATAAAAACAAGTGGCAACAGGTGGACCCATAGGTGTGTGCTGATTACAGAACAATCTCCCTATTAAACCATGGATTGAAACTGTTTACAAAAATCTTGGCTTTGTGTTTACTCTCAGCCCTACATAAACTAATTTTAATTACAAAGTGAGATTTATACCATCTAGAGAGTTGAAGGGTAACACTATCATCCTTAATTGTATCCACTTGGCTTATTTGATAACTATCCTGCTGATCACAGAGCTGGAACATTATGGAACAGACCCTAGAGCCTAAAGGGTTGGTGTTTCATCAGAACATGGCAGCATACACAAATTATCTGCTTTTTGCTGTTACCATTCCCAATACCCTATTTCTTAACTTTCAGTATAAACTTTTCACGAACTGTTTTCACATACTTTTCTCAAGATAAATTACTCCTTGAAAGCACCTGGTGTTTCTCTACCATCAGCCCTCCAGGAGCAGTTAAGCCCTGGAAGAATAATTATCTTATTCTTTTAAATAGGCAAAGAGAAAAAACTAAGTATTTAAGCATGTTAATTCTGCAAGATTCTACCCAAGTGTCCCAACTGAATTTTCTTTTGCTACTTCCTAAGATTAAGTCCGATTTGCAATACAGTGACTCAGGTACATTTATATGGATTGGCCTTAATTAATAATATACAAAGATTTTTGAATCTTCTGTAGACCCCCTCTGTGAAGATTCCCTGTTTGTAATTTAAAACACATCTCCCACATATTTTTATTTTCATATGCACATTAAAAGTTCCTTCATAGGTTGGAGACAACTGTTTTATGCAGGTCAGCAGGTAGTCTGGGAATCCCTGATACGTCGTTTTAATATATCATTGTCCACCTGGCTGGAGTTATGCCATCCTATTAAAAAAATTGCTTACTTATATCATCTTTATACTGATAATATTATACAATGTATATAAACATTGTATAAAAACTTTTTTTTTTGCACACGCTTAAATCACACA
Organism: Pyxicephalus adspersus; assembly: GCF_032062135.1. Taxonomy (NCBI): domain Eukaryota; kingdom Metazoa; phylum Chordata; class Amphibia; order Anura; family Pyxicephalidae; genus Pyxicephalus; species Pyxicephalus adspersus. The sequence continues at coordinate 98,271,964 of NC_092862.1, forward strand.
TGTTTAGTCCCACCAACTTTTCACCTTTATCTCAATTTTTCTTAAAGGCTGATTTCTTCATATAACTTCAAAGGGCAGCAGAGTGTGAGAAAAAACACCTGATTTTTTTTATATATATATTACATTATTATATTCTAATTATCTGCAAGTACCTGCTTCATCCACATTCAGTCAGCAGATGTCACCAATGTGTAGTTTATTGCTCTGCCATAGAAAGTGAAATAAATAAAAGCAAAATATGGGAAGGGAAGGTAATGGTTTAATTTTCTCCATGATCACTCCTGTGTAAACCTGCTTCTGCATAGAAAAAAAAATATACATAACAACAAAACCTGTGCAGAAACACATTCCTATCCTTGCTTGCATTGCTACAACCCATCTTCTATTTCATATTTTAAAAGAGGGAAAGATATGAAGTTCTTACACTCTTAACTCTTACACTCCCAGATATTAGCCTGGCCATTACAGTCACTACTCAGATTTTACAACTTGCTAATAGCTCACCATATATGTCCTCTCTAAAGAGGCCCGTAATTACCAAATAGCACTTTTTATTCAGTGAATAGAGGAAAAGTAAAAATAGAACAATTACAGAGTTTATTAGGGTTAACCATTTTTAGTTTTTTCTTTTTTTCCTTTTTTTTCTTTTTGTTGTTTTAATTTACCTTTTGCTAGCCACATCTGGCATATTTGTGGCACTTTAGCAATGAATCTATTAGGGGAGTGTACAGAGAATGTCAGCAATTAGTTTACAGCCTGCCAAAGCGCTCCTAAAAGATTGGCTTTTAGAGACAGTGGGTACAAATTCTAATGCTTGTATTAATGAAAATATTGGCTCAAATGGTGAATGTAAAAGGTTGTTGATTGATTGTTCTCAGGTTTACAAAATATACTTAAGTATAAGTTATTCCTATTATAAGCCCAGTTATTTATTTTACAGTGTTGGTTGGAGATGGGAAGGGTAATCCCACCAATTTATGTCACTGTGTCCACTGATCCCCCATATACAATCAGTGCAACATGGAACCATTGATTTATAGTATACATTTATCTGTATTTAACCCGTCTGCTCTGATAAATACAGACCCAGCTCAAATCTCTCCAACCCAACAATGTTAGTAGTGACATTACTAAAAGTGGCAAACAGGGAGGTCTGTGGCTGCCAAAGGAGACAAGTTAATACTGGTGGGAGATGAGTAAAGATTAGGTATAGTTTTTTTTTGTGCTTTTAGATACCCCAAATCTCTCTCAAATTTTCTTCTTCATATGTCACACCCAATATTTTATTTACCAAAATCGCATTTAACAAACTGAATGAAACAAAAAAACATTCATTAAGGCCGGATTCACACTGGTGGTGAGGTTGCGGCGTGTTTACTGCTTCCACACGCCAGGAAGTGCTGCTGAAATGATTGGGGAGACTCTACATGTAGTGACAATACAGGGTGAATAGTGACTACCAGTAACAATCACTTTGCCAACTGTTACATGAGCAGAAACTGGTTCTTTTTGAAGCACTGCCAGGTAAAAGCTCCCATGGCTGGCACAGATACTAGTTGCGAGGAGCTGCAGGAAGTCATGCTTTGAGAAGGCAGGCATGAACCTACCTTTACTTGTGTAATGATTGATGTGTACATCCCAAAACACTTCTGTGTTTTCACCTGGCACAGTAATCATACATAATTATTGTCTGGGAATTAAATTCCTTTGTCATGGTAACAACAATGTCTATCTGTTTCTCAACATTAATTTTGAGTGACCCCGAACATACTAAGGCAATGCACATCAGGGCACCATGCACTAGAGTAGATTTTTGTTCCTGAATGTTAGGGTACATTGGTAACCCATTCACTTTGGATGTGCTACTCTATTAAACATATGGTAACACATGACATACCAGGTATTTTTGCACAGGCATTAACACACTGCGTGAATCAAAGTGGGCCCTAAATGGTTTTTACACATGTGTACTTATTGTTGAATAGTCCTTTATGTAACAAATCTAGTTTTCAAGATTTCTTTAGGAACTACCAAAACCAATTTATGATTTAGTGCCTGCCTTACAGGATATACATTTCAATGCATTGTTTACGTAAGCCTCATTTTACATGAGATTCTAATGTTTATACTTAGTTACCGTTTGTTATCATCAGGATTTTTCTGCTGTTTTGCAGCTGGTTCCTTATGTCCAAAACCATCCTGTTCCAGTTGAGTCTCTGGAGGATTAGTCCCCTGGCTGACCTGGAGTCCCTGTCTCTAAAATAAAACTGTTGCACCTAAAGCTGACCTAATCATCAAATATAAACATGATGTAAATATGTAAATGGGTCACTGTCAGGTTTTCTTTTAGTTTATTAATTTTTTTTTTACATTTTTTAACATTTGCCCTCCCCTTCAATCTTTACCACTGTGGCGATAAGGAATGAAGGAGCAACCCACGGCCCCCTGGGATACTTACATGAAATGTCCCAGGAGGCCGCAGGCTGCCTCATCGCGAGCACACCAAAAATCTAAATGTACACCACTGATCTAAAAAAAAAAGGCAGATCAGGGCTCGGTTGCTTACATTTGATGACCCTTTTGGAAGATACCTCACCCAATGCGCAGAGTGAGAGGAAGACAAAGTGATCAGGAGCCAAAAGAAAGAAGATGGTGTCTTGGAATATAACTAGAAACAGCAGAAAGAAGACAGGAAACTAGTCAGTGTTGGATTTGCTGAATGTGGTAGGTACATTGTTACATTTGTTAAGCAAGAAAAGGTCAGTGTAAAAAAAAAAAGGGGCCCGATCTCTAAAACCCACCTGTTCAGTCTTTGCAGGTTCAGGTCACTGGTTTGGATGTTTTCCAAGATTGATTCTTGTTCACTATGCAACCGCTTCAGTATTCTACAGTATTGTTTATCCCCTACTCTCTTCTTGGCCAATCACAGAATCCCCTGTTTTCTGTAACGATAGAGTGTACTGTGATTGGCATTCTTTGGCCAAGCAGAGAGAAGATTGGCAAAGAAACAGCACTTTCAGCATTGACTATCACAGCTATCATGTCTAGAACCATATACTGGGAACTATAAAAGAGCTGTAATATATAACTCTCAACAACCTTGTAACCAATAGGTGTGATTATAAACCAGTCTCATTCACTTAATATAGGAGGACTACACATCCCAGTGATTTCTAGTATGCATAAGTATTTTTGTGTGCCTGTACCTCTCATATAGAGCCTGATTTTTTAAAGCTCTCCAACAATTACAATATCAGAAATCCATTCCAGGATTGCTGGATCACCCAACTTCACCGATGAAAGTGTATCCTCTCCAGCTTTGGAAAGCTTTAATAAATCAGGCCGATAAAGTGAATGGTGTGGTGTTCATATAAAACCCTTTTATGAATATTCCACCATCTGAACTACTGGACACAACACAAATTATTAGTTTAGGATCAGAGCTTTTCATACAATATGGATTTCTATGACTGCTTTATTGGGGGGAAAGTTATTGATGAAAACATATGACAGCTCTTTGGTATCTAAAAGAAATAATATAAATGTAGGAAATGTAGTAAAGTGTATTTTCTTGATTATGTAGTATTCCACAAACATATATTACCGTTTCTATAATAATATGTATTGCTTTACAGTGAAAGACTGTAGAAGATTTGTTTTTAGCTTTTGTACTAAATTGAGATTATATTACTTTAAAACAATGGTTTATAGGTCCCCATTGTGGGGTTTTTATTATCTCTTTTTTGTGTCGGTAACAAATTGAGATCATATCAAACCTGACTTTTTACTTTTGTAAAACTGTGATACCTGTCCGGATTATTTTATGTATACTTTCCACACAAGAAAGTAACTATATTGTCAAACTTTTTGAAGTGCTGATTCTAATGCATGTAGTTGTTCTACACTATACCAATATGTAAATCACTGTCTTTTAAGGTCCTTTCATATTCGACATTACTAATGCTTTGCATGAACCCATATGGATTATTGCACGTTGTGGTATACATTATTGTGCACTGCATTAGGGCAGCCTATATAATTTAAATGTATTAGCATGCAATGTGTTCTCATGCTCATTACTGAAACTCCATAAAAACCTGTGACTTCATAAAGATTGCATTTTGGAGTGTTTTTTCCTTAACATTTATTTAATTCAGTCATTTTTAAATCCATTTACTTTGTTCCCTTCCAGCTAACTAACCTATCTTTGGTACTCATTATTTCTTTTTGAACATGAACTGGACATTTAGGGGTATAGGATCTCAAGCTTTGGCGTAATTGTTACAAGCTACCAACTCTGCACTTATCTGCACAACAAGCAAGTGATGGATTCTGAGGTTTAGGAAAATATAGCAGTAAAACTAGCAATAGGTAAACTTATTTTTAATGATTTTGCAGTTGTTAGTATCTCTGCACACAATTACTCATATTTTACACCTCCGCCTACTATGTTCTGGTTAAGGTGATATACCTGGTACAGTTAGGTACCCTTAGGTAAAGGGAGCATCCCTTTTCCTCCAAGACTGGTACTTTTTCATTGGCTACTTATGGACCTATTGCTGTCACATGGGAAGAAAGACAGTTCTTAGCTCTGTGTAAGCTCTAAGTCACAAACTTACACAAAAACTTTCCTCATTTGGTTTGCAGCTGGAGAAGCAAAGTGAAGGTGAGACTCTGCTGGAGAAGGATAAGTCACAGACCAAAATGGAAGCACAAGTTCATCTTAAATATTTTTTCTTTAGTAAGGTCACGGCTATGTACTCCAAAAGTGCCAACCTTGTACTACTGAAATCCAGTACATCAATAGCTAATAGTAAAATAAAATAAGTCAAGACGTCTGTCCTGCAAAATAAGTGAGTTGATACTCAGCTCACCTATTACCAACACCACTAACCACAACCCTGATACATCTTTTAAAATGTGCTAGGAAACTAATGCTGTTGGGAGTAATAATTTTTAGGTCTTTTACTATGCACATATGATCACTATTGTGTCTTTTAGTAATGTGGAGGTCAGTAAGCACAGCAGGGCCCCAGAGGACAGGATATTTAAAAAACCTATCTGTCTTAGTATACTTCATAGGAAGATTTCTCCTTAGTAAAGTAGGACTTGGCAGTGCCAGCAGAGGTGAGTATTTATTGAAGATATTCTAGCATAAACTTGAACAGCATGGTTGGCTCAGGTGTAGCACTCTCGACTGCAAAACTAGGTCACAGGTTTGTATCTCGGACAACAATCTCTCTCCACAAGGAATTTGTATGTTCTTACTGTGTCTGCATGGGTTTTCCTCAGGTACTCTGATTTCCCACATCCCAAAACAAATGCAGTTAGGTTAGTTCGATTTCCCTGAAAAATTGTCCTTAAACTACATTAATGATGTATGACCTTGACCTAGATTGTGAGCACCTTTGAGGGGACAATTGGAAATATGACAATAGACTTTGTAAAGCGATGCATAATGTGTTGACGCTACATAAATACTGGCTAGTAATAATAAATTTAGATGTTCTTTCCCCAAACGCCATTTGAAATGATACTCACTCAAAACCCATTTTTTCAAACTTGCCAACCCAGATTTTTCTGAAACTGTCACTACTTCCCACCACCACATATCTTCCCTCCTATTGTGTGCTAATTCCCCCACCTACTAGATTGTAAGCTCTTCGGTGCAGGGTCCTCTCCTCCTGTGTAACTGTCTGTATTTAATGTCCAGTGCTGCGTAATATGTTGGTGCTATATAAATCCTGTTTATTTTTATTATTAACCTCCTGGGCGTTACACTGATGTCTAGATTTCTGTACCAAAAGCGGTACACTGTTTTTCATGAAATTTCTTTTTTAAATTGTAGACCTGTAACTTACAGAAATATTTCCGAACAAGGGTCTAGTAGATATCATGAATATAAAAAATGTTTGAAACACACAATCATGTAAAAAAAAAAATTAAATACATTTTTTAATAAAATTAAATAAAAGACACAAAAATCAGCTTAAACAAGAATACATAAATAAATGAAAAATACTGAAAATGCGATAATTCGGTATACTGTATAGTAATATATTTT